>NW_028261393.1:10037473-10337473 GCF_051295495.1 Thamnophis sirtalis | reverse complement strand
GGACCGCAGGTGGAGTTGACGCACTCCACAGCATGGCTGGTGCTGTTACAGCTGCAGAAGCTCCTGCAATCCTCTCCCGGCCAGAAACTTTCCCCAGCCAGGTAGTATCTCCCATCGTAAGTGCAGCCGCATTGATCTTGGGCCACACACTCCACGCCGCTCCGCACAAACCCAGGGTTGCAGTGGCATCCTTCCACGCAACCAGTCGGACAGTTGGAAGGTGTGGCTAAGGAGGCACAAGAGGACGAGCAAGGAGGTCCGCAGAGATCATAAAAGCTGTTAGCAGGACACAACAACTCTGGAGAGGAAGGGAAAAAATGGACATATATCAACATTTGAGAATGCCGAAGTAGAAATCCTGTCTTATTGCTTTACCGAAGGGAAGAGGAGGACAACCTGAGGAGCAATTAAGAAAAATGAAGGGGGTCTGTGGTGAAGAAAAGCTTGAGAACTAGTGAGTTAAGGGACATTTGTAAGTATTGATGAGACAGTCTATGTCAGGGGTGTCAAACTCAATTTCATTGAGGGCTGCATCAGGCTTGTGTTTGACTTTTGGGGGGGCAGACTGGGCATGCCAGTTCAACGTTATTCGTGTCGGGGGCGCCTGTGGCAGCCCAAGCTGTCTGCCATCGAAAATGGGCTCCTGAGCTCCGTTTTCAGCTGCGACGGCCTCCTGCAACCCTCTGCCGGTAAAAACGGAGCTTGGGTGGGCTGCATGCGACCCTCCTGAGCTCCATTTTCACTGGCAGATGCCGGTCCTTTGCTGTTTCCAGGACATCCCCACAGGCCAGATCTAAGCACCATACAGGCCGGATCTGGCCTCCGGGCCATGAGTTTGATACCCCTTGTGCCTCTATGGGCATAAGTAATTTTTATTTAACTGATGCTCTGGGTTTATCTGTGGTTGCAGCTATTGAAAGGTGCAGTCCCACATTTCTGGAAGGTGACCAGGTAAGTAAGGCTGTTCTATAACAATAGCAATAGCAATAGCAGTTAGACTTATATACCGCTTCATAGGGCTTTCAGCCCTCTCTAAGCGGTTTACAGAGTCAGCATATCGCTCGCACAGTCTGGGTCCACATTTCACCCACCTCGGAAGGATGGAAGGCTGAGTCAACCTTGAGCCGGTGAGATTAGAACCGCTGAACTGCAGATAACAGTCAGCTGAAGTGGCCTGCAGTACTGCACCCTAACCACTGCACCACCTTATGCATGAGTATACATAATATTACTGTCCCCTTCATTTCTACTTGTCATTAGAATAACGGGGGGGGGGAGGTGTTGCTTTCAAATAGGTTAGATGGAGAAATGAAACTTCTACGATTCTGCTGGAGACCATGAGAGCCTGAAACATTTTCAAGGACATCGTAACAGGTGTAGAGTTGAAGCCGGCGGTTCCCATAACAAAGAGAACTTGTTTTAATGGACTACATGAGAAGCTGGGGGTTCGGCTGGGAAAATTATTGTTTAATTCTAAGAGCTGGTATTTGAGGAACCTCAGAGTTAGTTTTGCCTCGACATTACCATGCAGTGTATTCAACGAACAGTAAGATTTTGGGGGATGGAATGATCCTATCTAAGGAAGGCAATGGAGAATGGTGAACTACAAAGGCTAAACGTGAATGCCGATACAGAAGGCTGTATAACTATTTTATATCGTTATGCTTGTCTTGTTTTTTTTTTCTTTTTGTGGGTGCTTAAGGTAAAAATGTTTAATAAAAACTATTTTAAAAAAGGAATGATCCTATCTAGAGTTTTATTTGGATTCTCGAGAGTGGTGGGATTCAAATAATTTACCAACCAGTTCTCTGCCCTAATGACCAGCTGGGTAGGCGGGGCTCGGTGGTCATGTGTTCATGTGGGCGTGGCCAAGTCAATGTCACTCAGGTTGATGGGCACTTTGCCTTAGTTGTTACAATGGTAATAAGGGTTAACCGGAGAGGCAGTTTCTGTAAGCAGGGCAATAAAGATTAGGCTAGAAACAACACCAGAATGTTTCCTTCCTGCCTTCCTTACAGGATTAGCCCTGTAAAGTGGGAAAAAACAAAAGGAGATTTCTTCCAACAACCGGTTCTCCGAACTGCTTAGAAAGTTACCAACCGGTTCTCCCGAATAGGTGCAAACTGGCTGAATCCACCACTGATTCTCGAGCTAGATGTTGACAATTACTGTGACACCAGGGTTGTAAATCTGCACCAGCTTACCACACCCAGTCTTCTCCCTCCAGGGCTGAAGGGCAATTCCACGGCTTTGGCACTGCTGAGCATATGCTCCCAGGGTTTTGCATAGGCTGCTGCCAGAGGTGACACACATGTCCTTCACACAGTTCTCAAAGTGGATTTGAGCAGTAGCAGGGTCACTGCATAGCTGAAATGGCCCACTTGGATCACGGATGATCCCACAAGAATGCAAAGGCCAGTACTGAGATTCGTCACAGGAGGGTGGAAGCCCAACAACTGTACAGTGGAAAGGGGAATTCGGTTCTCTCCAGCTGTTGCTGAAAGCGGTAGGGCTGAAAAGAAGTCCGCCATTGGGGTTTTGGAAGTCGTCCTTCTGATTCCCGTTGAAGTTTCCGCTCAGACCACAAAGCAACCCAGAATAGCTCTTGGGGACAGACATCGATACGGAGTAGGACCAGTCGTAAGAGACAGAGAGACCAAAATTGGTCTGAACGTGGATGGAAAAGCCATGGTAGTAAGCAGAGAGCTTTTCCGCTGGAAGAACAAATGGCAGGTTGACCAGAAGACCATTCACCTGAGATGGAAAGGAGAAGAGAAATCAAGGCAGCATTGTTTATCATTCACAATAAACTGCAATACCTTTTCCACTGAGGGCACAGTGATTAGAATTCGACAACATTTTGGTGTGGCACCAATTATAGAGAAGATGGGAGAAGTCCAACTCCACTGATATGGATATGTCCAGAGAGCAGGACCTTCCACCATGGCCAAGACTGCCTGCCAACTAGAAGTCAATGGCTAGTGACCTCACGGGCATCCAAAAGAGAGATGGCAAGACACCATCAACAAAGATATGGAAGCTGTGGACTCTGTGCCCTGGACCATGCAAAGTGGTGTTCAATGATCTGAAAAGCAGACCCTTCACCTGCAGGAATACACTAGGAAGAAGAAGAAGAATTAAAAGGAGGGGGAGGAGGGGGAGGAGGAAGAAGAAGAAGAGGAGGAGGAAGAGGAAGAGGAAGAGGAAGAGGAAGAAGAAGAAGAAGAAGAAGAAGAAGAAGAAGAAGAAGAAGAAGAAGAAGAAGAAGAAGAAGAAGAAGAAGAAGAATGATTAAAATGCAACAATGGCAGGCTGCTAACTCTGCCCACAGCCTGGAGTTCGATCCAGATGGGGTTGACTCAGTCTTCCATCCTTCTGAGATCGATAAAATGAGGAGAGAGATTGTTGGGAGCCATATGCAAATAATGCTGACATTGTAAACTGCCAGAAAGGGCTATAAAGCATTATAGAGCCATATATAAATCTACGTGCTATTGCTATTGTCAATATGGCACTCTTTGAAATGGATTGGCTTGAGACTTTCATAATCACCAGAAGTAATTGCAATTATAGTGGGAATGGCTAAATATCGCCAAACAGATGATGAGTGAATATATAATATGTATTTCATGGCTTTAGATTAAATTTAAATGCAGGGTTTCGTCCTGACCCTATGAACTTCAAGCATGTGGCCTCTATATGACGCAAGACTGGTTAAGCTGTTTTTGCTATTCCAGCTTCTATAGCTATTCTTGGATTTGGTCAAAGCTATTTCGGGAATGAACATTTTTATACCTTCAATAAATATTTACTGATGTGGCTTCCCTTTTTGAAAACGGTCTGCAGTTTTGTCAAGGAGACTTGGTGGTACATTTGCGGTGAAACCACAAAGAGTGAGAAGAAGATATTGAATAATAACCACAGCAAAACACAAAAACAAAACTCAGCCAAGGAATTGTGTTCTGCAGGCACAGGCCAAAAACAATAGGCACTTTTGCTGTATATGCTGAACGCACTTTTCAATTACGGGGATGCCGAACTAACCAGCAGCTAAGTGAGTGGTGGTTAAACAAGCACCTTACCTGTATTTTGTCATACAGATCCGCCATCATAACAATCTGCTGTCCGTAGACCTCGACCTCCACTTGGTAGATCCAGGATGCTGCCAACGAGGTCCGATGTTCATTCTGCACTTTGACAGTAAAACTCGGTAACTTGTTCAAAGGGCCACAGTACCTGCTCAAGGTGTACGTGCATGTCCCTTCATAATCAAATGCCACTCCGTCAAAGGTGACATAATGGGGATCTCCAAACACCCAGGAATTGCCAACTTCCTCAGCGTGGCATCCCAAGACGCCATCCACCACTCTACAGGTTTCCTGAGCCCTGCACACATGCTCTTGGCATTCCATAGGGTGAGAAGGCTGCCTACAGAAGCATTTCCTGCTGCAGGAATCTGTCAGGATCTCCTCATTGCTCACTTCATAATACTGGTTGTTTAGTGTGCAGCCACAATGGTTCAGAGGCACGCATGCACCTCCACTGAGAATGTGGCCTTTGTCACAAGGGCAGCCCTCTCGGCAAGGCTTAGAGCAGAAAAGCGGAGCGGTGGAATCCAGACAGCTGGCAGGGCAAGCTGTGGAGCAGACTTCATAATGGCTGTTCTCTGGACAAGTGACTTCTGAAAGAGAAAGGATGCACGAAAGAGGACACAAGTCAAGTACATGTTATTGCACCAAACCAGATCCCAATACCTCCTCTATGAATCATGAACTATGCCTTGCTGTTCATTCAGTCACATGTTCCATCAGAGGTGGGCTGATGGGGCTTTGCAGGGGTTCGGGAGAACCTCTAGCTAAGATTCTGGGCAGTTCGGAGAACCCCCAAATCCTATTCGTGGCTGGCCCTGCCCACCCTGCCCCTCCCAGGAGTCCCTACACAGCCCGTTGTGGATGCAAGTAAGTGCAGAGCATGCATGGAGGCTCGGGGAGGCTATCGGAAGTTCGAGAAGGTGAGAAACGGGCCTGTTTCTAGCCTCCAGAGAGCATCCAGTGCCTGCAGAGGCCATTTTTGCCTTTCCGGAGACTCGAGGAAAGCCTCCAGAGCCCGAGGAGGGCAAAAATACCCCCCTCATGTGGTACAGGAGGCCGACTAGACCACGACCACCATGGCCAAGCCCACCCAGCAACTGGGCAGAGAACCCCTTGCTAAAATTTTTGAAGCCCACCCCTGTTCCACCTCCATCCATTCTCAGCCTTCTCCAACCTGATGCCCTGTGAGTTGTGTCTCATTTTCAAGATGCTATCACCATCAGTGACAACAACCAGTGGGATGGGGAACCCTAGATCAGTGGTTCTCAACCTGTGGGTCGGGACCCCTTTGGGGGTCGAACGACCCTTTCACAGGGGTCACCTAAGTCCATCAGAAAACACGTATTTTCGATGGTCTTAGAAACTGAGACACCAATTTTATGGTTGGGGGGTCACCACAACCTGAGGAACTGTATTAAAGGGTCGCGGCATTGGGAAGGTTGAGAACCACTGCTCTAGATAGTATAGCCTTCATTATTGTCATTGTACAAAAGAAATACAATGAAATTGGTTTTAGATGCCGAAGACCATCGTGTCTGGAGGACACCAAGTTGGAAAAAGGTGGATCTACCTCATGTCCATCTCTCCAAGGATGCTGTCTGCTGAGTTAGATGGGAAGGTTGAAATAAGAACTTGCAATAAGTTGCAATACAGTAACTTGTGTTGCAATAAGAACTTGTGGCAACTGATGGTTCATATGCACATACATTGGCACATGCACATATAAGAACATAATGTTTTTCTCATCTACCAAAAATCTACCAGTCTCATTCCTTCATGCGTCCCCCATTAAAACTTTTAGGATAGTGCCAATCACGAGTTTCATTACAAGAAGATCATCCATCAGAATAGAGCAATCAGGACACATGTTTGTTGGTTAGAACAGAGGTCTCCAGACTTGGAAATTGTAAGACTTGTGGCCTTCAGCTCCCAGAATTCCCCCGCCAGCATGATCTGCTGAGGATTTCTGGAAGTGGAAGTCCACATGTCAGAAAGTTGCCAAATTTGGAGGCTCCTGGATTAGAAGAAAGCATTCCCCACCAGTTGTCTGGATGCGCCTTAAGTCCCATTCATCATATTTTTAATGGACCAGAATGTACAAATTGCATCTCTCTCTACTGATTAGTCACTGCAGTGTGACATTTATTATGATTTCCTCCAGGGATTGAGAGGCTGTTGGTTTATGTTTATTAATTTTACTCACCGCATTGTGTCTCTTCTCTCCATTGCCCAACTGTGATGTTGGCTGCTTGACAACGTTCAGTGTAAATATGGAGGAGATTGCATAGCACCGTCCGGTTCCCTCCAGATGTGCAAACATCATTAAGACAGACTTCCATAAAGCTAGATACAGGCACCATCTGTGCACACTTAGCAAAAGGACCTGGGGATTTTTCTAAAATGCCACAGTGTTCTGAGCCGGAATAATTGGCCAATTTAGTCAGGGGGCAAGTTGGTGGTGGTTGGATGTCCCCACAATGGTCCACAAAATTTTTGACCTGCCAGCTTCGAGCAAATAGAGTCACCGATTCCACCAAGGATCCATTGGGGGTTGAGAAGTCATCTGACTGATTACCATTCAACGATCCACAGAGGCCACAAGTCACATTTTGATATCTGGTAGGAACTCCAATCTCCACATGTTGATTGCCAGTGTAAGAAACTGACACTCCGAAGTCAGTATCTATCATCATGGAGAAGCCACTCTTACGCATTTGGATCTTGCCACCAAGAAGGACCACAGGAAGAAGGGTCTTTATTCCACCAATCTACCAAGGGTTTCCATACAACAAAGTGGACTCAGAATTACCACTTTCATTTTAGCTACATTGGATTGTTTGATCTATCTGGTCATGAAGAGTCAAAATCAATCTGTTGACCCATAATCAATCAATCAATCAATCATACTGGGTTTAAGCAAGTGTTGAGGCATTTGATGCCACCCAAGACCGAAATCTGCAGTGCAAAGCAACCTAAGCTACTATCCCCAAATATATGATTAGATAGACAGAAGCACAACTAACTGAAGAGAGCAAGGGTTTTATAGGTGAAAAAACTCGAGATGAAATACTAGCAACTCTATCTACAAGGGAGCTGCCAGCATCCCACCCACTGGATCCAGGCAGCACCTGAAACTATGCCCCCTCCAGTCCTCAGAAAAACCCTCTCTCCATGGAACTGGTCCTTAGTGCCCACAAGATTGGGGGGCTACTAATCTAGGGTTGAAAATTAAAAATTGCAGATTCTGAAAGTTAGAAAGGTCCATTTAGGTCCATGAGTCAAAGTCCCACTAATGAATTAAGTTGAATCAAATAAAACCATCCCTAAACAACGTCTATCCAAGTTCTCCTTAAAGGACACATTAGTGAAGGAGAATGAGTTGAATGTGAAGAAGGAGAAGGAGAAGGAGAAGGAAGAAGGAAGAAGGAAGAAGGAAGAAGGAAAAAGGAGAAGGAGGAGGAGGAGGAGGAGAAGAGGAGGAGGAGGAGGAGGAGGAAGAGGAAGAGGAAGAGGAAGAGGAAGAAGAAAGAGGAAATGGCAAACAAAGAGCAAAGAAGGTGGGGAAGAATTAAGTCATAAGCTGAATTGGGGATACTAATTTAGATGACTTACCATGACATGCCCAGTAGAGTTGGTCATTAAAACTATGTCCTGCCCATAGACTATCAGGCGCAAATACTCTACGTGCGGTGCACCTAAGGCGGTTCCTTGTACCTTGGCTTCCAACTGGTAGTACGTCAGGCTTTGGTTGTGCAAGGGGGCACATACCTGAGACAACACGTAAGTGCAATCACCTTGAAAATGGTACAGTCGGCCATCAAAGGTGGTATAATGTTGTCCACCTAAGACTTGGCAGGATGCACTGTGCATAGGCTGGCACACGTGGTACCAGGAAACCGGCTGGCAGGCCTCATCTACAGAGCAGCCTTCAGCCTGGCATATCACTGTATGAGTGTCCAACATGCACTGGCACTTCTCCTCGCAGGCTGATTCACTCCAGAAGATGACATTGATAGGTAAGAAGTTAGCTGTGAAGACAAAAGGCACATCGCAAATATTTGGAAAGCCCCAGAGGTTCATGCCTCTGATAGCTTATTATTTAGAACAGTGTTTGTCAACCTTGGCCACTTGAAGATGTCTGGACTTCAACTCCCAGAATTCCCCAGCCAACGAATGCTGGCTGGGGAATTCTGGGAGTTGAAGTCCAGACATCTTCAAGTGGCCAAGGTTGACAAACACTGATTTAGAATACTGTAGATTAGAATGACAGAGTTGGAAGGGACCTTGGAGGTCTTCTAATCCAACCCCCTGCTCAGACAGGAAATCCTATACCATTTCAGACAAATGGTTATCCAATGTTTTCTTAAAAACTTCCAGTGTTGGAGCATTCACAACTTCTGGAGGCAAATTGTTCCACTGATTAATTGTTCTGTCAGGAAATTTTTCCTTAGTTCTAGGTTGCTTCTCTCCTTGATTAGTTTCCATGCATTGCTTCTTGTCCTGCCCCCTGGTGCTTTGGAGAATAGCTTGACTCCCTCTTCTTTGGAGCAACCCCTGGGATATTGGAACACTGCTATCATGTCTCCCCTAATCCTTCTTTACATTAAACTAGACACATGCAATTCCAGCAACCGTTCTTTAAATGTTTTAGCCTCCAGTCCCCTAATTTGCACTGAACTATCGGAAAGAAAAATTAAATACATAAACAGAGGTAACACAATAATCCCTCCCCTCAGAAAATTAATATCTATACCCCGATAATGGAAAACAATGCATATATTTGTAACAGAAAGGCCTGGACATTTATCCAAAAATTCCAAGTGTTTGACTAGAAATAGAAATCCACTTTCTTGTTCCTATGCTGAAAACAAAACCACCCACCTAATTTACAAATGCTTGCAGGCTATAAACCATTGCTACAAATTATGTGTAAATTTCTCCTTATGATATTGCATTAAAATTCTTCTGGTCACCCCCACCCCCAATATGGAAAGTTGAGTCATTGGTGTTTTGATCAATTCCAAATTTAGGGGAGTACATTCAAGAAAAACATATTCCTCCTTAAAATTAATAAAATCAGTATACCACTAATAATTTATAATAATTTATTTCCAACTAGAAATGTGACTACTAGGACACCTACAGATTTTGAGGATTAGAGTCTGCCAGAGACTGGTCAACAGAGCTCTTATATAAAACTAGCTGGTTATCCATACTTCACTACGAAACTATGTGATCGACCTTGATACTTAAAGCATGAAAATTTATGTAGAATGTGTGTAACTTCTTAGCATCAGAGCGTGCTAATATAAGACAACTGGCAGTTGGAATAGAGTTCCTTTCAGGTGGGGATGGGGAGTAGAATATCTAAACTCCCAGCCCGCAGGCCAGATGAGTCACGTGCTGGCCATGCCCACACCCAGTCTAGCAAAGGGGTAGCATCAGAGTGTGTTAATATAAGGCAGCTGGCAGTTGGAACAGAGCTCCTTTCAGATTGGGGGGGGAGTAGAACGTCTAACTTCTTACAATCGATCCGGGTTAATATAAGGCAACTGGCAGTTGGAACAGAGTTCCTTTCACATGGGGAGGAGGAGTAGAACATCTAACTCCTTAGCATCGACGTGTTAGTATAATACTGTATAAGAAATACTGATGATCTGATGGTCATTTCGACAAATATTTTCTTATCGAGCACCTAGAAGCCAAGAGGAACATATGTGCCAAATTTCAAGTTTGTAGGCTTGACAGTTCTGGAGATTTCATGACGAGTGAGTGGTATTTGGCTTTTATAGAGAGAGATTATAGAGAGTAAAGATGACAGTTTACCCATGGATCACAGTGTGAATTGGGAGAGCTGTAAACATGCTTATTCTAAGCATTCTGGTAATGTGCTTAGAGCTCTCCTAGTGGTAGTTTAGGAAGACAGGTGGTTCATAAATCAAAAGCCATGTCTTAATGTAATAAAGATTATTCCTCTTGGAAGAACTCTAGCATAAGGAATAGCCATGAAATATATACTGAAGAAGTTAATGCAGCTGTGGTTAAACTGACCTTATATTAATGTGCAAGCAAAAGTAAAAATATCCAGGGACCATCAAGGGCTTATGTTTGAACACATAGGAGGTACACAGCGCATAAATATTCCTTCCATATTAAGTACTATGAAGCTCTTGTGCTTCCTCAATATTAATATTATTTTTATTAATGTTGATATTGCCACTTTTATGCCTTGAGTCTTGCTGAACATCTTACTAAATAAAAACAAACCTAAACAGGTGTATAGTCTACATCTAATTCTTGGGATAAATGAAGCACTTTCATGGACATATTGACTAGCCATCATAAAGCAAACACCTGGTGAAAAGAAGGGGGCATTGCTGTTGACCTCTGACTAAATATATGAGAAGAACATAATTATCCATCATTGGAATAATGGATTTTTGGCTGAATCAGTGGTAGGATTCAAACTATTTTACTACTGGCTCTGTGGGCATGGCTTGGTGGGTGTGGCATGGTGTGGCTTGGTGGGTATGGCAAGGGAAGGATACTGTAAAATCCCCATTCCCTCCCCACTCCAGGGGAAGGTTACTGCAAAATCCCCATTCCCTTCCGATCAGCTGTGACTCAGGAGGCAGAGAATAGATGGGGCGGGGCCAGCCAGAAGTGGCATTTACCAGTTTGGCGAATTACTCAAAATTTCCGTTACCGGTTCTCCAGAACCTGCTGAATACCCCTTCTGGGCTGAATCCTTTATGACTTTTTTTTTCCTTATGATCTCACTGGGTTGCATTTGATGTACCTTTGTACACACATCCATTGGGCACTGCAAAAATGTCCACTTCAAATATCCAGCGCCCGGGGTCTACGACATTGCTTGTTGAGCTGATGTTCACTATGCTTGGAGTCCAAGAACCAGGAATGTTGAAGTAATTGTCAGCATCGCCATTATTAAAGCCAGCCTTGTAGGTAAGAAATGGGGAAAAGTGTTACCAAAAAAGATTCTCCAAACCAGCCATAATGTTATCTATGGGTTCTCCAGAACCAGAGTGAACCCATAGCAGTGGTGGGATTCAAATAATTTAACAACCGGTTATCTGCCCTAATGACCAGCTGGGTAGTTGTGGCTCGCTGGTCATGTAACCGTGTGGGCGTGGCCAACTCAATGTCACTCAGGTCGATGGGTGCTTCACCTTAGCTGTTACAATGTAATAAGGGTTAACCAGAGAGGCAGTTTCTGTAAGCAGGGCAATAAAGATTAGGCTAGAAACAACACCAGAATGTTAACTTCCTGCCTTCCTTCTACTGTAATGCGCTCTACATGGGGCAGCCCTTGAAGAGCATTCGGAGACTTCAGCTTGTCCAGAATGCAGCCGCGTGAGCGATTGTGGGTGCACCTAGGTACACCCACGTTACACCTATCCTCCGCGAGTTGCACTGGCTGCCTATTGGACTCCGGACGCGCTTCAAGGTGCTAGTCGTTACTTTTAAAGCCCTACATGGTATCGGACCTGGGTACTTGAGAGACCGCCTTCTGCCAATTACCTCCCTACGACCAATTAGATCCCACAGATTAGGCCTCCTCCGGATTCCATCATCTAGCCAGTGTCGACTGTCGACGCCCCAGGGGAGGGCCTTCTCTGTGGCTGCTCCGGCCCTCTGGAACGATCTCCCCATGGAGATTCGGACCCTCACCACCCTTCAGGCTTTCTGCAAAGCCGTTAAAACCTGGCTGTTCCAGCAGGCCTGGGGCTGATGAGTTCCCAGCCCCACTCGCATGGTTGTGGCTGTTGATGAGTTTTTTAAATTGTTTTTTGTATTTGTTTTGTCTTCTTTGTTTTTTGTACTCCCCCTTTCCCTATTTGGTTTGTTAGCCGCCCTGAGTCCCCTTGGGGAATAGGGCAGCATACAAGTTTAATAAAATCAAATCAAATCAATCAAATCAAATCCTTACAGGATTAGCCCTGTAAAGTGGAAAAAAGCAAAAGGAGATTTCTTCCAACAACCGGTTCTCCAAACTGCTTAGAAAGTTAACAACCGGTTCTCCCGGATAGGTGCGAACTGGCTGAACTGACCCGTAGCAACCCCCCACCCCACCCACCCATTTATATATATTTTCTTTGACAGAAAATTGCATCCATGTGCTTTTCTTGAGAACAATATGCCATGGCTTCTTGTCACCTTCTTCCCAGGGTGATTTTTGGCTCCCCAGTCTAGTCCACAGTTGCAAGATTTTCTGATAATATCTCACCCAAATAGCCAGATATAATTTCACTTATGTTTTCTACATCAAAGTCAACTAGGCACTGTCTAGTTGGACACAACATCTCCAATCTGGGCATTTCCCACTTTAGGACTTTAGTTCCTTGCATTTTCAACAAAGACGTTGTTGGGAAACCCTGACGGTCCAGGCTAGGAAAGTCTGGGAATCATGTGCCTTTAGAAGAGACTTACCTGGGCAGGTGTGCCTTCTAAGCCTGTGTAAGCATCTCCACCGCTTGCTTGGCCTGATATCCACTGGATATCCTGGTAATTCAGCATCACAAAAGACATTTTCCCATTGGAAGTTAAAACAGCCTGAAATGTGTTCACCTGTAGAGAATTGATTACATTATATCGTTTTTATAGTATTTGTAGGGTGAGTATGGTTTGGCATTGCTGCCTTTTTAGAGCTGAGAGGTGAGTGGGCCAAGGTAAACCAGCCGGCTTCATGCCTAAGGCAAAACTAGCACTCATAATTTCACAGTTTCTAGCCTGGTGCCTTTAACCACTACACTCTACTGGCCCTTTCACATTAGAAATAAATGAAATTAATTGTATGTGCACGTTGTGATTTGATGTTAATGCTTTATTTCACTGCAAAAGAGAGAGTTGGAGGTCAATGCTTCTTTCTCTTTTGTTTTTTTACCCTTCCTCACTTCTCTTCCCCCTCTTCCTCCCCGCTGTTTTCCTATTTACTTTTTTTTTCTATATAAAGTTTTTATTTATTTTTCATTTTCATAACATATAGCCACGTATACTATTACATAACCAACATTGTATTATATTATTAACTGTTTACATCTTACCATCAGCTCCCCAAAACAATTACTGGCTCTTCTGCTCTCCATACAACATATTTGTACCTTATCCATCACTTTCTTCTCTCTCTCTCTCTCTCCTCCTTCTCCCTACCTCCTTTCTTCCTATTTACCTTTGTACTTTGTATCTTATATTTTATAACTCAATAAAAATGTTAAACCAGAAAAAATGTATGCATACTGCATTTTATTGAAATAGCAATAAAATCAACTTTGAGCCGGTCAGGATCGAACTCCTAGCAGTGGGCAGAGTTAGACTGCAATAGCCCTTAGACTTATTTACAGCTTCACAGTGCTTTTGCAGCCCTCTCTAAGTGGTTTACAGAGTCAGCCTATTGCCCCCAACAATCTGGGTCCTCATTTTTACCCACCTCGGAAGGCTGGAAGGCTGAGTCAACCTTGAGCCTGGTGGGATTTGTGGACAGCCGGCAGTCAGCAGAAGTAGCCTGCAGTACTGCCCTCTAACCACTGCGCCACCGCGGCTCATAAGAAATAGGTGTTCTTAGGACAGGAAGTGTCCAGCAAAACCTTTTTTGATTGAAAAGGCCCTTGTTCAAGATCAGTTGAACCAGCCTACCTTGGTGGACAAGGATCCGTAGAAAGCCACTTGATGCCAGGTAGCCACAAAGGCCCAGGTAGCTGTGAACTTCTCGTGTGGAAAGTAAGCGTTTATATCAGCCGTGACTCTCTGCAGCAGCCTCTGGTCTTGGCTCTGCCTGTAGTAGACCTCCCCTGTGATACGATTATCCACATCAGCCCAAAAAGGAGCCACGAAGGTTCGGCCATCCATCAGAGGAAAAGGATCTGGGGTGAACTGACTGACAGGGTTGCCAAAGGACACCACCCCATTGTTGTTCACCTGGACGGATGAAAGTAAAGGTCTGTGATAGATCACCTGCTGCCAATTACCTCCCAAAGACTGCCAATTACCTCCCAAAGACCCATTAGATCACACAGATTAGGCCTCCGTCTACTAGCCAATGTCATCTGGCCACTACCCAGGGGAGGGCTTTCTCTGTGGCGGCTCCGGCCCTTTGGAACGAGCTCCCCGCAGAGATTCGGACCCTCACCTCTCTCCAGGCCTTTCGAAAAGCCGTTAAAACCTGGCTATGTCGGCAGGCCTGGGGTCGATGAGTTCCCTTCCCCTCTCGAATCGTGTGGCTGTTGGTTGTTTTAAATGCCCTGTATTTTTTGTTGTAGTTTTTGTGTTTCCCTTCCCCCTCCTTGGGTTTGTGCGCCGCCCTGAGTCCCGCCGGGAATAGGCATATAAATAAAATGAACCTCGAACCTTGAACCTCGATTGAACAATAGATACGGGTGGCTTTGTAGGAGAAATCTGGAGAATACTTACATAAAGGGAATGATATTTCCTCCCATAAAAGAAGAAGAATTCTGAGATGAAGATCTCAGGAGATGATCCATCATCTGCCTTGGGGGTGCTTCTGTCCTGATACTGGGGACCATAAGGATAGAGCTGGCTGTCTGAAAAGGTCCCCAGAAAAGATAAGAGGTTAAGGTAGTAGATAGAACCATGGTGGCGAATCTATGGCACGCATGCCACAGGTGGCACGCGGAACCATTTGTTAGGACACGTGAGGCATTGCCCTGTCAGCTCCAGCGCCCATGGGCACACTGGCCAACTGACTTCAGCCTTCTTTTTCAGCCATTTTGCCAAATAGAAACTTTATCTCATTTGGCGAGCTGCCAAATAACTAGTTCTAAACCAGTGGTGGGTTGCTCTTAATGCCACTACCAGTACGCTGCTCACGGGGCCATGCATCCTGTTCATGCATGTATGCTGCGCATGTGTGCGCAATCCACTGCCCCTGCGATGCCCAGCTGCTTGTTGGGGCTTGTGCAGGTGGCGTATGCTGTGCGCATGTGCGCAATTGGCCAGTTGCTTTAAAAACAGGTATAGAACACAGGCAGGTGGGCCAAACGAACCACCATACTGGTACGCTATCAGCTGCTCTTGGCTACCACCGGTACGGCCGGACCGGACCAGACCTGCAGGAACCCACCACTGTTCTATACCAGTGGTGGGATTCAGCCAGTTCACACCACTTCGGGAGAACCCAATGTTAACTTTCTGAGCAGTTTGGTGAACTGATCATTGGAAGAAATCATTAGGGCAGAGAACCAGTTGTTCAATTATTTGAATCCCACCACTGCCAATTGTTAACTTTCTAAGCAGTTCGGATAACCGATTGTTGGAAGAAATCTTTTGGGTTTTTCCCCACTTTCCAGGGCTAATCCTGTAAGGAAGGCAGGAAGGAAATATTCTGGTGTTGTTTCTAGCCTAATCTTTATTGCCCTGCTTACAGAAACTGCCTCTCCGGTTAACCCTTATTACATTGTAACAGCTAAGGCGAAGCGCCCATCGACGTGAGTGACATTGAGTTGGCCACGCCCACCCATTCACATGACCAGCGAGCCACGCCTACCCAGCTGGTCATTAGGGCAGAGAACCAATTGTTAAATTATTTGAATCCCACCACTGTTCTAAACACAAGGCAAAACGTGGCACAGAATCTCTTATACTTAGAAACAGACTTTTTCTCTCTTCACACGGCCAAATGAACTTATTGTTTCTTGCAAAAACCTATTCCCTGCTTGTTCCTCTTTTGTTTCCTATGGGAGGGGCCAATCAGCTCCAAAGTGTGGCTTTACTCTTAAGTTGATCCTGCTTTCTTAACTGTTCTTGTCTTCTGGCAACTCTGCGCATGTGCACACTGGGAACAGGCTCCAGCTGTTCCTCTTCCTCACTGCTGTCTAACTCCTTCTCTGCCTCCAACTCATCTGAGCTTCCCTCAGCCCTCAGGACTAACTCGTGTTCCTCCCCAACCTCCTCACTGTCCGACTCTGCTGCCAGCTTTGCTCTCTGCTGGCAGGCCACAACATTATCTTGCACGTTTGACAAACTAAATAAATGAGCCGAGGTGGCGCAGTAGTTAAATGCAGCACTGCAGGCTACTTCAGCTGACTGCAGTTCTGCAGTTCGGCTGTTCAAATCTCACCGGCTCAAGGTTGACTCAGCCTTCCATCCTTCCGAGGTGGGTAAAATGAGGACCCGGATTGTTGTTGCGATATGCTGACTCTGTAAACCGCTTAGAGAGGGCTGAAAGCCCTATGAAGCGGTATATAAGTCTAACTGCTATTGCTATTGCTAAATAAATATTGGCTGGAATATTCTACAGTTTTGCCGTATCATTTGAAGGTCACTTACCTGTGTCGGGCACACTTCCCAAAGTCAACACGTGGGATGCTTAAAGGGGAAAAGAAAAAGGCAAGTGAACAGAAGGAATAAGAAGAGCTCAGCTGCACCAAAGTGTAACTAGGAAATCTGAGTGCTGCAGGACAAAAGATATAGAAGATACCAGTTGAAATTCCCACGTTCCCCTTGACATCATTCTGGAACACAGCAGGAAATTTAAATCATCGTCCTTTCATTGGATACTATCTGTTGCTGCTTAGCAGTGAAGAAAAACCCATTGATGCATGGGGAACCCTAAAGGTAAAGGTTGCACATATGTGCTAGTCCTTCCCGACTCTAGGGGGCGGTGCTCATCTCCATTTCAAAGCTGGAGAGCCAGCTCTGTCCGAAGATGTCTCCATGGTCATGTGGCCGGCATGACTAAATGCCAAAGGTGCCTTCCCACTAAAGATGGCCCCTATTTTTTTCTACTTGCATTTTTACATGATTTCGAGCTGCTAGGTTGGCAGAAGCTGGGACCAGTAACAGGAGCTCAACCCGTTACGCGGTGCTAGGGATTCGAACCGCCAAACTGCTGACCTTTCTGATCGACAAGATCAGCGTCTTAGCCACTATCCCTTTTTGATGGGACTTCTTGCATCCCTTCTTGACGGGGAACCCTGTTAGTCAGCAGTTGTTCCTCTCTCTGTTGGGAACTCACGCCTGTCTTCTTATAAATTGCTGCTAGTCAGTACTAATCCTAAAATGTCCCATTCTCATCCAAAATAAAATAGAATGAAATTTAATTAGTTGCAAATTTGAAGCATGAGGAGGAACACAAAAGCAATCTAGGTTTTGTGCAGATATCTCCATTACAATCACAAAATGAGTTGCAGGTTTTTTGGGGGGGAGGGCGAGGAAATAAGAGTGATGAAACTAAATCATGCTGTGAAATTTATGGTGCATATTAATGAATAAATGCATTTGAAAAGAATTTTGGGACAAACTCACCCAGGGCTAGGAACTTCATCGACCAGGGAAGGGATGATCTCATATTCCCAACTGTTGTTTTAATTCTTATATCAGAAATTATGCAGGAAACCTACGAATGTATAAATTTATTTCTGGGTTAATGTTGTTCTTAATACATTTTTTGGCAGTAATCCTACCCACCTTTATCTTCCCCTATGGGGTTTATAGCTGAATGCCTAATCATAGAATGGGAATGCAAATAATAACTTCTAGCTAAGAGTCTACTTAATTAAAGCAAATATTTCTCCAACGGCTGTCATTTTAAATATATTTTCTGCTTAGCCCTTCAGCATCTTGCATAAGAAAAAAAAAAGAAATCACAAAATACAATATTCAAAAATATTATTTTGCCTTTAAAATGCTACTATTTTACCTTTTTCGGTTTGTTTATTATTATATTTTTATTATACAGTTTTCTTCATTTTACATCTTTCATTTCATCTTTACAACAACTTTATACCAGTTTATATCCACAGTTTTTGTTTTGTTACATATAGCACTATATATACATTATATTGTTATCATTCTAGGTATATTTTACATTTTTGTAACATCCTATCTTTATATACTATTATATACAATAAATATTCTTCACCTTTCATTATATCTACCCTTGTTTCTAATTTCTAATTCATTAATATCTTTCATTATCAGTTTTCTAATCTTTGAATCTATCAAGCCAATTATACCATATATCCCAAATTAAATATTATCTTGTTTCTCTTTTGTCTTTGATTTCCATTGTCAACTTATTCATCTCAGCGCAGTCTAATAAAAAATAAAAAATAAAATTACCTTTTTGATATATTACAATTCATTTTCTCCTTTGGATAGCTCTTATTTTCATCAGAGTTTCTACAGCCTCTTCCCACCTTTTATTTTATATTTAAAGAATAAAATGTTAAAAACTCTCATAAACGGGGTTGGGGCTGTTATGGATAAGTTTATTCAACTTTTCCACCAACTCTTTCATTTTAACGTTCTGCAGATTTACCACGATTGGGAAATGACACTTTCTGTCAATGCCGCAGTTGATTTGATCCATCCAGTAATTGATTTTGATTTGATTTGATCCATCCAATAATTGCCTTTAAAGAAGGGCTGGGGGAAAAATAAGAGGGACTAATCCAGCAAAACTTACCCGATGAACTTGGTGACAAAATGAGAATTTCAATCTGGATCTTTCTTCTTTTAGCTTGCATGCTAAGTCATGATTGAAAGATCAATGAAGTACTGTAGGGGAATAGAAATATTTGCAGAAAGGAAAACAACAAAGGGAGAAACTTTCCACCCATTTCATTCTGGGGCCAGCATAAAATTCTTACCTATCAGTCGTCTGCAGTGTAAGTGCTTGAACAAGCTTAGATCTCTGATCTTTGTTACACTCGGATTTCTCTGCATCAGGAGGGGTTATATACGATCTCCCAGAAAGTTTTCCCAATTGAAAACTAATTCTGGACACGCACATGGGAAAGAATAGGTTCATTTGTCAACCCAGCACCAGTAGAAACATTTTGACAAGGATATAACAATTCTGAGGGGTTTCCTCATTGTAAATAAGCCTAATATCCCAAAGGGCAAATGAAAACAATGGATTTCATTAGCGTTAACAACAATGAGAGGTGGGTGGTAAATACAGGTATTTATGATGGTTGCATTATCCATTTCTTGCTACAATTGTTAAGTGAATCAATGCAGTTAAGTTAGTAACCCAGTTGTTAAGCTAATCCCTTCCCCATTGAGTCTTTTTGTTCTCTTTTGGGCTGGTTGATTGTCTCTTTTGCATAGTCTATATAGATGTTGCTTAATGTCTATGTGTCTGTTGATGGCTGATTTGCCAGAATGCCATATTTGCTAATATATCTTGTTGCTTGCATGTACACTGAGAGCTTATGCACGGGAGACAATTTCCTTGTGTGTCCAATCACACCTGGCCAATAAAGAATTATATTCTATTCTATGCCGTGCCATGCCATACTATACCATTCCATTCCATGCCATTCTATTCTATTCTATTCTATTCTATTCTATTCCATTATTTCTATTCTACTCTATGCCATGTCATGCCATGCTATGCTATTCCATGCCATTCTATTCCATTCCATTATTTCTATTCTATTCTATGCCATGTCATGCCATACTATGCCATTCCATGCCATTCTATTCTATTCCATTATTTCTATTCTATGCCATGTCATGCCATGCTATGCCATTCCATGCCATTCTATTCTATTCCATTATTTCTATTCTATTCTATGCCATGTCACGCCATGCTATGCTATGCTATTCCATGCCATTCTATTCTATTCTATTCCATTATTTCTATTCTATGCTATGCCATGTCATGCCATGCTATGCTATTCCATGCCATTCTATTCTATTCTATAGCAGAGCTGAGGTGGCGCAGTGGTTAAATGCAGCACTTCATTCAGCTGACTGCAGTTCTGCAGTTCGGCTGTTCAAATCTCACCGGCTCAAGGTTGACTCAGCCTTCCATCCTTCCGAGGTGGGTAAAATGAGGACCCGGATTGTTGTTGGGGGCAATAGGCTGACTCTGTAAACCGCTTAGAGAGGGCTGAAAGCCCTGTGAAGCGGTATATAAGTCTAACTGCTATTGCTATTGCTATTCTATTCTATTCTATTCCATTCCATTATTTCTATTCTATTCTATGCCATTCCATGCCATTCTATTCCATTCCATTATTTTTATTCTATTCCATGCCATTCTATGCTATTCCATGCCATTCTATTCTATTCCATGCCATTCTATTATTTCTATTCTATTTTATGCCATGCTATGCCATTCCATGCCATTCTATTCTATTCTATGCCATGCTGTGCTATTCCATGCCATTCTATTCTATTCCATTCCATTATTTCTATTCTATTCTATTCCATTCCATTGTATTCTATGCCATGCCACGCCATGCTATGCCATTCATTCCATGCCATTCTATTCTATTCCATTCCATTATTTCTATTCTATGCCATGCTGTGCTATTCCATGCCATTCTATTCTATGCCACGCCACACCATGCCATGCCATGTTATGCCATTCCACTCCATGCCATTCTATTCTATTCTATTCTATTCTATTCTATTCCACCGGAAAAAGTGACTTATGATCATTTTTCACCCTTATGACCTCCATGCTGTCTCTCCATACTCACATGGTCAAAATTCAGATGCTCGGCATCTGACTTATACTTATGACCGTTTCAGTGTCCCAAAGCCATGTGATTACCTTCTGACAAGCAAAGTCAGTGGGGAAGGCAGATTAGCTTAACACCTGTGTTACTAATTTAACAACTGCATCGATTCACTTAACAATTGCGGCAAGAAATGTTGTAAAGCGGAGCAAAATTCACTTTTCACAGCTGTCTCACTTAGCCACTGAAATTTTTGGACTCCGTTGCGGTTGTAAGTCAAGGACCACCTGTGCTAGAGGAAATGCATACATTTCATGGGGAAATGTTCTTTGCTTTTAATGAAAGGAAGCAAGCGAAACTCACAAGGAGTGGAATGGATTTTAGATCAAATATATGAGAAACTGCCCTGAGCAGTAAGTAGATTTGCAGGTGAGAAGCGAATATAGATTACTAGATTAATTATTTAATTGCTCATTTGGACCCTAAGTTCTGGGCATTCGTGACTGCTAGTTAAGTAATGTTGGGAGAGAGAAAGAGTTCGGTTAACCATTAACCAGTTATTAACTATTCTGTGCTCTTTTCCTCTCCCTCAAGCGGATGTCCAATCTCTCTCCTGTAACACTAGGCATTGTTTCCACATCCTATGGGGCCTCAGGACAGGCTAATCCTTATTATCCTGCCACTCTAGGAAAGAAAGAAAAAAGGGCATTGCTTACTCAGAACTAGCTCCTTGAGCAGACACAGTGACCTCCCCAGCTGATCCAAAATTAGTGAAGGGTGCTAACTATTGAGAGCCGCACACAAGGGACCAAAGACGGATGAGACGTGTCATGAAACAGATTTATGTTGATCCTGGTATAGGCTGCAACCATGATTGTTCTGGGCAATTTCAATGTGCTGAGCATTCCAGAATGAAAGTCTTTAAATGGACTCACCAAGACATGGTTGCCTAAGCAGAAATTGTTCTCCAAAGGCAAGAAAGCTCTGAGAATAAAAGGCAGTTTGTGTAAAATATTCAATATTTTTTTAAATAAATAAAAAACCCAGGCAATTTGAAGCAAATGTTACAGTTTGCTGTCCTCTGCTGTTCAAACCATACAATAAATGCTTGTCTTTCTTTGTAAGGATATTGGTGAGCTATTACTGGGGAAAAAATATAGAACTCTTATGAGACATAAGGGTTAAATGGACTTGGAGAACCTCCTTCCATTGGGGATTGCTAGAGAAATCTACATTCAAGAACGGTTCCACGATCAAAACTGATTTATTTAAATTGAGATCATTACAAGTCTGAAATATACACAATCTGAGGGTCTATGGAGATTCTCAGTCATCCACGTCAGGCTTTTTCAGGAGGCAACTGGACTGTCTTGTTTTTTTCTTTTCTTTTGAAGACATTTCGCTTCTCCTCCAGGAAACTTCTTCAAGCTCTGACAGGATGGTGGGGAATGGAAGAGCGTGCGAAGCAAACCAGCAGTAACGCCAGCAGCCCCCCACCCCTGAATAGGCTGACTCTGTAAGGTGCCTAGAGAGGGCTGTAAAAGCATTGTGAAGCAGTATATAAGTCTAAGTGCTATTGCTATAAAGACTTCCCATTTCCCTTTCCATCTGCCAATCCAGTGGTGGGTTTCAAAAATTGTTCGAACCTACTCCGTGGGTGTGGCCTCCTTTGTGGGAGTGGCTTGCCACCCATGTGACCGGGTGGGAGTGGCTTGCCGCCCATGTGACCGGATATGAAGATGCTGACGACACTTGTCAGAACCACCTTCAATTACCTCACACACAGCACTGGCATGCATAAGAATATGATGTAAACTTGTTTTTTAAAAGGCATCTTTGATTTGCGTTAAAACAACTTCAACACACGCAATGTTCTGATTGCACCACAAATGCAGTAGTCATCCTTACCTTTCACAGAGGCACTGAGTTTTATAAATATGAGCATGATAGTGTAGAATAATCATATCCAAGGACCAGTGGTGGGTTTCAAAAAAATTTGGAACCTCTTCTGTAGGTGTGGCCTGCTTTCCGGGTCCACTGGTGGAACCTCTTCTAACCGGCTCGGTAGATTTGACGAACCGGTTCTACCGAATAGGTGCGAACTAGTAGGAACCCACCTCTGGTATATGTATATGTATATGTATATATATGTATATGTATATGTATAATGGGATCCAAAAAAATTTACTACTGGTTCTGTGGGCATGTCTTGGTGGGGTGGCAAGGAAAGGTTACTGCAAAATCCCCATTTCTTTCCGATTAGTTGGGACTCAGGAGGGAGAGAATAGATGGGGGCGGGGCCAGCCAGAGGTAGCATTTACCAGTTCTCCAAACTACTCTAAATTTCCCCTACCAGATCTCCAGAACTGGTCAGAACCTGCTGAATACCACCTCTTAGACAGGTATGTATGTATGTATGTATGTATGCATGCATGCATGCATGCATGCATGCATGTATGTATATCTTCTACTCTTCCATTGTTAAAATTCTCAGTAAAGGGGGAGTAAAATCATTTGTACAATGTGGACACAATGGACTATAGGCCAACAACCTAAAGCAAGTTTTCCCAACCATCTTTGTACACACCTGAAGGAGATAACTGAACAATCTGTGGGTAAATAATGATGAAAACAATAAACCAACAATTGAGGAACATCAGGTTGAGAAGGGCTGGTCTAAAAAAATTTAGACAACAAAACTCAAAAATCAAAGAATGATAAAATCATCTGTGGTGACAAATTGTTATGACAATCCCGTGAAAATGATGTGAAATGAACATCAACCACAAGGCAACCCAAATTTCAGATTTGGGGTTCAGTCTTCAACTTATGATAGGAGTTTTATTATAACCCTTTAATCCAAGTGCATCCATGAAAGTTTAAAGTCTTAAAACTGTGCATGTGGTTTTACGTAGCAGGAGCCCTAAATCAATGATAAATGCCTTGGGAAGCTGGGCACAGAAGATTAGTTTCCAATAGGTGGAAATTAATCAAGGAGAGAAGCAACCTAGAACTAAGGAGAAATTTCCTGGCAGTTAGAACAATTAATCAGTGGAACAATTTGCCTGCAGAAGTTGTGAATGCTCCAACGCTGGAAGTTTTTAGGCAGAGATAAGACAACCACTTGTCTGAAATGGTAGAGAGTTTCCTGCTTGAACAGGGGTTTGGACTAGAAGACCTTCAAGATCCCTTCCGACTCTGTATTCTGTTCAACTCATCCATAGATGAGCAGCTGAAGGACCAGAAGCTCCATGAAGACAATGTAACGGAAGGAAAGCATCTCATCAAAAGCCTGAAAGAGCCAATACGCCACGACACCTTTAGCAATTGGCAAGGACTTTTCTGTCCCATTCTGCCAGGCCAAAGATATCAGCGTGTTCATTCCTCTTCCCCCCACACACACTCGTCTTCCTTGATTCTCCTCCTTTTTAAGGCAACAATTCACTGGGAAGGGAGACGGCCAGTTCCACGCATTTCATTGCTGAATCACCAACCCGCTAATGTAGGAGTTTGTCTGCAGAAAAGAAACAAAGGGAAAAAGTAGATGAAGCATCTCCAACCATCCAATTAACCAATGTTTAAACCAGTGGTGGGCTTCAAAAAAATTGAGAACCTCTTTTGTAGGTGTGGCCTACTTTGTGGGAGTGGCTTGCTGGCCATGTGATTGGATGGGCGTTGCCAACTTGTAAAATGTGGTGAAACTCACTTAAAGCTCTTGCTTAGCAACCAAAATGTTGGCTCAGGAACTCTGGCATTTGAAGCACGCAAGTCTTAAAGTTGTCAATTTACAAGACCCTTGCACCCCTAACACTTTAACCCCCCCCCAGGGGTGTTCAAACATGACAGCTTTAAGACTTGTGGACTTCAACTCTCAGAATTCCAGTCATGTTGGCTCAGGAACTCTGGCAGTGTAGTACGCTCAAGAAGTGTGCAAGTCTTAAAGCTGTCAAGTTACAAGACCCTTGCACCCTTTAGAAAAACACCCCCAGGAGTGTTCAAACTTGACAGCTTTAAGACTTGTGGACTTCAACTCCCAGAATTCCCCCTCTCGCTCTTCATCTTGATGATGTGCGGACGGGCAGTGGGAGGGAGCTGGAACCGGTTCTAAACGGCACTGTAGATTTGTGGAACCTCTTCTATAGAAGAGGTTAGAACTGGCAGGAACCCACCCCTGGTTTAAACCAAACTTAGCATGTGGATTAAACCTTTTGGGTGAACACAATCGCAGGTTCCCACAGCAGTTTCTCTGGGGTCTTCCCCATTTGCAAGCTCTTTACCATTGTCTGGTGGATCCACCCGTGGAAATCATTAACCTTGGTATAGACTCCAGGCTTATTGGCCAGGGCACAGCCTGTGCCCCAGCTCACAACGCCGCACAGCCGCCAACGTGACACTTGTGAAATGCCGTCTTCGCACATCAAAGGGCCACCACTGTCCCCCTGTCAGGTGGAAGAAACATCAGTTAAAGGAAAACCTGCGTTGACGTGATCATCCTCCCTTCCCTATTCACTGCGGTGCTGTCCCAGAATTCAAAGCCCACGCGGCCTTGCTGTCTGGGGATGATGGGAGTTTTAGTCCAGCACACCCGAATGTCCTCAACTCAGGGAAAGCTATGATGGTGGATAGGAACAAGACAACAAAAGAAAGTTTAGGAACAAAAACAGGAAGCGAAAAGAGTTCCATTTCTTAGGTTTGGAACATTGCAAGTAGTCCTTCTTACAACCCTAAGCCCACCCATTAGGGTTGTGTGTCAGGAAAGATGTAAAATGACCTCTTTTGTGGCAGTCATTGTGTGAACATCGCGGTTGTTAAGTGAGCCAATGGTTCGTTATGAGTGTACAGAAGGCCTGAAGTTTGGTCAATGACTCCAGAGGGGGCCTGACCATTTGAACTTCAAAACTGGGTTATATGTCTCTTTTTTGGGTCGGTTGTAATTCACAATGGTCGCTAAGCAAGTGGTTGTAATTTGAGGACTACACAATCACATCTTCTGGATTAACACTTCGGGAGTAAAAAGTTGAATAGGAAATGCTCCCCCCGATTCTGATCAGCTGAGGTGGCGCAGTGGTTAAATGCAGCACTGCAGGCTACTTCAGCTGACTGCAGTTCTGCAGTTCGGCTGTTCAAATCTCACCGGCTCAGGGTTGACTCAGCCTTCCATCCTTCCGAGGTGGGTAAAATGAGGACCCAGATTGTTGTTGGGGGCAATAGGCTGACTCTGTAAACCGCTTAGAGAGGGCTGAAAGCCCTATGAAGCGGTATATAAGTCTAACTGCTATTGCTATTGCTATTCTTCTCTGCTATTGCTTTATATTTAAAAAAGAAAAAGTTGCATCCAGTTCAGTGGTCCTATACAGTGGTGGGATTCAAATTTTTTTACTACTGGTTCTGTGGGTGTGGCTTGGTGGGTGTGGTGTGGCATGGTGGGCGTGGCTTGCTGGGCGTGGCAGGGGAAGGATACTGTAAAATCTCCTTTCCCTCCCAACTCCAGGGGAAGGTTACTGCAAAATCCCCCTTTCCTCCCGATCAGCTGGGAGTCGGGACAGAGGTGGGTTGCTCCTGGTTCGCCCCGGTTCAGCCGAACCGGTAGTGGAATTCAGGCCTGGGTCGTAGAACCGGCAGCGACCCAGGCCTGCCATGCCCATGCCCCTGAATTGGTTTCCTCGCCGCCGCTAGGCTGCCACCATTTTGGATTTTAGGGACTGCGTATGCAGTCCACTGTAAATTGTTCACTGTAAATTGTTCACTGTAAATTGTTCTGTGCATGCATGAAGAACAATTTACATTGAACAGTGCACAGCGTATGTGCGAACCGGTAGTAAAAACGGCAGCAACCCACTCCTGACTTGGGAAAGCAGAGAATAGATCAGGGGGGGGGGGGCAGCCAGAGTGGCATTTATCGGTTCTCCGAACTACTCAAAATTTTCGCTACCGGTTTTCCAGAAGTGGTCAGAACCTCTGGTCCTATGGAAAACATAGTGTCTATCCCTGTGTTCTCCCTCTTGAAGTCTTTCAGATGTATTTGGCTATAGCAGCATACACTTCCAATTGATCCTGATAATGTCCAGTGAACACCAAGTTAAAGACACTAACTTCGAGAACTTCTTAACCATAACAACTTTAAAATGGGAGGACTTCAACTCCCAGAATTCCCCAGCCAGCATGCGAAACTGACCCTACCTGGCAAGCATCTGTGCCTCCAGCTGCAAAGCCAGCACAAAACATCCTGGGCCTTATCTGACTGCCGTAGTAATCGGGGCCATTGCAGACACTGGTGCTGATGATGGGCACACTGGCCTCTTGAAGGACGTCAGACTGTTGACCTACAAAGAAGGAGAAGTCAGAAGCTGCCTTGGTACAAGAGAGCCTGGTGCTTCCATCAGCTCAGTACCATTTTGCAATGGTTGGCAAGTTCTCTCTTGATGTCATGCTTCCCCCCAGGCCCCAATGTAAACCTGGGCTCTTCAGCTACACATCACCTTCTCCAGGAACTGCCTGAATACAACCCAAGCAAGATGAGACTCTTTATTGCAGAAAGGAATGAAGCCATATAGACAGGAAAAGGTGGATCACTGCAGTACATAGAAATTGAACCCTTACATGCCGTATTTTTCGGAGTATAAGACGCACCTTTTTCCCCTCAAAAAAGAGGTTGAAAATCTGGGTGTGTCTTATACACTGAATACAGCATTTTTTGCCTCTTGTAACCCCGCCCCTTCACCAAAATGGCTGTACATAGCCTTTAGGAGGCTTCCAGAGTGCTCCTTGGGGCTAGGGAGGGCAGAAATGAGCAAAAAACAGCCCATTTTTTGCTCAATTTTGCCCCCCCTCAGCCCCCAGGAGCACTCTATAAGCCTCCTAAAGGCCATTCATGCCCTTTTTGACAAAAAATGGGCTCATTTTCACAAAAAAATGGGCCATTTTTGGGAGGTCTACAGAGTGCAAAAACTTTTTTTTAATTTGCCTCTTCAAAACCTTGGTGCATCTTATACTCCAGTGCGCCTTATACTCTGAAAAAAATATGGTAAATCTACAGTTCTGGATTAAATGTTAGTCTTTTTCATTCACGATCAGTAGAATCCAGCCCATTCTCTGGATAGCCCTGGGAAGGACTTAATCTATAGCCCGTAATTGTTCTTTTTGTTGTGGGAACTGCTGGCCTCTGCCTTATTCAGCTTCACTGGGAACAGGTCAGGGATCGGGGATCCTTCACCCTTCCTGAATTATGATTCAGAAGGGCTGAGAGTTACAGTCCATCAACATCATTCTAGAGCCATGATGGCGAACTGTTGTGGCCTAGAAGGAGCCGTTGGAGTTGCCAAAGGACTCCGATAGCGAGGGACCCTATGAGTTGGCTCTGGAAGATGTGGAGGACCCTGGGCAGGGTTCAGATTCCCAGCAGGGACCAGAGAGGCTGGTTGGCCAGCAGGAGGCGCCTGAGGCATGGAGCAGTGGTGAAGATCAAAGGGAGTTGTCCCTGACGAGGCAGAGGAGGGCTGAGAAACGAAGGCAGCAATTACAGAGACAGTCTCATAGGAGATAATCAAGCCTAGGTGGTTGTGGTTTGGCTCCTCCCAAGAGAGTATATAAGAAGAGACTTTGGGAGGAGACCATTTGCAGGACACAACCATTTATATCAAGCTGGAGAAGCTCTTGTGTGTATTGTATCTCTTATCTGTGGGAGTCTGGGTTGCTGCCAATGTCTTGTCTGTGAGTAATTACTATGAATAAAGCATGGCTAACAGTAAGCCTGTGTCAGCGTTAATCACCGGATGGAGGGGGGGCAGAACAGCGAACCTATGGCAAGCGAGCTGTCACCCTAGTTCAGGTACACCGTGCATATGTATGTGGCTAGCTGATTTTTGGGTCTCTACCATGCATGCATGGGGGGCAGGGGGCATGTGGGAGATGCATGCATAGAGGGCGGGGGGGATGTGTGAATTTGTGGGGGGAGGTGGGGAGAGTAGGGGGAGTGTAGGGGGAGGGCATCGCGCCCCCCACAGCCCATTTTTGCTCCTAGGAGGCTGCAGGAAGATCTACTAAGCCCAAAAGAGGTTTGTCTTCCTTTCTTTCTTTCTTCCTCACTCACTCAAAAAGCAGAACTTTTCAATCAAATTAAGCTCGCACACATCTTGGCTGAGAACTCCAGCCGTACAAACACTGCTGCCATCTCGTGGTAGCAAGAGGACCTTACCATAGTATTGTGTGTTGCCCCATCCCGTCACGGTACAGATCTTGCCATCCACCAAAGTCTGCCCCAGTGCTGGGAGGCAGATAGGCTGAATAAATTCTGTAAGCAAAAAATAATAAAACTAAAACCTCAAAAACACATACGCTATCTTGGGTAGGATTTTTTTCTTTCTCTGGCTCACGGTCATGAGTGGCAAGTTGCTTCGGTGTATTTTTCTAAAGTTTCAAAATTTCTCCTTGATGTTGTTGTTTTTTTAACCAATTGGAAGAGACAATTTATGAATTGAAGTAATTCCTCAAAGGAAAAGTGTTTTTCAATGTTATTTTCACTAGAGGGTGTTGGCCTTCCACAACTTTAGGGAGAAGATGACCATGGGGAATGTCGATATCTCAGGGGGGTTTAAATTTTTTTTAATCCCACCTTTATTATTTTAGAAATAAGGCGGCAAACATACCTAATACTACTTTCTCCTCTATTCTCTTGTACCAATGTGAAGATGTTGCACACAAATAGAGGATGGGTGGACTTTCCATTGTGATGTCATAACCCTCCCAACTCCTGCCCAGTAATATTCTCACTGTCAGCGTTCCAAGTAATTCATCCACCAAAAGCAGAACTCCAAGGCAGGTAGATTCCTCAAAGAACATGTTTATTGGATACCTCAGCTAGTGAAAACCAATTCTGAAACTTTTCTCGCATTTGTGACATAATTAAAACAGCAATTATTCCCCCCCTAAGTATTACCGGTGACATTGTCCCATTAAGTTTGATCAAGGGTTCCGTAGCCATTCCTCTCCTCCTCCAACTGTCACCTGTTGACCTTGGTTCCAACGAGATGACCTTGGTTCCCATGAGAAAACTTTTTGTTTTGACTGCTAGCCACTCTATCTACTCCCCCCTCTCTCCTCTCCCCTCAAAGTTCCTGGCAACTATGAGGCAGCAAAAGGTGCCTTCAGACAGGTTCGCTTCAGAGCTGACACTCACCATTGAAGGAGAGTGGTGTGGCCAAACGCAACAAGGCAATGTCATTGCTGTTCTCCTCACTATTGGGGTCCACAAACGGCCTGTATCCACCATGGTACACAATGCTGGCCACGTCCATCTGTAGCCCCTTGATGGATTGCTGAGATACGGCACCCACGAATACCCGCCAGCGGTTCACCACGCGATTCCTCCTGCAAGGCAGACCCAAAAGGAGAAGGTTGGTCAGCAGGTGGGATCGGTGGGGACTTTGGATTTAGTGATCCCTTGGGAGCGAGGTGCATCTAACAGGTTTGATCAAATTTATTAAGGATCTAGCGTCTGCATTCAATATCACAAGCTGAATTTGATTCGTTGTAACCTTGGTTGGGGCTGATATTTTTTTGACATGGCTTGTTAAAAAAATCAATAGCACCGTATTTTTCGGAGTATAAGATGCACCTTTTCCCCTCAAAAAGAGGGTGAAAATCTGGATGCATCTTATATACTGAATACAACCTTTTTTCCTCCCGAAGCCCCACCCCCTTCACCAAAATGGCTGTGCACAGCCTGTAGAAGGCTTTCAGAGAGCTCCTGGGGGCTGGGGAAGGCAGAACTGAGCTCTGGAATGAGCTGCCTCCGGAGCTTCGCATAATCCCTGACCTCCGGTCTTTCCGACGTGCCCTAAAAAGTTGGCTTTTCCAGCAAGCTGGCCTGGCCTGGCCTGAACAAAATAAAATAAATGATTGATTAAATTGTTAATTTTAATCTAATTTTTAAAACGTTTTGTTAATATAAATTGGGTTTGTTTTTGGATACTTTATTTAATTTCCTTTTTAACTTTTGTAATATGTGGGGGTTTTTTAATATTGTACGCCGCTCTGAGTCCTTTGGGAGAAGGACGGCATATAAATCCAATAAACAAACAAACAAACAAACAGAAATGAGTGAAAAATGGTCTGGTTTTTGCTCACTTTTCCCCCTCCCAGTCCCCAGACGTACTCTATAAGCCTCCTAAAGGCTATGCATGCAATTTTTTTAATGAGCCCGTTTTTGTGAAAACCGAGCCATTTTTGCTTGTTTTGGGAGGGGCAACCCCCAGGAGCACTCTGCAAGCCCCCTGAAGGCTATTTGTGCCTCTTTTTTTAAAAAAAATGGGCCCGTTTTCACGAAAAAAGGGTTGTTTTTCGGAGGTTTGCAGAGTGCAAAAACCTTTTTTTTTTTATTTGCCTCCTCAAAACCTTGGTGCTTCTTATAGCAATAGCAGTTAGACTTATATACCGCTTCATAGGGCTTTCAGCCCTCTCTAAGCGGTTTACAGAGTCAGCATATTGCCCCCAACAACAATCCAGGTCCTCATTTTAACCACCTCAGAAGGATGGAAGGCTGAGTCAACCCTGAGCCGGTGAGATTTGAACAGCCGAACTGCTGAACTTCAGTCAGCTGAAGTAGCCTGCAGTGCTGCATTTAACCACTGCGCCACCTCGGCTCTCTTATACTCCGGAAAATACAGTATGTATCTGGATGTCATTCTATACACATATCTAGCCTGGGACTTACTCCGGAAAGCAGTGAGCTGCTGTAACTACCCATTCGTTTGAGATGATGGAGCCACCACAAAGATGTGTCCCATCGTAACGTAGGCTGACTTGCCACGGCCATTTCCCCAAACCAGCATCTTGACCACCTACAATCCGACCAACGGATAACTTCCTGCGTCCACAGTCTGCAAAGCATACAATAGTCAATACCTGTTCTGATGTAATCTTGCATCCCACATAATTCTCAAGTTTACAATTTTTTATTCGCATATGATATAAAATAGAAAAGCAAATAGTAAGAAGCAAAAGGGAGGGAAAGGGAAAGAGAGAAGGGTAAAAAAGGAAGGTTAAAAAAGAAAAAAGGAGGATTGACTTCCGACTCCCTCTGGTGCAGAAGAGTAAGACAGTAATCAAACCTCAACTTTTTACTTTTCCATAATAGTATAAACTAGCCATTTCTATAACAACAAATCTATCTAATCAGTAAGACCCCAAATCAAAGTTTCATTTTCCCCCACCTCAAGCAGAAAGTCCAGAAGTGGTTTCCAAGTAGAAACAAATGTTGTTTTCTTTGATTAAAACAGTCGGTTTAGCCATCTCTGCTAACTCCGTCAACTTTTGTGCATCCCACATAACTTCATGAATGAAATCTTATTCATGAGGACCCAGGATACTACAATAACCCTGCCGAGTGCTTGTGATGAAACCAAGAAGCTCCAAAGGAGACACTAGATTTGAGCAAATCAGAGTTCAGGAAAGCCGGACATAGCATGTGAATAAGAGAAGAATCTGAGAAAGGTGAGAAAGAAATATGTGAATTGGAAGGGGGCAGAGAAAGACAATTAAAGATTCCCTTGAAATAGTTTGTGAATTTCATACCTTGGCAAAGAGTTGCCAGGAACCGGCCTGTCAGGCATTCACTGTGAGAAAGACAAGAAAATTCAAGTCTACGGAAGGAGAAGTAAAGAGGCATTATCAAGAAAAATAGGAATTCCCAGTTTTTGCAGTTTTGAACTTTCAGTGGCATACAGACAGTAGTGGGATTCATCCAGTCCAAGTATCATGCAGAATTAAATCAGAGTCCAAAGCAAAATGATCCTTTTTGTTCCAATTTAATAACACAGATGTGCCTAAGATGTCTGTCTTATTAAATTGGAACAAAAAGGATCATTTTGCCTTGGACTCTGATTTAATTCTGCATGATACTTGGAACGCTGACACCCGCACCTATTCAGGAGAACCGGTTGCTAACTTTCTAAGCAGTTCGGAGAACCGGTTGTTGGAAGAAATCTCCTTTTGTTTTTCCCCACTTTACAGGGCTAATCCTGTAAGGAAGGCAGGAAGGAAACATTCTGGGGTTGTTTCTAGCTAATCTTGATTGTCCTGCTTACAGAAACCACCTCTCCGGTTAACCCTTATTACATTGTCACAGCTACGGTGAAGTGCTCATCGATGTGAGTGATGTTGAGTTGGCCGCGCCCATCCAGTCACATGACCACCGAGCTGATCATTAGGGCAGAGACCTGGTTGTTAAATTATTTGAATCCCACCACTGCATACAGAATATATCTAGTTTTGATTTTTATTTTTTTAATGATGACGGACTGATTACATTCAGTTCCCGGGGATCTTTCATTATAGACTTCAAGTTCACCAATTGTTCTCCCATGGAAAGACAAGACAATTTAGGAAAAGTAGCTAACGTTATTTTTAAGTGAGTCCTGAACGGAAAAAAAAAAATTTTCTTCCCTCTTTCCCTACTTATCTTTCCATTATTTTTTTTATTTTTCATTGTATGTTTTATATTTTGATAAACCAATAAAAATGTGTCACCCCTGGCAGGAGTTGCTATATTTAGACTGCAGTTCCCACCATTCTTGCCCATTGCCCCTGCTGAATGGGAATAATAGATTTTGCCATGTACATTCAAGGCTGGGGAAGGTCTATGTATTTAAGCGACTGAAAAGCGGTAGGAAGGAAGTGGTCCTCACCACACAACAATGGCGTCTCTGAGCTTTTGCACAAAAGGCAGGCGAGAGTCATCCACGCAGAAGTAGCCTGATGTTCCATTGGCACCTACTCTGTCTGCATCCAGGACTGAATGGGAGAGAGATCTGGAACAGAGACAAATCCAATGAACTTCAGCATACAACCCATGACCTGTAAGGTTGCTTTAGAACAGGAGTCCCCAACCCAATCCATGGACTGGCAAAGGATTGTAGCACATCAGCTACCACTCTACACAAACAAGTGAAGCCCCATCTGTGAGATGCGGGCAGCACACGAAGCCATCGCCACCTGAAAGCCCAGCCAGTTGTTGACTTCAACCAGGCTATCTTTGCTGACATCTCTCACCTCCCCATTTCAAGCCCCTATAGACCTTGTCCACACAACCCAGGTTTTTGGTGTACCTGACAAATCCCATCTCTTCGCAGCTAAGAGCTGCCACCTGGGCATCAGATGAAGAAGAACACAAGAGCCTCCACTTCCCTTCCGTCTCATCATATAAGGTCAGGCGCAGGTCCTCGGAATTCACCTGAACTGAACAGAACAAAGGTAGTGATAAGACAGGAGTCCTGCCTGCTACGGGTTTGCCCAGGTTCGGGAGAACCCGTAGCTAATGTTATTAGCTACGGGTTCTTCAAACCCCACCCCTGACTAGCCCTGCCCACCCTGTCCCAGCCCTCCCACCCCAGCCCTCCCAGGAGTCTCCACGCAGCCCATTTTGGATGCGAGGTAAGTGCAGGGCCTGTGCAGATGCTCAGCAAGTGGGGTGGCGGGGAACGGGCCTCCGAAAGTCCCGGAAGGCATGAAACGGGCCTGTTTCCGGCCTCCGGAGGGCCTCCAGAGCCTGGGGAAGCAATTGTCAACCTCCCAGAGGCTCGAAGAAAGCCTCTGGAGCCTGGGGAAGGTGAAAACATCCCCCTCTCTTCTCTGTGGTGCAGGAGGTCGACAAGGCCAAACCCAGCATGGCCACGCCCACCCAGCATCCGGGCAGAGAACCCGTTGCTGACTATCCCTGCTCCTTTGTGGGCCCCAGGTAGACTGGCTGATCTGTTGCTGAGCTACAGCTGCTTTTTAGAGCCGTGGTAGCGCAGTGGTTAGGGTGCAGTACTGCAGGCCACTTCAGCTGACTGTTATCTTCAGTTCAGTAGTTCAAATCTCACCGGCTCAAGGTTGACTCAGCCTTCCATCCTTCCGAGGTGGGTGAAATGTGGACCCAGACTGTGGGGGCGATATGCTGACTCTGTAAACCGCTTAGAGAGGGCTGAAAGCCCTATGAAGCGGTATATAAGTCTAACTGCTATTGCTATTGCTATTTTAATCAGACTGGCTGGGAATTGGAGAAGCTGTAGTCCCACCGTTCCTGAAGACGTCAGGCTGGAAAAGGTGAGGCTATGTCACAGGTGGTGGGAGTGTCCACAGGCCTTCATCACATACTCACCCATATACAAGCTTTCCTTTTCACTGCCAAGCACAGACACCACTGCAGGGGGCGATAAGAAGGCTGATTAGAACATCGCTCAGCAGGAGGACAATGGCAGCAGAAGCAAAATCCATGATCTACAGAAGTTAATGCTTGCTCTTCACGGCGGGGAAAACTTTGGAAATAGGGTGGGTAGACTGAGAATGACAGGCTCAAAGTCACCCAGGTGGCTTTCACGCCTAAGGTGGAGCTAGAACTCAGAGTCCCCTAGTGATTTACCCAAAGTCATCCAGCCAGCTTTCATGCCTAAGGTGGAACTAGAACTCATAATCTCCTGGTGATTGACCCAAAGTCACCCAGCAACTTTCATTAGATTAGATTAGATTTATTTGGCTTGTATGCCGCCCTATTCCCGGAAGACTCAGGGCGGCTAACAATAAGAAGGGGGGGGGGTACAAAAATAAAAATAGAAAACAGCAATTTAAAATTCAGCAACAGTCGTAACCTCGGATGGGGCTGGATAATTCAACAGCCCCAGGCCTGCCGGAACAGCCAGGTCTTAGTTGCTTTGCGGAAGGCCAGAAGGGTAGTAAGGGTCCGGATCTCAATGGGGAGATCGTTCCATAGGGCTGGAGCAGCCACAGAGAAGGCCCTCCCCCAGGGAGTCGCCAGCCGACATTGGCCGGCAGATGGAATTCGGAGGAGGCCTAGTCTGTGGGATCTAATAGGTCTTTGGGAGGTGACTGGCAGGAGGCAATCTCTGAAGTAACCAGGTCCGATACCACGTAGGGCTTTAAAACTAACAACTAGCACCTTGAAGTGTGTCCGGAGACCAATGGGCAGCCAGTGCAGCTCGCGGAGGATAGGTGTAACGTGGGTGTACCGAGGTGCACCCACAATCGCTCGCGCGGCTGCATTCTGGACAAGCTGAAGTCTTCGAACACTCTTCAAGGGCAGCCCCATGTAGAGCGCGTTACAGTAGTCCAGTCTTCAGGTGACGAGGGCGTGAGTGGACTATCCGAAGGGCTTCCCGGTCCAGATAGGGTCGCAATGCCTAAGGAGGAACTAGAACTCATAGTCTCCTGGTGATTGACCCAAAGTCATCCAGCCAACCTTCGTGCCTAAGACGAGACTAGAACTCACAGTCTCCTAGTGATTGACGCAAAGTCACCCAGCCAACCTTCATGCTTCACTATTGTTGTATGCAAGTGTTTTTCATTTGCATGCATACCCCCATTCCTGCCAACCTGTAGCTGGGAATCACTGGTTTTATTGCTCATCACAAACGACCCCAATTTCTTGACTGGGACTCATCTAGTTGGGTCCAAGGTGTTTTTTGGGGGGGGGGATATATACCTGTTTTAAATAAAGAAATAAATTTCTCTCTAACTCACAAGGCATCTTACCTATTGCCCAAATCCCAGCTCCGATTCCAGCCAAGAGCAGGAAGGTGCTGGCTCCCACTGCCATGGCTTTAGGCAGAGTCCAGCTGCACGGTTTAAGTTCTCCTGAAAGGTAGAGAGATCGTCAGACAGCAAAGCTCAGAGCTGTTCCCGCCAGGCAGAAGCAGGGGTTCAAAAACACCCTCCCAGATACCATTAAGAACAGAGAGATGGTTTCCTCCAAGTTAGGGAGAGGAAATGGAGAAAGATGGCAATCATCCGAAATGACTTGGACCTGCCCCTGTGCATAATGCCAGCCTAGGATGTTTGCCACCATCCTAATAACGAAGGTCTTGAGGATAGGTATACAGCGGTACCTTGGTACTCATCGTTAATTGATTCCAGGAGGCATAATGAGTGCCAAAAACGCTGAATACCTAACCCATAAGGAATAATGTAGTGAGTCACAAGGAAGCCAACACTGACAAGTTGACTACCAAATAAACAATGAGTAAGGGACAAAATTTTCACATCAAAATGCATTGAGTGCCAAATTTGATGAGTTTCAAAGCAGTTGAGTACCAAGGTACCACTACACACACCACACACACACACACACACACACACACACACACACACACACACACACACACACGGCATGCTAAGCCAAAAGCAAACAAGCCATATGACATGGTGAACCGGGTCTACACTATACTATTACAATATTTAGTTCTCTAGATGTTCTTCAGAAACTCCACCTTTGAACCTAAAACAAAAATGAGAGGAAAGAAACCATTATTATTTGTTATTATTTAACAGATTAGTTGATAACCCGGCATTGCCCAAGTATTTATTTCTAGAGGGGAAATGTCCAGACCAAATGTAATGTCTAATGTTGGATTTCCCCCCTTATCAGAGGGAGTATTCTTGTGGAGTACTGTGAAGCCATCGCTATGGTAACACACCACTGTGCTGTACAGTAGAATCCGTTTTAACAGGCAGTATCTTCACACAATATAACCCCAAGGGGTGTTAGGGGTGTCTTAACCCCACAGTATTTGTTTCCAGAGGGTAGGTCATCTGTGTATCAAGTTTGGTTGAAATTGCTCCAGAGTTATGCTCCAGATAGATAAGAGAGAAGGTGCCTTGTGAGCAAGCAGCGTTGCACTTCTCCTGAATGCCTGAAGATGTTCATCTTTAAGTCCTGCTCAAACTAGGAAGAGTGGTGGGAAGGTTGAGTATTTAGAAGAGGAAAGTAAAATGTCCCCTCTCTATTTCTACAGTTCAACTCACCATTTTTTTCAGCCATTTCAAAAACAATTGTTGTTTGGAAGTCCAGCTCTTCAGGCCCAGGGGCCTTGGTGGCTAGTCCCCAAAATCCTAAAATCAGAAAGGAAGAATGATATAAGCCTCTTTTCCTTCAGTAAAGCTACAAGTCTCTTTTCCTTCAGCCAGAGTTGACCTATGTTCCTCTTAGAGCTGGCAAAATTCTACCTGGAATTTCCTACTAGCATTCAAACATCTGCTGTTATTTAGCTTCTACTATTTAGTTATTTTGTTGTTGCTCAGTCGCTAAGTCGTGTCTGGCTTTTCATGTTCTGACCTAGGCTTCCCCAGCAGCACGAAGCCGAGCTCACCCCGATAAACCCCTTTTATTTAATTTATAGTGAATTCATCTCCAGCAAAGTCCCAGCCCAACAGTTTTTCAAGACAGTTCGCAATTGACGACCTTTATCAGGCTTGGAGAGTGGCCAGGCTGATATCTTTCAGATGCCATAATACTCAGCAAGAATGCAGGAATGGACTAATTGTCTCCTGCAAACACCCCTCCTCTTTTGCTCCTTTTTTAAAAAAAAAATTATTTTTACATAAACACAAACACAACACAACATAACACAAAGAATCCTCTTTCTTTACCTACTACAGAAAGGGTGTCAATTGGTTACCCAAAGCTTTTGTACATCTCTTCCATAGTCATCACCTATAATTCATCTCAAATCATATATTTTTTAATCAAATATATTTATAGATATTACTATCATCATACCCCAATTTTCATTTGACTATAATTGTTTTAACGTCCTTTTGGATAGAATATTCCAAAGTTTAAGACATAACCACATAATGGCATTTTGTTAGCTATTTCCAATATCATCCAATAACATTAAATCCTTATGACCTGTTCTAAATAAAAATCAATAATATTTAGTAACCACATTTCTAGTCCTCCTTTCCAAATCCGTTTACAATTTATATCCAATTTCCTTTTATTAAACCAATACATATATATATGTTATTATCATTATCATTATCAATCTTTTTGCTCCTTTTTTATTCCCCATGGGAGGGGCCATTCACCGTCCACCTGTGGCTTTAATCCCAAGTTGACTCCTGTTCCTTAGTTGTTCCCTTCCTCTGGCAATTCTGCGCATGCACACACTGGGAACAGGCTCCAGCTGTTCCTCTGCCTCACTGATGTCTGACTCCAAAGGCAGCTGATAACTGTCAGACAGCCCCGGCCCCCTCTCTGCCTCCGACACAGAGCCCTCATCAGAGCCTTCCCCAGACTCCAGGACTGGCCCGTGTTCCTCCCCAACCTCCTCACTGTCCGAATCTGCTGCTAGCATGAACTAGCATTCCATGACTCTATGGGCCATTGAATGCCAGGTTCCCCTGTACTCCACAATCTCCCAGAGTTTTCCCAAATTTATGTTCATATTTAGTTATTTGGAATTCATTCATTCATTCACTCGCCAAGGAATAGTTTTGCCTTCCAGGTTTCTACTGAAGCCTAAACAACATCTGGATCAAAGGTGGGTTCCTACCAGTTCGCACCTATTCGGTAGAACCGGTTCATCAAATCTACTGAACCGGTTGGAAAAGGTTCCACCAGTGGACCCGGAAAGCAGGCCACACCTACAGAAGAGGTTCCAAAAATGTTTGAAACCCACCACTGCCACACACACACAGAGAGACAGAGAGACAGACAGAGAGAGAGAGAGAAAGAGAAAGAAATGAAGAAATAAATAAATAAATAAAGAGTGAGAGAGAGATGAAAGAAAAAAAGAAAAAAGGGACAGAGAGACAAAAGGAAGGAGAGAGAGAGAGAGAGAGAGAGAGAAAGAAAGAAAGAAAGAAAGAAAGAAAGAAAGAAAGAAAGAAAGAAAGAAAGAAAGAAAGAAAGAAAGAAAGAAAACACATGGCCGGCAAGCCACTCCCACCAAGTCACATGGCCAGCAAGCCACTCCCACAAAGGAGGCCACATCCACAGAGTAGGTTCCCAAAAAATTTGAAATCCACCACTAATCTGGATGCTTCAGTGACGTCAGAGGGCTGATCTGCTCGCACAAGGATCAAAACCTTCTTCTATATCATTTTTGAATATGCGCAGTCCTAATGCACAGGACTGGATGCTACAACCTAACTTGCCTCGAGCTTACTCAATTAACTTAGCAAAACACACTACCGCTCTGTGGCTGAAGTAGCACCATTCAGGCACCAGAAGAAGCTGTCAGCGAGCCGGAAGGAATCTCATGATTCGTGGGTCAAACGGACAGTGCTTAGTCTCATTCTCTCTCACACACACACATGCACAATATACACAACATCCAAAAGAAGTCCCAAAGAGGCTTTTTTTCAAGAGGCAACCGGACTTTCTGGGCTTTATTTTTTCCTTTGAAGATGTTTCACTTCTCATCCAAGAAGCTTCTTCAATTCCTCAACTGAAGGCTCCACACTCATTTTTGCACCACTCGGGTGACCCTGATGACACAGATAAACCTCCAGGTGGCCTTAATGACCTGCTAAAAGAAGGCAAATGACCAGCTGTCTGCAAGGACTATTATAAATCCTTCCATTTCCCCACCATCCAGTCAGAGCTAAAGAAGCTTGTCATGTTTTGGCAACACTTGCATAAAATGCTAAGTCGGCTGAGATTGCGTTGGGGTGAAGGGGGCTGCGGTTGTGTGGATGACCCAGCATGTTATGGGGTCCCTTTGGGTTCCTTTATTCAATGCATGATGTGAATCTAGAGTTCCCCAAATCAAGGAAGTGATGTGAATCCATCCAGAATGCCTGCCACAGTCTTAAGTACTGTTTTACGAGGAAGAACATATCCAAAATGCAGAGACAATCATACATGACAATCTTTTTCACAAAAGTATTCACAAGTAAAGACCTTGGAAATGGAAGAATTGCATCATCCACCTCTACCTTAGCTACATGTGCTAGTCGTCACTTATAAAGCCCTTCATGGTATTGGACCTGGGTACTTGAGAGACCACCTGCTGCCAATTACCTCCAATAGACCCATTAGATCCCACAGATTAGGCCTCCTCCGAATTCCATCTACTGGCCAATGCCGTTTGGCTACTACCCGGCGGAGGGCCTTCTCTGTGGCTGCCCCGGCCCTCTGGAACGAGCTCCCCATGGAGATTCGGACTATCACCACCCTTCAGGCTTTCCGCAAAGCCCTTAAAACCTGGCTGTTCCGACAGGCCTGGGGCTGACAAGTTCCCCGCCCCCGCTCGAATTGTGTGGGTGTTGACTGTTTTTAAATTGTTGTAGTTGTTTGTCCGTTGTCTTCCCTCCTGTTTGTATCCCCCCCCCACTTATTTTGGTTTGTGAGCCGCCCTGAGTCCCTCTGGGAATAGGGCGGCATAGAAATGCAATAAATAAAATAAAATAAAATTCATAGAATACTCCAGAGTAGTGACTGAAGGGGTCAGAGCGTACATTTGACGAAAAGGTGAAATTTAAAAATACAATGAATCCTTTATTGCTGTGGACTTAATAGATCAGCTTTCTAAAATGTTTGGAAATCCTCTTTACTCTCAGCTATTTAAATTGGAAAATTATCAGGATCACAGTCTTCAGAGTCTCAAGAGCCACACGAACCAAAGGCACTGGTTCAATATGGTAGGGGGTCTCCTGCTTGAGCAGGGGGTTGGACTCGAAGACCTCCAAGAGAGAGAAAGAGAGGGAGAGGGAGGGGAAGAGAGAGAGGGAGAAAAAGAGATGAGAGAGAAAGAAAGAGAGAAAGAAAGAAAGAGAGAGGGAGGGAAGGAAGGAGGGAGGGGAGAAAGAGAGGGAGAGAGAGAGGGAAGGAGAAAGAGAGAGAAGGAAAGAGAAAGAGAGAGGGAGGGATGAGGGAGTGGGAGAAAGAGAGGGAGGGAGAGGGAGAAGGAGGGAGAGAGGGAAGGAGAGAGAAAGAAAGGAAGAATTTTGAAAGAAAGAGGGAGAGATGAGAGAGGGGGAGGGAGGGGGAGAAAGAGAGAGAGAGAGAAAGAGAGAGAGAAAGAAAGAGGAAGGGGGGAGAGAGAGGGAGAGAGAGGGGGAAGGAGAGAGAAATAATTTTGAAAGAGGGAGAGACGAGAGAAGAGGAGGGAGGGGGAGAGAGAGAGAAAGAGAGAGGGGGGAGGGGGAGGGAGAGAGGGAAGAAGAGAGAAAGAAAGAATTTTGAAAGAAAGAGGGAGAGACGAGAGAGGGGAGGGAGGGGGAGAAAGAGAGAAAGAGAGAAAGAGAGAGAGAGAGAGAAAGAAAGAAAGAAAGAAAGAAAGAAAGAAAGAAAGAAAGAAAGAAAGAAAGAAAGAAAGAAAGAAAGAAAGAAAGAAAGAAAGAAAGAAAGAAAGAAAGAAAGAAACTAACTAACTAACTAACTAACTAACTAACTAACTAACTTTGGTTATCAAAGCAGGGCAACCAATTCTGCGGGTTTTCGGGAGAAGCGGGACTGGGCGATTTTGCACCCTCCTCACCTGGTTCCTCCACCGCCTCAACCGCTACGGGGCAACTCTGCACAGCGGCGGGGAGCTCGCCTTCTTCCAGCCCAGGGAGGCGCGCTCTTCATCGCCGGGACGGGAGGCGCTGCAGGCGGAGAGGCGCTTCTGCCCGAAGCAGCTGAAGATCCCTTCTGGACGGAGGGCGGAGGGCGGCCAGGAGGACCGACAGATCACAGGAGGAGCGAAGAAGGAGGGATCGACGCCAAAGGGGAGAAAGTGGGAGGGCGGGGCCAGAGGGCGGTGGGCGGAGCTTTGGCTGTTTCGATAGTCCGTCTCTAAAGCAAAGGGCTGAATGGGGGGAAAGGTCAGGACGCCGAGGTTGCGTGTCCAGTTGGAACGTCGGAACCGGTCCCAAGTGGGGAAACCTCCAGGCCGGGATCCTGGGTTTTCCTTGGTTCCTAAATTAGGGAGCCAGGGCGCATCTCAGCGGAGCATCCCGGGCTGAGGATGCAAGCGAAGCAAAGTTGGGTTCTCCAGCGGCGCTGAGTCTTGACCACTTCCAGGCCCATCGACCCTCCTGCCTGTCCCGTTCTTCAGTGGAGGCGGCAGCAGCAATGAGATGGTGTCAGCGGGTCTGGGATGCCAAGGCTTCGCGGTGAGGCCCCTTCCCCAGCCCAGCAGGCTCCCGTCGGGGATCTCCGCTTTCAAAGACAGCCGCGCACAAAGAGGGCTGCGAGGAAGCCGCCGCCGGTTGGAAACGCACCTGTTTAGAGGGGCGTCGCTTGGCGAGGAGATCAGCTCCTCTCGTCCGTCACCCTCTCCCACCCAGTCCCCGTCCCCGTCCCCGGCTTAGTCCCGCTGCTTTCTCAAAGAGACCATTGTCCGGGCCACCTGAGGACGCACCTGGGAGCCAAAAAAACTTGCACCAGCGAAAGAGGAGGAGCCGACCGCAGCACAAGTCACACACACACGAGAGGGGGGGGCGAGGGAGGGAGGAAAAGGAAAGAGACGGAGGGAGAGATGGATTGAAGGAGGGAGGGAGGAAAAAGGAGAGAAACGGAGGGAGAGGGAGGGAGAGACAGGGAGAGAGATGGAAGATGGAGGGAGAGAGATGGACCGAGGGAAAGGGACAGAGGGGAGAGATGGAGAGAAAGAAGGAGGGAGTAAGAGAGACAGAAGGAGGGAGAGATGAAGGGAGAGAGAGATGGAGAGAGGGGGGGGGGAGGGAGAGAGAAAGACAGAGACAGAGACAGAGAATGAATTTGTGACTGAGAAACTGCCTGGATAAATCCCTGCAGTTTTCCTGCCAAGGTTTCTCAGAAGTGGTTTGCCATTGCCTCCTTCCTAGGGCTGGGAGAGTGTGACTGGCTGGTCTTCTGCCTAAGATAGGACTAGAGTCCCACCTGTTTCTCAAACCCCCTGAATAAGCTGCAGTCCCCTCTGAGCAGGAGATAAATGCAGGTTTCTCCCCAGCAGGCAAGGGGGCCTGCTTTTGAGTGTTCAGCTCCTGGTGACTGTATGAATAAATCCATGTACAGAAGTGATTAGGTTGCCTTTTCCCAAGATAAGGGTTTTTTTGGGGAGGGGGTCTTTTGTCCACCCTCCTGGGATCTCCTGGTGGTGTCCCATCCTGCTTAACTCTTTCCAAATCTGCCCGGATTCTCCCCAGAGGGCAGCAGAACTGCTTGACCACAAAACCAAATTGGATCTGATTAAATAAAAGAGGCATTAATTCTCAGGCAGATTGGAACCTGATAATTTTATTTTAATTTTTTAATTTTAAATTGTATCTCTTCTTTATTTTAACTTTTATTTTTATTTTTGTTTCTGTAAGCCACCCAGAGTCCTACAGGATTGGGCGGCATATAAATTTATTAAATTGCCAAAAATTGCCAATTGATAAATACAATTATGAATTATTCAGCCGAGTTTGCATTGAATAAAAAAATAAAAAAACCTGCAGCTTTCCTGAAAATACTACAAAGCTAACAGTCAGAGTTTGCTTAATATTTTTTTCAAAAACCCAGGGAAGGGGAAGGGGGAAAAAAGGAAAGGAAAGGGGGAAAAAGTAAAGGAGAAAGCAAAAGAAAGGGGAAAGGAAAAAGGAAAGGAAAGGAAAACTGGACAGGATTGCAAACTATCCATACTGTGATTTTGGGTGTCGCGGGAAATAGGTTGACTCAATATCAAGTTAAGCTGTTCTGTAAATGATGTCATGGCACCATAGTCGTGCCAGTTCACTTTGCACCCTGCCCTAAGCTCCCCAACCCATACTAAATTAAACACTAACCTAGCTTAATGTGCGGTGTGTGAGTGCAACGGGTTTTTGTCCCGAACAAACCTGCTTCAACCTGCCATGTGAACACACTCAAATGGTCATGCAAATCCAGAAAATCGAATTAACCGAGCGAAACCTGGTTAAGTTCCTTGGGGGGTGAGAGCACGTCAGGGTGGGAAAGCCCACCGATTTCTCTTGGATCTGTGAGTTTTTCCACACTTAAGAGAATCCAGAAGGCCTTTCGTCCATGGTGGGATTTGGAACAGGCAGGAGGCAGCTAGCCAAAGTAAATGAATCATTTGTAACAGGGGAAGGGAGAGATCTGTGGATCATTCACTCCTACAAAAACAGGTGCCAGTTCAGGAAAAATGCTTCAAAGGTAAAAGCGAAGAGGCCCCTGAGACCTGAATGCTCAGTTACTGATTACCTGGGCAGGCAGCCTGGGCAGCTGTTGGAAGGTGGCCCGGGGGATGGGGGAAAGCAAGTCCAAGTAGGGGCGGCCAAGAAAACACCAGTTCTTCTTACCCCCCTGAACTTGTCCCTTGTAGAGAGTAAGAAAAACTGAACCCAACATAGTGTATCTCCCATCCACCCTGCAGCATCCTGGTAGAAAATGCACCTCCCTGGAGAACAGCTGTGTATATATAACGTGTGTGGCTGTGCGCGCACAATAGAATAGAATAGAGAATAGAATAGAGTAGAATAGAATAGAATAGAATAGAGAAGAGACTAGGAGAATAGAATAGAGAAGAGGAGAGGAGAGAATAGTAGAATAGAATAGAACAGAGAAGAGAAGAGAATAAAGAACAATAGAATAGAGAAGAAAGAAGAGAATAGAGAAGAGAATAGAGAAGAGAAGACAAGAGAAGAGAGAATAGAATAGAATAAAAAAGAGAGAATAGAATAGAATAGAGAGGAGAGAATAGGAGAATAGAATAGAATACAGAATACAGAATACAGAATAGAATAGAGGAGAGGAGAGAATAGGAGAATAGGAGAATAGAATAGAGGAGAATAGAATAGAATAGAGGAGAATATAATAGAATAGAGAGGAGAGGAGAGAATAGAGGAGAGGAGAATAGAATATAATAGAATAAAATAGAGAAGACAAGAGAGAAAAGAAGAGAATAGAGAAGAGAATAGGAGAAGAGAATAGAGAATAGTATAACAGAGTTGGAAGGAACCTTGGAGGTCTTCTAGTCCAACCCCCTGCTTAGGCAGGAAATCCTACACTACTTCAGACAAAGGGGTTATCCAACATCTTCTTTAAAAACTTCCAGTGTTGGAGCATTCACAACATTATTCCCAATGGAGTGTGTGCAACTGCATGACTTCACTTCCCTCCTCTGTGTACATAAAGAAAAGAGACTCCGGGTCTTAGACTTTGGAGGGCACACCTGTCCTTATGGGCACACCTGGTCATAATAGGAGAGGGCATCACTGTGGCATAATGAGAGGTAAGCAAATAGTGACCTTTCTGGGCCAGGTATCCAGAGCCACAGCCTCTCAAGGGGACGCTGTTTCTGACAGTACCGAAGCCTCTGGTGGGGGTAAGTCAACTCGAGCTCTGTGACTTGAGAAGAAGAGGAGATGTTTTGAAAAGCAGGATTTGAGTTCTGATGAGCCATTTTTATTGGGGCAGGGGAGGTAAAGAGAACGATTATGGATTCCAGTAGTGTGCTGGTGGGAACATATAGTAGACTTACAAATCTCCATCCTTCCCCTTTCCCTTCCTCCTCCTCCTCCTATTCCCCATGGAGTAGGAATTTGTTGGATCATGAAATGACTACAAGAAAACCACCAAGCTCAGAGAGCACCAAGGGCCCCCGTCCTCTCCTCCTCTTCCTCCCCCTCTTCACTCCACTTCCTCCTCCACTCCCTTCTAGCACTGATGAGATTCCCTAGTTGGATCATGAAACATCTACAAGGAAACAGCCAAAGCTCAGAGAAAGCACCAAGGACCCTCCTCTTCCTCCTCCTTTTCCATGGAGACGGAACATACGTGCGGTGGCATCATCGCATGAATGCCATGACTTCATATTGAAGGGAGTTTTGGGGACACAATGATATACAATGAGCGTGTATACATGATAACATGTGTGTATGTGTATGGGTCACGCATCACTTTGGAAGTGGCATCATTTGCTACCTGAGTGTGACCTGAATGTATGTCCTAAAATCAAATTCTGTAGACTTGGACGTTAATATATTTGAAGTTTGAAATGTCTCTAGCTTAGCAGTCTTCCTGTTGTAAGGATCCGAAGCTTTCACATTGTCTCATTCCAGTGACTAGCTGCAACCTTAAAGGTCCAGACATATTCAGAGCTGATCATCATATCAACATATCTTGCAAGGAGGAGCTTATCATATATTTTCTTTCCTAAAGATATGACCTCACCCCTCTAGAACATGGTAAGTGATGAATTCTTAAGTTTAGGGGGGAGAGAGAGAGAGAATTATATTTTGTTTACACTTATAATTGCACCCTACCTGGGGCAGTGATGTGCGGTGAAGCTTATGGCTGGTGAGGCAAAAAGAAAAGAAGTGTCTTGACAGCAGGCAAAAAGAGATTTAAAGGAGGAGAAGCTACCGGGAGTCGGAGGGCCGGCAGCGGTGTGAATGTCGGCCAGCCCAGCCAGTCCAGCACCATACCCAGGTCTGCAGCAAAGGCGCTTGGCAGCTCCCGCAATGCAAAGTGCCCCACCGCTGCCGATGCCGCTGCCCACCCACTGTCCCGGCCAGCACCATACCCGGGTCTGCAGCAAAGGCGCTTGGCGGCTCCCGTGATGCAAAGTGGAGAGTTGAACTTGCTCGGAGCATGAACTTTTCCAACACAGGCACGTTTTACAAGCAAGGCTCCTGCTGCTAGACTACACAGTCGCTCAACTGCAAGGCATGATTCGCTGCTCCCAGATCAGGAGGCAGGAGAATCACGTGCCTCCTTTGCATACGGAATTTTTCACTTTTTAACCCTTGCTTAACTCTTAAAAGGCGAAAAATTCCTTATGCAAAGGAGGCCCATAGTTCTCTAGCCTCCCCCTACAGTTAACACTAAGCAGACTCAAAGTCCCTGTGACTTGGAGTCTGGAAGCAACCACCTTGGCCTTTTTAATTATTTTTAAAAAATTCTTTAAAATTCTTTCCTTTTCCTCATGACTGGTGAGGCCAGGCCTCCCCTGCCTCTAGTGACTGCACGTCCCTGACCTGGGGTATAATTAGATGGGGCAAGACACCTCTTGTTTTAATTCCACAACATCCCTGCAAGGTAGATTACCCTCACTGGGAATGGCTGACTGCGAATCAACCATGGAATCCTAAGATCAAATGGGGCCTTCAACCTGGATCTTCTTCACAATCCCACTTCAGTGCCTTCACCTTTTCACTAGCTCTCCTAGAAATCTCACTGGACCGTAAGGTAGCTTTCTAATGTGGACTTAAGGCGTGCTTGGGCTCAGCATATTTAGATCAAAGCTCAATTTTTAATTTAGTCATAACTATTTTTGGATGCTGTGCCATTGCTTCTTCCCCTAGGTGTGACCTTTAAGTGGGATATAAATTCAAGCTGAAGTTCCTGACTTGGAGGAAAGCTTGTGTGGAGAAAGAAAGGGAGGGAGGGAGGAAGGGAGGAAGGAAGGAAGGAAGGAGGGAAGGAGGGAGGGGGGAGATTTTGAGAGAGGGAGAAACAGAGAGAGAGAGAGAAAGAAAGATTGAGAGAGAGAAAGAAAGAAGAAAGAAAGAAAGAAAGAAAGAAAGAAAGAAGAGAGGGGGAAGGGGGAAGGAAGATTGAAAGAGAGAGATTGAGAGAGAGAGAGAAAGGGAGGGAGGGAGGAAGATTGAGAAAGAGAGATTGAGAGAGAGAGAGAAAGGAAAGGAAAAGAGAGAGGGAGGGAGGAAGATTGAGAGAGAGAAATAGAGAAAGAAAAAGGAAAAAAAGAGAGAAGGGGAGGGAGGAAGATTGAGAGAGAGAAAGAGAGAGGTTGAGAGAGAGAGAGAAAGAAAAAAGAAAGAGAAGGAAGGAACGACGGAAGGAAGGGAAGGAGGTTCAAAATATCAAAAGGACCGTTGCGACCCTGAAACCAAAGTTATAAGACATGTCACAAAATGTGGTGGATCTTCCATCTTGCCTTTTTTGTTCCCCCTGCAAATGCCTCAGAAGAAGTAGAAGGCATTAGGTCTGATTCATGGTGGGAAAATGTTTCTTCTTCTTTTCCTTCTTCTTCTTCTTCCGTTCAGTTTCAGCTCTACAGAAACCACTCGATGCTCAGCAGCGACACCAGCGACACCTCCAGCTATGGCCTGAGCAACACCATGGAGAACTCCAAGAACATCCTCTACTCCACCGCTAGTCTGCCTCACACCTTGGATGACCTGCTGGCTGGCATGAAAGTCCCACCGAAAGAAGCCCGCCAGCCTCCACCCTCTCACTCCAAGTGCAGCACCAGGAAGGAAAGCGTCCTCATCAATCTAGACGTAAGCGATGGAGAGACCAGCATCTCAGACAGCGGATCGGAGTCGCCTGTCTATGTGCAGTTGCCGCCAGAGCCCATCATCCAGGAGCACACGGTCAGCGCCATCAATGCCAAGGTGAGCCTCCTGCGCGTGAACAAACAAACTTCGCCATTCACACGCAGCGAAACCGGATTTCTGCTCATCGGCTAATTTATCCTGAGTAGAAATTTCTCCTCCTCTGTTTGTTGAGAAAGCCGTCTCTGCTTGTTTCTCATGTACCATCAATCTTTATTGCCCTGCTTACAGAAACTGCCTCTCCAGTTAACCCTTATTACCATTGTAACAACTAAGGCGGAGTGCCCATCGACCTGAGTGACATTGACTTGGCCACGCCCACATGATCACATGACCACTGAGCCCCGCCTACCCAGCTGGTCATTAGGGCAGAGAACTGGTTGGTAAATTATTTGAATCCCACCGCTGGTCTCAACCATTAAACTATTCGCCTACTTAGTACATTGTCTATCCTTCTCTCCAATCAGTCTTGTCACCTTGTCTTATACCAATCGTAAAATCTGTTCCAGACTTCAAAATATTCTGATTCCCCTTTATTTTTAAGTTCAAGAGTGAGCCTATCTACTTCCGCAGATAGGGGGGGGGGACAATTTGCGCTATCGGTTCGGCCAAACCGGGCTGAACCGGCTGAATACCACCTCTGATTTGCAGACAAGTCGATCCCTGCTTGTGAGTTGCGGTACAAATTCCAGTTGTCTCCCCCTGTGCAGGTCTCTTGGGCCGGCCCACAGAACGGTGAGTTGATTTCCTTCTATGAGCTGCACCTGCAGGAGGCGAAGCTGGAAGGCCAAGGGAAAGATATCCATTGGTTTTGCTCACAGACAGAAGAGAACTTGGAAAACCTGACTCCTGGCACCACGTACGTGATCCGGGCCCGAGCTCTCAACGTGGCAGGCACAGGGAAATGGAGTCCACCTTACAGGGTATATCTACTGCTCTGGGGTTCGGGGAATAAACTAGACATAATGTTGGGTCTCCAGAAAGTCAGAAAAAAACACTCCAAAGAGCAAATCTGGTGGATCAACCTAACATTGTCTACTATTCAGATATGTTCCTCAAATACTTGAAACAATTCAGAATAGAATAGAGTCACAGAGTTGGAAGGGACCTTGGAGGTCTTCTAGTCCAACCCCCTGCTTAGGCAGGGAACCCTACACCACTTCAGACAAATGGATATCCAATCTCTTCTTCAAAACTTCCAGTGTTGGAGCATTCACAACTTCTGGAGGCAAGCTGTTCCACTGATTAATTGTTCTAACTGTCAGGAAATTTCTCTTTAGTTCTAGGTTGCTTCTCTCCTTGATTAGTTTCCACCCATTGCTTCTTGTCCTACCCTCAAGTGCTTTGGAGAATAGCTTGACTCCCTCTTCTTTGGGGCAGCCCCTGAGATATTGGAGCACTGCTATCATGTCTCCCCTAGTCCTTCTTTACGTTAAACTAGACATATGCAATTCCAGCAACCGTTCTTTAAATATTTTAGCCTCCAGTCCCCTAATTTGCACTGAACTAACAGAAAGAAAAGTTAAATACATAAACGGGGGTAAAATAATAATAATCCCTCATCTCAAAAAAAATAATATCTATACCCCTATGATGGAAAACCATGCATATATTTGTAACAAAAAGGCCTGGACGTTTATCCAAAAATTCCAAGTATTTGACTAGAAATCTTCTTGTTCCTGTGCTGAAAACAAAACAAAACAACCCCTTAATTTACAAATGCTTGCAGGCTATAAACCATTGCTACAAATTATGTGTAAATTTGTCTAAGTGCTATTGCTATTCCTATTGCAATATATGCCCTGCCCTTATACGCTTGATTTCTATTCTTCCTAAATTTGGTGAGGACACCACTTAAGGAAAAATGGCAGAATAGGACAATAAAATGTGCATGTTGATTCTTTGCAGTTTTGCACAGTTCATCCAATCCCAGGCATGCCCCTGGATCCTTCTCCTGTCACCGTCACTGTACGAAGGCATCGGAAATCCCAAAAGAAAACTATCTTTATTCCGTCTCCCTAAGATTACCTGCACCAGGGCAATAAAGGATTTCTCTGATCTGCTCCAGGATCCCTGTCCTTTTCCTCCTCTCTTAATTGCTGGAGATCAGGTTGTCTTTATTTATTTATTTTAAACGCATTAATAACCCTGCAACTCCCTGAGTTGTACTGCGTGGAATGCGATCCAAAGAATATTAAGCTTGTTTTAATGGCTGTGGATGGCCTCGTGAATGGGGAATCCACCTGCCCACAGGTGGGAGGCCCTTGAGAAAATGCCAAGAATGAGCAGAAAATAATATCGCAGCTTGGAAACTTGGGAGTCGCAGGAAGGGGGAAAAAGTAACAAGCATTTCTTACACTTCAGAGCTACTTAGCCCCCGGGAGGCATTTCCACAATTAGTAGGCTGTGTAATTAAAGCAGGTTGCAAGAGTGCTTAATATTAACTAGCAATGTCCTTCCCATGGCCAGGCTCTTTCTGTCTAACATTATGTATTTGTCTCACTGCTGAGAAATAGGTCCTTAATGGGCTCCGTATTAACAAAGCTGCCAAAAAAAAGAGATCACCAACCACTACAGAGGATCTCCCTGGACCCAGGGATCACACCTCGTCCAAGCAAAGATTTATAAGTAGGATGTTGCAATCAATGAAAGATTGACTTGTCCTTGTTTGTTATATGCAAATGAGATCAGGTGCCTTTCTCTCTTTGTTTTGCATATTCTTTACATAGCATTGAACTGTATCAACAATTATCTTTCCACTCGGAAAGAATTTGCATGTCGGATATAGTATGAGCGATTATTTCTACCAGTGGTGGGTTTCCTTTTTTTTTTTTACTACCGGTTTGCTCGTGTGCACTTACACGTGTGCGTGACACTTCTGGGCATGTGCAGAAGCATCCGGGCGGGTGGGTGGAGCCCAGTGGTGGGTTTCAAAAATTGTTCGAACCTACTCTGTGGGTGTGGCCTCCTTTGTGGGAGTGGCTTGCTGCCCATGTGACCGAATGGGAGTGGCTTGCCACCCATGTGACCGGATATGAAGATGTCGACGACACTTGTCAGAACCACCTTAAATTACCTCACACACAGCACTGGCATGCATAAGAATATGATGTAAACTTGTTTTTTAAAAGGCATCTTTGGTTTGCATTAAAACAACTTCAACACACGCAATGTTCTGATTGCACCACAAATGCAGTAGTCATCCTTACCTTCCACAGAGGCACTGAGTTTTATAAATATGAGCATGATAGTGTAGAATAATCATATCCAAGGACCAGTGGTGGGTTTCAAAAATTTTTGGAACCTCTTCTGTAGGTGTGGCCTGCTTTCCGGGTCCACTGGTGGAATCTCTTCTAACCGGCTCGGTAGATTTGACAAACCGGTTCTACCGAATAGGTGCGAACTGGTAGGAACCCACCTCTGGTGGAGCCTCCTGCCACCGCTACTATCAGTTTGCTTGATCTGGGCCAAACCAGGAGCAACCCACCTCTGATTTCTACATATTAAAGTGTATTGTGCACTTGTTTTCTACAAGAATTACATCTGCTGCTATAGTGATATCTAGCAATAGCTGTAGCAATAGTACTAGACATGTACTGCTTCACACGGCTTTACAGCCCTCTCTAAGCAGTTTACAGAGTCAGCTTCTTGCCCCAAACACTCTGGGTCTTCATTTTACCCACCTTGGAAGGATGGAAGGCTGAGTAAACCTTGATCCTGGTGAGATTTGAACTGCCAAATTGCCGGCAGCTGGCAGTCAGCAGAAGTAGCCTTCAGTACTGCACTCACTGTGCCACCGTGGCTCATCTACTTATTAGCTGTACATTGAAAAGTTAATACATTGATCACTGTATTCTATTGCTAAGGCGCTAATTCTACCTGTACCGTAGTTCGAACTGATCAAGAAAAGCAGAAAATGGGCTGAATTGATCAATTCAGCGCATTTTCTGCTTTTCTTGATCAGTTTGAACTAAGGTACAGGTAGAATTAGTGCTGATTTGGCCTGTAATTACTTCTAGTTCCGCAATAAGAACTAAAATTACATAAAAACATAATAAATATTTTTATTTTCGTTCCCTTTGGTTGGTACATGTATCTTAGCAAGATACACACTGTACCTATAATTATAATATTATAATATCTATAATATTATAATATCAATAATATCAATAATTTATTTTCTATGCACAATATTTATGGAGATTCTCAGTCATCCAGCTCATGGTTGTCCCAAAGGTGCTTTTTCAGGAGGCAACTGGACTTTCTAGTTTTTTCTTTGAAGAATGTTTTGCTTCTCATCCAAGAAGCTTCTTCAGTTCTTTCTGAATGCAAATGACCAGCTGTCTGCTTGGAATATAAATCCTTCCATTCCCCACTACCATTCAATCCGAGCACCTTTTGGATATTTTCTATGCAGCCAATTTTCCCTTGGCTGAAGAAACACTGGGTTTCAAATAATTCTCAAAGAAAATTCCCCATCAAGTGGGGGATGCAGGCTGAAGCTAAATAAAATTGATGGGAGTTGAATAAAGGAAATCGATAGCATTTCATATTGGCTGGTGAATTGCAATCTAATCTGATTTATCTAGTATCAGCATAGGGAGTTTAAATTTAAGAGAGACCACTGGGTTTTTTTTTTTAAAAATCCATTGCAACCCTACCCTATACAGAAGTTTGCACTATGTTTAAACTGGGTACTGAATTACTGTAGTCGATAATTGCTTTAGGATTTTCTTGCCATTTTTAAATTTCTTTTTATAGTTATTATATTCTATGTGTGATGTGCTGTCACCGGAGCAGGGGTGGGGATGATATTATTATATTAATTTATTTGATACTTTTTATTATTGTTTTAAATGAGGTTTTATATTCTGTAAGCCGCCTTGAGACGCATGGGCAAATAGGCGGCACTATGAATGAATGAATGAATGAATGAATGAATGAATGAATGAATGAATGAATGAATTGAATGAATTAACGAATGAATGAATGAATGAATGAATTGAATGAATTGAATGAATTAACGAATGAATGAATGAATGAATGAATGAATGAATGAATGAATGAATGAATGAATGAATGTTGGTCTTTTATTGTGTTACTTTGATTGCACAATATCCAAAACCATTTTGTAACGAAATCATCCTCCAAAGAACAAAAACCAAACATAACCCCAGCTTAGTAAAAAGTGTGTACAAATGTAGCTAGAGTGTTATGCCAAGTTATTTATTGGGAAGATTTATGAAGTCGTTTTATGGATTTTGAGGGTAATAAATTATGCTCTTTAAAAAAAAAAAGATATTGCTTTATAGCTTCATTTTCTTGACTCACAAGTATACTTTGAACAATTGCCACCAGATGGTGCCAAAAAACATCATTCTTCGAGATCTAAGATTTCTCGTGTGTGCAGCCCTCTCCCTCCCCTCATCTCTCTCTCTCATCTTTCTCCCTCTCTTTCTCTCATCTTTCTCTCTCCTCTTTCTCTCATCTCTCTCCCTCTTGTCTCTCTTTCTCTCATCTCTTTCTCCCTTTCTTATTGCTTTCTTTTTTGCTCCCTCTTTCTCGTCTCTCTCCCTCATCTCTCTCTCTCCTCTTTCTCTCATCTCTCTCCCTCTCATCTGTCTCTCTTTGTCTCTCATCTTTCTTCCTCTCTTTTTGTCCCAATCCCTCTTTCTCTCATCTCTCTCTCTCCTTTTTCTCATCTCTCTCATCTCTCTCTTTCTCTCATCTTTCTTCCTCTCTTTTTCTCCAAATCCCTTTCTCTCATCTCTCTCTCATCTGTCTCTTTGTCTCTCATCTCTTTCTCTTTTTTTCTCCCTATCCCTCTCTTTCTCTCAAATTTCTTCCTCTTCCTCTCTCTCTCTCTCTCATCTTTCTCCCTCCCTCCCTCTCTTTCTCTCTCTCTCTCTGAGAGAGGGAGAGGGAGAATTTGTGACTCTGGGAAACTGGCTGGACAAATCCCTGCAGTTTTCTGGCCAAGGTTTTTCAGGAGTCGTTTGCCATTGCCTCCTTCCTAGGGCTAAGAGTGACTGGCCCACTCAAGCTGGCTTTGTACCTACAGGAGGACTAGAATTCACAGTCTCCCGGTTCCTACCTTAACTACTACACCAAACTGGTTCTGTGAGACCCATTTACCAAAGTTGTCCAAAGCTGTAAGAGTAATTCTCGTGTACGGTTGTCTGTGAAAAGCATGACAGCAAATCTGACCATTATAAAAAAAACAGGGACAGATGGAAGTGATGACTACCTAACTTTTCTTCAGTTTATTAATTAGAAGTGCTTGGATTCTTGCAAGTTTATTTGGTTCCAATAGCGCCTCTTGAGTGAATGCTAATTTTAGCAGAAAATAGAACTGACAATAAAAAATAATGTTCTTTTCCTACCTAGAAACAGGAACAGCCAATTTCTACAGAACCTGTGAAGGTATTGTGCGCTGAGCCCTACCTGAGATCTACAGAGCCAGCCCTTCCAGCTTCTATACCCTCTAATAATCAACTTCTATAGAGTCTGTAAAGGTACTTTATGCCGAGTCACCTTATTGATCTATCTGGAACTAGACTTTTGTTATTAATTGCAAAGTTGTGCCCGACCCATCGCAACCCCATGGACAATGTCCCTCCAGATCTTCCTGTCCTCTACCATCCTCTGGAGTCCATTTAAGCTCACGCCAACTGCTTCAGTGACTCCATCCAGCCACCTCATTCTCTGCCATCCCCTTCTTTTGCCCTCCATCGTTCCCAGCATGAGGCTCTCCTCCAGGGAGTCCTTCCTTCTCATTAGGTGGCCAAAGTACTTGAGTTTCCTCTTCAGGATCTTCTAAAGAGCAGTCAGGGTTGATCTCCTCTAGGACTGACTGGTTGGATGGCCTTGCCATCCAAGGGATTCACAGGAGTCTTCTCCGGCACCAGAGTTCAAAGGCTTCAATTCTTTAGCACTCAGCCTTCCTTATGGTCCACTTTTCACAGCCATACATTGCAATTGGGAAAGCCATAGCCTTGACTATAGGCACTTTTGTTGGCAGGATGATGTCCCTGCTTTTTAGTCTAGATTTGCCATCGCTTTCCTCCCCAGTGTTAATTTCTTGGCTCTACAACACTACTACAAAAGCTTGAGAACCAACCTAGCGATAGTCATTGGCAGCCCCCTCCTAAATTTTATTTTTGTGAATGGGTCTCACCCTCCCACATTAAAACGCTGATGATCCTCTGAAACGGAAGAGGCTAAGAATGCTTGGCTGGGTCAAAGACTGATATTTATTCCCATTCTCTCTCTCTCTCTTTAAAAAATGGCATGTGGCAGAGTTAAATGGGTGGTGCGGTAGCCTAGAAGTGGAGCTCCCTCCTCACAATCAGGAGGCTGCGAGTTCGATCCTAGATAGAGGCAGATATTTTTTCTCTCTCTGGGCATGATCAGAATATATCTGGTGAACAAAACTCCGCGTTGGCGACAGGAAGGGCATCTGGCCAGTAAACACTCGGCTTCATTCAGTTGGACAGACTTGACCCTGCAAGGGATTATGGGGTCATTAAAAGAGGATGATGATGATGTGGCAGAGTTAATGATTTAAATCAGGGGTGAAATCCAGCAGGTTCTGACAGGCTCTGGAGAACCGGTAGCGGAGATTTTGAGTAGTTCGGAGAACCGGCAAATGCCCTCTCTGGCTGGCCCCCCGAGAGGGAATGGAGATTTTACAGTATCCTTCCCATACCACGCCTACCAAGCCACACCCACCAAGCCATGCCCACAGAACCGGTAGTAAAAAAAAATGAATTTCACCACTGATTTAAATAAAGGAGCAAATTTTAATTGTCAATCATGATTGGGGTGAACTTAGCTTCTCTATTGGGAAAGGCCGATCTTCTCCACTCCTTCCTCTGCAAAATGTGCATCTCTTCATCCCCATCCAGATGTTCTAGAGTCACGTGTTCACACTTGCAATAGGAATGACCCCAGGGAGGCAGAGCGGGTGAAATTCAATCCTCTTTATTTATGAACAAACCCTATTCTATTGTGTTGGCAGCTGGTTCCTAGGACCAGCCCCAGAGGGGAAAGGGGGGGGGTCTGAGCAGAGGGGAGGTCAGAGTATTCTCCAAACAGCCAAAATGGCCTGGCAAAGGTAATAATGGATCCAGGAAGGGGAAATGTGGAGGAGGGCGATGGGAGTGATGGCATTGCTGTGACCGTTGCCCTGCACCAATTCCAAGGCCGAGCTCAACCACCGAGGCCCAACACAGGGCACCGTGACCACCCACATCTCCAGGGCACAGAGAGAGAAGCAAAATCCTCCTCCTCCGTCCGATTTCTGTTCCAAGGCGTCTCTCCTTTGCAAAAGACCTTCCGTAATCTGCCAGCCAGCCAGCTGAGAAGTAAACCTTGGTAGAAAATTAGGCGAAGAGCGCCTGGGCTAGGGAACGGGGCCTTTGGGCCGCACAATCCCCATAGCCCTGCCTGTCCACAGAGAGTTCGCTCCAGCCGCAACCAGAGTTAGGACAGTGTTTGCATCCCGAGCCTTCCCTCCACGGCTTAGGCGCCGCGAGGGAATCGTCTTCTACCCAGTCTCTGCTCCTGGCTGGCTGTGGCCACTGAGAAGTCCAAGATCCATCTTGACACGTAGGAGAGAAAAGCGGGATCCTCTCCTCAGACCCGTCGAAAGTGCTGGTTGCGAAGTAACCGAAAGAATCCAAAGCGCGAGAAATGTGCAAAATATCAGAAAGCGCAAGTGCTCCGGGGAGGGGGGGGAGGGAGGCGGGGGGCGGGGACCACCGCGGGAAAGGACCTCAAGCTTTGCATTACGTGAGCAAGCCGCCATGCTGTGTTCCCCTCATGCTAATGGCAGGGGGGGGAGGCAATGCCCACTCCGGAAAGGTGTGTAACCTGGGACTAAAAGAGCGAAACCCCTCCCCACCCCCACCCCCCCGAAAAATAGGCATGGCTGTCTCTGAGTGGCTGGCTTGGATACAGAGCTCTGGTATTAAAAATAGCATGCTTTCATTAAGGAAAGGGGGCCGTGCAGTTGGGGGGAGGGAGGGGCTGCTTTGGCTCCAGCTCACTTCTTCTCTGGGCTGATGGTTGCTCTGCTGAGTCACTTTGCTTCTTCTCGACTCCTCCTCAAAGCCTCATCCCTGGAAAAGGGTGAATAATGCAGCATTAGATCACCTGGATGGCAAAAGACTACCTGGCTGGAGGCCTGGGAGTAGGGAGGTTTTGCAACACTGGTGCCAGGGGTCATTATTGGTGGATCGCTTGCTAAGGGGGGGATGTGTGTCATTGGATACCAGCTACTAACATCTTCAGAATGATAAACTCTGTGTATTTGAATGAAGTTTAATTGTACATCACATCAAATCAGGTTTAGTTGGAGTTTTCATCTGCTGTTTAATTTTGATGGGTAAAACAGTAAGAAAATTTGGATCCATTTTCTCTTTCAGAAGTCAGCCAAAATCCTCTCCAACCATATCAACTGATAAAAAGGATGAGATGTAAATGCAAAGATGGGAGTTATGTTTTCCTACTGTCTCACTGCTCCCATATTACCATAAATTTGGATTTCAAATCGTTTGAGGCAGAGACATCTCTGGCTCTTATTATAATCTGCAAAGCACCAGGAACCCTTGATATTATTATTAATAAAATGAATAGGCACTACATTGCCTATTATAATACTTAGACAAGTTTTAGGCTTTTGGGGAAAGCTTGAATGAATCCTAAATCACCAGTATTCCCCAAGTATTCTTCGGAAGAGAATACATAACAACAATATAATTATAAATCACTATACTGATTTTTGTTGGGAGCTCTTGATGCAATACCAGACAAATTTACCAAATTTTAGAAATGTCAACTTTCCTGGACTTGAAAACTTGTTGCAAAAACAAAAACAAAAAACAGAGTACAATTTATGGCAATACCTTCACCATTCTTAAGATCCAATCACTGGAATCAACACTCAGTCAATTAGACTACAGGCAGTCCTTGACTTATAACTGCAATGGAGCCCAGAATTTCAGTCTTAAGTTATAGTAGTTGTTAAGTCAACACAACCGGATTCTACCTTATGACCATTTTTAACTTGGAGGGTGGATTGTAAATAGCTTTTTAAAAGCCCATCATAACTTTTGAATGGTTATAGCAATAGCAATAGCAATAGCAGTTAGACTTATATACCGCTTCGTAGGGCTTTCAGCCCTCTCTAAGCGGTTTACAGAGTCAGCATATTGCCCCCACAGTCTGGGTCCTCATTTCACCCACCTTGGAAGGATGGAAGGCTGAGTCAACCCTGAGCCGGTGAGATTTGAACAGCCGAACTGCAGAACTGCAGTCAGCTGAAGTAGCCTGCAGTGCTGCACTCTAACCACTGCGCCACCTCGGCTCATAGGTTATACAATTGAGGATACAGTTGTATGATATTCATTTAGGTCAGAGGTCTGGAGCCGCATGTGGCTCTTTCATCCCTCTGCTGCGGCTCCCTGTCACTCAAAATATGTGTCTCAACCGCTAAAGTGTGACACCCGCCAGCATGCAATTTATTGAGTTTTTAGACACACACACACACACACCCCGGTAGGTTTTGTGGCTCCCGGTGTTTTCTTTTCTGTGGGAAACGGATCCAAATGGGTACTTGAGAGACCGCCTACTGCCAATTACCTCCACTAGACCAATAAGATCCCATAGATTAGGCCTCCTCCGAATTCCATCAGCCGGCCAATGTCGACTGGCAACTACCCGGAGGAGAGCCTTCTCGGTGGCTGCTCCGACCCTCTGGAACGAACTCCCTGTGGAGATTCGTACCCTCACCACCCTCCAGACCTTCCGCAAAGCCCTTAAAACCTGGCTGTTCCGACAGGCCTGGGGCTAAAGACTTCCCCACTCGAATGGTATGACTGTTGTGCTTTTTAACGGTGTATTGTCTTCATGTTTGTAACTTGTCTATTCCTCCCTTCCCTTGAATTGTGAGCCGCCCTGAGTCCCCCCAGGGAAAAGGGCGGCATACAAATAAAGTAAAATCTAAATCTTTGAGTGTTTAAGGTTGCTGACCCCTGATTTAGATGATGGTGACGATAATGATCTGTTGTGACTCGGCAGGAACCTTTGGAGCTGCTATCAGACTCTGACAGCGAGGGGCCTTATGAGTCAGGCCTGGAGGAGGCGGAGGGCCCTGGACAGAGTTCTGACTCCGAGCAGGGCTCAGAGAGACTAGTTGGTCCCCAGGTTATGACTGAGCCTTGGATCAGTGAGAGAGGCTGACACAGAAACCTCCTGTGAGTTGTTTCGGGATGCACGCAGGAGAAGGGCTGACTGACTGTAAAGAGCAATTGAGGACTCACAGGAGATGATAACAAGCACCTGTGGCTCATTAGGATCTCCTCCTGCGGATAAAAGACTGGTGGTGCCACGCCCTGGTTGCAGAAGTCAATGTCCGTTCCATTTCTGTTCTAGTCAAGCTCTTCGTTTGTGTGCAACCATCGAGAAAAAGCACTTGGATAAGTGACTTGATTTATATGATCCTGTTTTGTAGTAGTTTATGAGTGAGGACTTTTGCCAGAGCATTTATCTGTGTTTATTTTGGGCTCGCAGCCAGCAAGAGCCGGGACTGATAAAAATATTCCTTTGAAGTTCTGTTTGGCTTTCGTTTTTGAACGGATAAGGTGAGGGGGTCAGAACAATGATCATACCTTATAAAAACCAGAAATCTGCCTTCCAACGGCCTGGCCTGGGCTATTCAGCTACCTGCACCCCTGTGCAGTTTTCTTTACTTTCCGATGTGATGGCCAAGTATTCGGAGCTGTTAGGAGACAAAAAGACATGCTTATACTTCGGAAATGAGGTTAAGCTCATCTTTCCCCACTCCTCCCTTACACAATGCAAACTCCAGGAACTGCTGGAGTTTCATCACAACCAAATGCTAAGCCAGCCTTCAGTATCTTTCTTTTTTTTTAAATCCTGGCGTGCTTTGGTATCCCAATAAGATCAAGTGAGTAAGTTAGGAGGCCCAGAACACCTCCTCCTATTGATCCAACCAACAATCAGCTGCTTGGGCTAATCAGGCTGTGCTGAAATTGAAACGGGCTGTTTTCCGTTTGCTGCAAGGAGGCAAATTGCTGGGAGGCAGAGGCAGATTTTTTTTTCTTGTTTTCCTCCCCAAAAGTTAGGTGCGTCTTATACTTCGGAGCATCTTATGCTCCGAAAAAATATGGTACATTTTGGCTTTGCCAACAACTTGTCTCCCACTGGATAAGGTCATTCCTCCTTCCACACATGCTCCAGAGATTTTCCTTTCCTAATGTATAAACCTACTTAATTATCCGCTGTCCCATCTCGGCCCTACCCAGTGTAGAACCTTAGTGGGCAGGACATAGGGAATGGCCTTGAAAAATAGGAGGACAAGCCACTTGCAGACAAGCTGCTTCTCTGTTGCCTTCTCTGTTGCTGCTCCGGCCCTCTGGAACAAGCTCCCCGTGGGGATCCAAACCCTTACCACCCTCCCGGCCTTCCATAAAGCTACCTGGCTGTTCCGACAGGCTGGGGGCTGTTGAAATATCCAGCCCCGCTTTAATTGTGAATGTTGTGCATTTTTAAATTTTTTGTATTGTCTTATTTATTCCCCTTTCCCTGTTTTATTGTGAGCCGCCCGGAATCCTTTGGGAGTGGGCGGCATACAAAACTAATAAAACAAACAAACAAACAAAACAAACAAACTACCAAGGTAATGGTCAGTTAAGAGGGGCTTTGAGGCTGGGTCAAGAAAGTAGATCGAGTAAACAGCTCAGAGAGCCTCTCTGTCATTGATTCAAAGACAAAGTGAAAGGTAGAGCACATTCAACATTTGCAAGGTCCTGTTACAATATTTGTCGCGATAACAACTACAATAACCTATAGGGCATCCGTTTCTTTGCCTGGTCTACCTTGTTGGGCCGACGCCTAGTGCCATAGAAGCTGCCAGGAGTAATGTTGGATGTCAACATCAGCTTGGGCATTTATTTTACTGCAATGTCTGGTTTTCGTATGAGTGTTGTGGTCAGCTGGCAGCAGAGTCGGACAGTGAGGAGGTCGGGGAGGAACATGGCATGGGCCAGCCCTGGAGTCTGAGGAAGGTTCGGATGAGGGCTCTGCATCGGAGGCAGAGAGGGCGGGAGGCAAGGCCATCTGGTAGTTATTTACTCTCTCCGGAGCCTCCGAAGTCTGACATCAGCGAGGCAGAAGAACAGTGGGAGCCTGTTCCCAGTGTGAGCAGAGCTACCAGAAGGCAAGGACGATTAAGAAAACAGGGTCGACCTGGGAGTGAGGCTTGGAGATGATTGGCCCTTCCCATAAGACATAAAAGAGGAGTGAACGGGATGTGAACTTTTGCAGGAAGCAATTAGTTCACCGGGGTGGTTCAAGTTTTGAAAAGTTCTGTTCGACTGTACCAGGTTTGGCCTTGCAAAAGTAATTGGCAATTAGTTCTCGGGCAGCATTTCAAGGGAGATAAGTTAAGTTAAGTTAAGTTAAGTTAAGTTTATTTATATGCTGCCCTTTTCCCCCGAAGGGGACTCAGGGCGGCTCACAACTCAACTAAGGGAGGGGGATACAGACAAAAAATTTAAAACAACACACAACAATACATAATTTAAAACACACAACAGTCATACCATTCGAGAAGGGGGTAGAAGCTTTTTAGCCCCAGGCCTGTCGGAATAGCCAGGTTTTAAGGGCTGTGGGGAAGGTCTGGAGGGTGGTGAGGGTTCGAATCTCCATGGGGAGTTCGTTCCAGAGGGTCGGAGCGGCCACAGAGAAGGCTCTCCTCCGAGTAGTTGCCAGTCGACACTGGCCGGCGGATGGAATTCAGAGGAGGCCTAATCTGTGGGATCTAATCAATCTAGAGGAGGTAATTGGCAGCAGGCAGTCTCTCAAGTACCCAGGTCCAACACCATGAAGGGCTTTATAAGTGACGACTAGCGCCTTGAAGCGTATCCGGAGACCATTAGGCAGCCAGTGCAGCTCGCGGAGGATAGGTGTTACGTGGGTGAACCGAGGTGCACCCACGATCGCTCGCGCGGCTGCATTCTGGACAAGTGGAGTTGCCGAATGCTCTTGAAGGGCTGCCCCATGTAGAGCACGTTGCAGATAAGGTGCGTGTTTATCAACATTCTACTGAAAAGACCGTGGCAACTCGAGCAGACATCTGTCGGAATCTTCACAGACTGTTTGCGAAGCCTTGCTGGCTGTGAATGACCACAATTCACAGCCGTGGAAATAAAAGAGGGTTTGGGGGACTAAGATTGTGATTTATGCTTTCTTAGGAAGGCCAGGTCAGAACAATGAGCTGCTCATCAGTATTCAAAATACACCATTGGTGGCATCATCCCATCATCCCTTATGGGTTATTATAGGGCGTTGGGTAGCTAATAGCCACCCAACGCCCTATATCGGAAGCCCTGTGTTGCTCCCCCTTGCTACTCTCCATGGTAGTGGATCTGGGTACTTGAGAGACCGCCTCCTGCCAATTACCTCCTTGCGACCTATTAGATCACACAGATTAGGCCTCCTCCGAGTCCCATCCGCCAGTCAGTGTCGACTGGCAACTACGCGGAGGAGAGCCTTTTCAGTAGTAGCTCCGACCCTTTGGAACGATCTCCCCATGGAGATTCGTACCCTCACCACCCTCCAGACCTTCCGCACAGCCCTCAAGATCTGGCTATCCCGTCAGGCCTGGGGTTAAAGAATGTAATCCGTCCCTCCCGAATGATGAATGAATGTTGCTTCTATTTTTAATTACGTACTGTCATTATATGTCATTGTGTGTACTCCCTTCCCTATACGTTGTAAGCCACCCTGAGTCCCCTCAGGGAAAAGGGCGGCCTATAAATAAATTTATCTACATCTACATCTACATCTATCTACTTTTCCTGCCCTAAGCCGCTCTCCTTACGCATTTTCTTGAGCAGCTGCCTCTGTCGCTGCGGCGATCTTCTTGTAGCAATAGATCATCTCCGCTACCAGCCAGATGGTCAGGACAACGATGAGGACGTACATCATGATTTCGGAGACGATAGATGCCATATCCCGATTGGCTACGGAGGAAAGGGAAAGTCAGGAATAGGGCTGTGTGAAGTGCAGGCATCCGGGTTAACTGAACTCGGTTACTTTTGTTGTTGTTGCTAGAATGGAAATTGAATACTGAGGTTTTGGGGAATTGTGGCTCACGGACCACACGGGCAAAGAATGACCTTGTTTCAGCTGGTAGCGAACCCACTTACGGTTGGGCTCTTTGGCAAACACCTAAAACTCAATGGGATTCTTTCCAGTCACTGTTCTCAGAGTTCTCTTTAACCCAGTGTCCCCAAACCTGACAATTTAAGACTTGTGGAGTCCAACTTCTAGAATTCTCCAGCCAGCTATGCTGGCTGGAGAATTCTGGGAGTTGAAGTCCACAAGTCTTAAAGTTACCAAGTTTGAAGACCTCTACTTTAACCTGATATAATTAGATGAACAGAATGGAGCTACAAGAATTCCAGCATCTCAATGTTTTCCGATTCATGGACAAAAGAGCGACCGACAAAAGCGCGCCCAACAAAACCATGAGTTCTAAACTGCGCCGACGAATGAGCACTGAAGCGCGCTGACAACAGCGCATCAACAGAAGCGCGCTCTAACCCTAAACTTTACCCTGACCCTAAACCTTACCTTAACTTAAATCGCGCTTCTGTCGGTGCGCTGTTGTCGGCGCATTGATGACGTCGCGGTTTTAGCGGCGCGGTTTTGTCGGCGTGGTTTTGTCGTGCGCGCATTTGTCAGGTCACGATGTTTTCCTCTAAAGCAGGGGTCACCAAACTTTCAGACCTCAGGGATTTCATAATTTTAAATCCCGCGGACCACTAATAGGATCTGCCTAATGACCGGCTGGGTGGGCGTGGCTAGGTGGTCATGTGACTGGGTGGGCATGCCCAACTCGATGTCACTCATGGCAAGGGATGCCTCGCCAGCATCTACTCACCCCTCCCCTCCCAGCCACTCCTCGCCTGCCTGCCTGGGCTCCTTAGGGCCCCGACAGGAAGCAGTTGTTGGAGCTAAGCAGCCACCATGAGAAAGAGTTGGCAAAATAACTCAGTTCAAATTGGATTGACCGAGAAGGGGGCTCAGCAGAAGCAGCTTACTGAGGACTATGAGCGTAGGCTTTCCAAGCAGAGGGAAGACCTACGGGAGGGCAAGGCCAGGGTCGCAAGCAGCCCTCCCGAGCTCTGTTTTTGCTTGCAGAGACACTGGGGGTCCATCCTTTGCTGTTTCTAGGACAGCACCGCGGGCCAGATCTAAGCACCCTGTGGGCCAGATCTGGCTCACGGAGCTTGAGTTTGACACCCCTGGGCTACATCCATCCATCCTTACTTCTGGTTATGCTCATTGGTGGAATTCAGGCAACAACCCATCCCTCCCTTCTGACATCATTCGCATTGGACTTATTTTTGCTTGCTGTTTGAAGGACAGCTTGGAGAACTTTGATAAGTTCTGAAGCTGCCAGATGGACACTGTAGGAAATAAGGTGGTTGAAAAGATACTCTGATCCATAAGTCATCTGATGTTTACACTCTCCAATGGTCTACAATAGGGGTGTCAAACGCAAGGCCTGCGGGCTCAATCCGCCCTGTGATGTGTTTGGATCCAGCTCACAGGGCCGTCCTGGAAAATGTAAGAGGCTGGCCAGCATCTCTTCAGCCTGGTCTACCCCATGGGAAGAGGAAACTTGTCATCAGTTTGGGGAGTGGTGTCAAGCTGGCCACGCCCACCATTAGCCATACCCAGTGAGTGGTATCAAGCTGGCCACACCCCACCCAATTGGCAACACCCACCCAGTTGGCCATGCCTGCCTGGTCCTCCGAGGTCAACCAGTCCTGATGCAGCCCTCAATGAAAATGAGGTTGACACCCCTGGTCTACAACATGCCAACTTGTGCCTGCTCCACCACCTTTGAGGCTCCAGCTTTAGGCTTACCTTTATGAACCACAGACAGGTGGATGGTCTTGTTGACCATTATGTTGTAGGAGAACTCATTGGCATAATGCAGGGTGCGGTTGACACTGCAGATGTACTCCCCTCTGTGTTCTTCAGTCACGTTCAGGATGAAAATGGAGACATCCTGCAAATCTGCAATGTTCTTGGTACCATTCCACATCACTAGATCTTCAAAGCGAGGATCGTATATAGAGAGCTTATCATAGAAATCATAGCGAAGAATCTGGAGAGAAGATGGAGAGGACCCAGTCAGAACCAGAAGAAACAGTACTGGGCACAGAAAAATGCAGTAGTAATACGATGGGGATAAGTTGAAGTAACATATTGTGAATCAATCTGAAGATAGCCACTGATTGATTCAATCTTCACAGTTTGAAGTTTGGAGATTCTTCTAAGGGAATCACTTTGTGTCCTCTATTAACTGGAAGAAACTAAAATAATGTCCTCAGGTAGAAAATGCTGCAATGGAAAGCAGTGGTGAAATTCAATTTTTTTTTTACAACCGGTTCTGTGGATATGACTTGGTGGGCATGGCAGGGGAAGGATACTGCAAAATCCACATTCCCTCCCCACATCTGGGGGAAGGTTATTGCAAAATCTCTATTCCCACCTCATTCAGAGGTGGTATTTGCCGGTTCTCCGAACTACTCAAAATTTCCACAACTGGTTCTCCAGAACCTGCTGAATTTCACCCCTGATGGGAAGGCACAGCCTAGACAACTCTCCAACTGCTTCTTCTGAGTCCCAGAACGTTTTGGAAGACAATCTGTCTTAAATCTTCTGGACTACTTTGCTCCCTTCACAAGTAGTAGAACAGGGCTCTCCAACTTTGGAAACTTTAAGACATGTGGACTTCCAACTCCTAGCCAGCTATGCTATAGGCTGGCTGAGGAATTCTGAGAGTTGAAGTCCCCAAGTCTTCAAATTTGCCAAGGGTGGAGATCGCTGTAGTAAAAGATCGTATCCAAAGAGCTAGTTTCAATGGTCATTATAGTTAGTTCTGGAGATGAAACAGAAAAAGCTATGCTTTTGATCTTGCATCATAAAACAATGAGGCCGTACTGATGCAGTGGTTAGAAGGCAGTACTGCAGCTAATTCTGTTGACTACTGGCAGTTTGAGTCTCACCAGGCTCAAGGTTAACTCATCCTTCCATCCTTCCAAGGTGGGTAAAATGAGGACCCAGATTGTTGGGGGCAATAGGCTGACTCTGTAAACCGCTTAGAGAGGGCTGTAAAAGCACCGTGAAGCAGTAGATAAGTCTGTGCTAGTGCTATTGTCCTCCCTCCCTCCCTCCCTCCCAGTGGTTAGAATGCAGTACTGCAACTAATACTGTTGACTGCTGACAGTTCGAATCTCACTGGCTCAAGGTTGACTCAGCCTTCCAACCTTTCGAGGTGGGTAAAATGAGGACCCGGATTGTTGGGGGCACGAGGCTGACACTGTAAACCATTTAGAGAGGGCTATAAAAGCACTGTGAAGCGGTAGATAAGTCTAAGTGCTATTGCTATAAAACATAATTTCTCTAGCAAGTCCTTCGAAGAGGACAGATCCGTTCTATGAGCCTCCAAGTAACAATTCCCCCATATCTGATATGTAAGGTTTTATGGCGGCTTATCTTAGGCAGGCTGCACCAATGGTATGTCATTTACTATAAACCCGAAGACTCCGGATGACTACATGATTGCACCCATGGAGTTTACTGGCAACAACAGAAAAGTGATATGTCATTCCCTCCTCCCAGAATGTTTTTTTTAATCTTTCCAATCTTGTTTACATCGTCGTGGTCTCCCGTCCAACATTAAACAGATCAAACCCCAGACATGTCTTTTAGGGGCTGAAGCCGTGACGAGATGACGTGAGATCTCAAAGCTCTGAGATTGCAGTCGATACTTTTATTGCTGGGGGGTCCCAACGGGCCTAAATCATCCTGAAGAGATGGTGAATAGGAAGATTGCATCTTGCTGATCTCGGGGATATCGCAAAATCTCCGAAAGAAGCAAGGAAAAGTCTTCGAGCTGGTAATAAAAATTCCAGTCTTTTGTCAAGACTGACAAAGTCAGGGCGGCCTCAGAACGGAACGATGTGGAAAGAGAAAGTGTTTCCAGCTGGTGAGAAACTTTTATTGTTTTAAGAAAGCAGACAAGCAAACGGGGATCAGCACAACCATACTTCTAAAACAGATTAAATCTGTATGAATCATTATTCCTATTTCTACATGGTAAGCAGCAGTGACGGTGATTCTCTACCTTGGGACATTGTTAAAATGTCCCCTCTTGACAAAAGCAGAAAAATATTCCTGGGAGAATATAATTATAGGTAGTCCTTGATCAGTGGTGGGATTCAATTTTTTTTACTACCATTTCTGTGGGCGTGGCTTTGTGGGCGTGGCATGGTTTTGTGGGTGTGGTGTGGCTTTGTGGGTGTGGGCTGGTTTTGTGGTTGTGGTGTGGCTTTGAGGGTGTGGCATGGCTTTGTTGGCGTGGCAGGGGAAGGTTGCTGCAAAATCCACATTCCTTCCTCACCCCACTAACCTGCTTTCCAGCTCCATTCTCCTGTTCACGGCAACAAAAGAAGATCGGCTGGGAGGCAGCAGGGCGTGGCCAGCCTATTTGCCGGTTCTCCAAACTACTCAAAATTCCCGCTAGCGGTTCTCCAGAACTTGTCAGAACTGGCTGAATACCACCTCTCTCCTTGATCTATAACCATTAAATTTACAACGACATTTATAACCTTTGCAGCATTTCCCCAAAGCCACAATCCAAATTTTGGCAGCATGCTGGGGTCATGCGATCACCACTTGATCACCATTTCGGCACCTTTCCAACCAGCAAAAGTCAATAGGAGAAGCCAGACTCCCTTAATAAACTCATGGTTCATTTAACAACGGCAGCAATTTGCTCAAGAACATGGCAAAAAAAAAGGTGTAAAACTGGATGCGACTCACTTAAAAACCACCTTGCTTAGCAATGGAAATTCTGGCTCCCAACTGCAGTCATGCACGGAGGATTACCGGCAACGTTGCAAACCTTGCGTGTGTAAAGTCACAATAAAGTCCCACTAAACGTTAGCAGGGTTTGCCTTCAGGGAAGTGCCGAGTCGACCGAATTGCAGATTTACCAAGGGTGAGATTAAAGAGCTGCAGATGGATCCAAGATTTCTGCTCCAGGGCAGCAGCAGAAGAAAATCTGTTTTCTTTCAAGAGATGGAACTGGAGCTGTAAGAAATCAAGTCTCCCTCTGCAAATAAGAAAGGCCAAATTGATGACAGCGCTGGAAAACTGTTATCCAGTGCATCTGCAAGCTGCCAATCAAGAAATGCTGACTCAGAGGCAAAGGGGTAATTTCCGTGCAACTCTTTTGCATCCTTTTGCCCCCACTGCACCCCTACCCCAAATAAGAGCTGTCCCGTTTGCCTTCTCCTTAGATCTGCATGTACAGGTGCTACTGGAGTGGTTAATCCTAAATCCTGGTTGCAAAAATACGCCCTGGAACCAGGGTGGATTTGATTTAAAATCAACTCAATTTAAATCACTAGTGAAAAGGCCTGCTTTAAATCAACTCCGTTTAAATCATATTTTTTAAAGCGCAACTGTCATCTCTGTCCCTCTGGGGCTCCAATGCCAATATTGCAGAATATGCAATAATCATGCTACTTACAACTTAAGCTCCAGTTCATGCTGAATAAACTAAATGTATCTTAAATAGAAAACTATATTTAGATAATTTTTTTTCACTCCAAAAGCATTTTATTAAAATAAATTTGATCAAAGTCAAAAACGTTCAATTTAAATAAATAAAAATCCAATTTGAATTTTAAGAATCTGATTTAAGAAAAAATAAATTCATGGATTTTTATTCACCCTGCCTGGAACAAAGTCACATGAACACAGAGTACCCCCGAAATCACCTCAATTTGGCTGCTCGGAAAGAACAAAATCTATACCATTAATAATTGGGCACCAGAAGAGGAGGTTTATGCTGCCACTATGTAGGAAATTAGAATATGTATGTTCACTGTTGTGGCCCAGCAGGAGCCGTTGGAGCTGCCACCAGACTCTGATAGCGAGGGGCCCTATGAGTCTGCTCTGGAGGATGTGGAGGACCCTGGACAGGGTTCCGACTCCGAGCAGGGCGCAGAGAGACTGGTTGGCCACCAGGTGGCGCCTGAGCCTTGGACCAGTGGGGAGGAGACAAGGGAGAGTGATCCAGAAGCCAGAAGTGAGTTGTTCCTGGATGCACGCCATCGAAGAGCTACTAGGCTTCAGGAACAATTACGCAATTACAGGAGGTGATTGTACTCAGCTGGTGGTCATTAGACTCCTCTCCAGACTATAAAAGCTACTTGTGCACACGGCCCTCTTTGCAGAAGTCAACGCAGGAGTGAATGTCGGAGGACAGTACTGGGAGCTTGGCAGGATGGATTGCTGCCAAGCCTTATCTGTGTTTATTGCTGCCTGAGTTTGTCTGAGTTACTGCCAAGGTCCTTATCTGTTTGTTTGCTTGGCTTTCAGCCACCGAGGTTTTGGTGTTTTGCTAATTAAAGTACATTCCAGTTAAGCTTGTCTCGGCATTCGTTACTGGACAGAGGAGGGGGTCAGAACAGTTCATTATGCAAGCTCTTAAACAGGGGGACAGCTTTGGTCTGCAAGAGCTTCAGTGAATAATCAATTTATTGATCAAATCAGGGACAAATAACCTACAGCTCTTAAGACGGAAGGCAGGTTTTGGTCTGATTTCAATATCCCCGTGCAAGCGAATCAGTTCAGATCTCAGATCTGCTCCTTGTCCCAAAGCCTCCTAAATACAGAGGGAGAAAGAAAGCAGGAAGGAAGGAAGGAAGGAAGAAGGCATGGCATAAGAAAGATCAAGGAACTCGTGGCTCATCTTTTCATTGTGGTTTTGCTCGGCACCTTTTGCTGAAATGGAGCCTGAATGAGCCACCCACAATTCAAGGATTGTGATGCCCAGTTGCACACTGATGACATAGAAGAGTGGGTGTTTTTGTCTTGTTCTCCTTTCCCCCACCTCAAATGTGTTGTTAGATAACCCTTTATTTGGGCATGCATGTAGAAATGGTGCATTTGCTACAAGGAATCCTCAACGTAAAGATCACATTTGGGACCAGAATTTCCATTGCTAAGCAAAACAGTAATTAAGTGAATTGTGCCCGATTTATGATTTCTATTGCCATGGGGATTTTTAGCTGGATCATGTGATCATTAAGCCAAGTCTAGCTTCCCCCCTTAATTTGGCCCATTGGAAGCCAGCTGGGAAAACAGTGATGGCATTTATCTATTGATTTAATAGGCCACACATCTCACTGTTGAAGCAACTCCAGGCATCTTACAAAACAAGAAGATAACACCAAATGTCCCAAAGATGCTTTTTTCCAAGACTTTCTGGTTTTTCTTTGAAGATGTTTCGCTTTTCATCCAAGAAGCTTCTTCAGCTCAGTCGGAGCTGAAGAAGCTTCTTGGATGAGAAGCGAAACGTCTTCGAAGAAAAAACTAGAAAGCCCAGCTGAGCCTTGAAAAAGCACCTTTGGGACAACCCTGACCTGGAGGACTGAGAATCCCCATAGACATAATACAAAATGATTTAACGTTAAGGAAGAATAAATAACCAAGAGACAATTCTGGGAGTTGAATTCCTCCAGGCTTAAAGTTGCCAAGGTTGGAGAGCCTTGTTCTCAAATATTCCTTCTTTGCTCCAGCACACACCTTGACCAATTCGGTGGTCCCTTCTTCTTTGAAGAACCATTCAGTAAAGGCCTCGGCCTCTGTTTCACTGCGCTTCTTGCATGAGATACAACGGATCTTGAAAGTATGGCCAACTACAGCCTCTGTTTCTGCATCCACCTCCACGCAGCCACCTTGGCACAAGGTCACTGAAAGAGGAGAAATCGGAAAAAATTACAATCCAGTTGTATCAAAGCTCCCATCTCCAGCTTTAAATATTCCATCTCTCGCTCCCTCTCGCTCTCTTTAAATATTTTAAAATATTTAAGGAAAAAAATAAACGACTACGGTTGTCATCAAATGTAACATTTATTACTTCATTGTTTAAATAATTAATGGAATATATAAAATTAGATTCCTTATATCATCTTAGGAAATAACGTACAGTAAATCACCACAACACTGCTCTAAACCTTAATACTTATACGGATATCACACTTCTCTGTCATCGTTCCTAAAATAAATGTCCATGTTCTTGTAAACAAAAATAGAGAAAAAGAAAAAAAAAGAACGAAAGGTGAAGAATAAATACTTTAAAAAAAAAAAACAGGATTGGTTTTAAATTCTTCCCATTGCACCCTACTGATTAAATCTGAATTATTATAAACATGCTAGTTTCCCCTTCAGAGTTAGTAAATCTTTTGCCCAGAGCCGAGGTGGCGCAGTGGTTAGGGTGCAGTACTGCAGGCCACTTCAGCTGACTGTTATCTGCAGTTCAGCGGTTCTAATCTCACTGGCTCAAGGTTGACTCAGCCTTCCATCCTTCTGAGGTGGGTGAAATGAGGACCCAGATTGTTGGGGGCGATATGCTGACTCTGTAAACCGCTTAGAGAGGGCTAAAAGCCCTATGAAGCGGTATATAAGTCTAACTGCTATTGCTATTGCTAACATTTTTTTAACTTATATGGGAGTCAAGGTTTTTTTTTTAATTTCCAATCAAGGATCCTTTTAAAGCAGACGTAAAGTGAGATTTGGACATTAAGTGTGAAACCTACCGGGTCAGGCTGGACAGCCTCTTAGAGCCCCTTTACTTCTATATTAAAGCCACATAGACAGAATTGCAGCTTGCAAACAGGAAGCCAGTGCCTAACCACAAGATGTCTCTATGTCAAAAGTTTATGTCAATAGTCCAAGGTTCAATTAAAGTTCGTTAATGACACGTACTCCATAAACAAAAGGAGAAGTAAGACCCCATCTCCTTATAAGGCTTTCTCCTCAAGGTGACCACTAAGAAATGTGTTAAGTATTTCCGTGTTGCAATGCTTTTGAGAATGTATAAGAACTCGTGCTTCGATAATGAAGGTTGTTCAGAACTTGCAATGCTAAGCCATGGGCTAGCTTTCTGAACCTGGCTGCCAAATAAACTTTTCCTGTATCCTGAGAAGTCTAAAGCCTGTCATTTTCTGCAACACTTTCTACACAGGGGAGGGTGCAGAATCTCAAATATTCTCCTGCATTTTCTCAATAAGATCACTCAGTGTCATCCCTTTCAAACAGGCCACTCTCTCAACCTTAGCAACTTAAAGATGGGTGGACTTCAACTCCCAGAATTCCCCAGCCAGCTCTGGAAGTTGAAGTCACCCATCTTCAAGTTGCCTCGGTTTGAGAAATATTGGTCTAGCAGGTGAAAGTCACGTAAACCAATTTATTGTAAAGTTGCAGTAACAGAATCTTGCAAGTTCAAAGTTCAATGAATTTATACACCGCCCAATCCCGAAGGACTCCGTGCGGCTTACCTAAAAACAATTTTAAAAGAATACTAAAAAAATTTTTAAAATAGAGAGACAAAGCAAGTTAAAAAGACACAACATGCACTCAACCTTAGTGGGGCTGGACCTCGTTCAAGAGGTCAACAGCCCCAGGCCTGCCGGAATAGCCAGGTCTTAGCAGACTTTCGGAAGGCCGAGAGAGTGGGGAGTTCCCTGCAGGAGCCAAGCTTTGGAAGTGGCCTGGATCTCCTGTGGGTGGCTGAGTGGGAAGCGAAACTAATGCCTACGGAGACCCTAAGGCAGTGTTTCTCAACCATGGAGACTTTAAGTCCTGTGGACTTCAACTCCCAGAATTCCCCAGCCAGCTATGCTGGCTGGGGGATTCTGGGAGTGAAGTCCATAGGTCTTAAAGTCACCAAGGTTGAGAAATACTGCCCTAAGGGGAGGAAGCAGACCCAAAGCCCGTGGGGGTCCCCCAGAGTCAGGAAGTGGAGCAAGAAGTGCCTCATGGGTACCGGGAAGGCTTTGGGAAAATCGGGGCAGGCAAGCTACCCCAACCCCTGAACAAGATCGCTTAACGACTGCATCAGGGAGAGCACAGGTGGGAGGCCATTAAGCAAGCACCTTGCTTAACTGACATTATAATTTGCAATCATAATGGGCAGTTCCATCACAGTCATAACTTGAGGACCGCCCGTACTCACATTACATTTTTGGCCTGGGCTCAGGCCCCTTTTATCTGACTTTTCCTGCTGTCCCCCAAGGCCATTTCCTCTTCTCCCTACATACCCAATCACTCTTCCTGCTTTCCCCCAAATCTTCACCACTGCTGTGTCCAGACAGAACACAGTGTGTGTCTGTGGGTTTGTTTCATTTTTACTCCGCTCACAGATGACAATGACTAGGGGGAGAACACCAGCAAAGCTGCCATGACTGGACAATTTGCAGACCTTGGCAGATGCCCTCTGATACTCGTCCCGGTTCCTTACCTCCTATCACATCTTTCAAGGGCATTCCAAATTCACAAGGTAGATCTAGCGAAGTGGAGAAATCCATCCCTGTGGAATTCCTGCCTTGTTGATCTGCTGGAGCTATAAGAACCTCGGCTCTCTGGATTCTGGAAAGTGAAAATAACTTGACCTACTTTCCCCCAATTATCCCTTTACCTGGCTATAAACAATGTCACTGCAGCAAAAATACCGTGTGCTTTTTATCACACAGCAGGTTGATTCCTCCCACTGAATCCCAGGTTCTGTGGATATGCTGCAGTGCCCTCTTGTTTGAAAAGTAAGTTCCAAATAAGTAATCTGATGTCAGTTTAACTCTAACCATTCTTAGGAGCACAATTTGACAGGATTTTGTTCCAAGCCATTAAAAAAATATACATTTAGAGCAGTGTTTCTCAACCTTGGCAACTTGAAGATGTCTGGACTTCAACTCCCAGAATTCCCCAGCCAGCGAATGCTGGGTGGGGAATTCTGAGAGTTGAAGTCCAGACATCTTCAAGTTGCCAAGGTTGAGAAACACTGATTTAGAGTCTTTTTTTTTTCCCTTTATTTGTACGCCGCCCTTTTCCCTGGGGGGACTCAGGGCGGCTCACAGTTCAAAAAGGGGGGGGGGAGGACAAACAATTTCCAACATAAGGACAATACAACATATTAAAAGAAACACAACAGTCACACAATTCGAGTGGGGTCAGAATCTTAACCCCAGGCCAGCCGGGACAGCCAGATCTTTAGGGCGGCGCGGAAGGACTGGAGGGTGGTGAGGGGCCGAATCTCCACGGGGAGTTCGTTCCAGAGGGTCGGAGCAGCCACCGAGAAGGCTCTCCTCCGGGTAGTTGCCAGTCTACACTGGCTAGATGATGGAATTCGGAGGAGGCCTAAACTATGCGATCGTATCGGTCTAGTGGAGGTAATTGGCAGTAGGCGGTCTCTCAAGTACCCAGGTCCAGTACCATGAAGGGCTTTATAGGTGATAAGTAGCACCTTGAATCGCACCCGGAGATCAACAGGCAGCCAGTGCAGCTCGCGGAGGATAGGTGTTACGTGGGTGAAACGAGGTGCACCCACAATCGCTCGCACGGCTGCATTCTGGACTAGCTGAAGTCGCCGAATGCTCTTCAAGGGCAGCCCCATGTAGAGCACATTGCAGTATTCCAGCCTAGCGGTCACAAGGGCACGAGTGACTGTTGTGAGTCTGCCTTTCAATTATTATTTTTTTACCAAATTAGATGTCTAGGAGTTTGAGAGGCTGCCACAAAAGGGGTGGGTGGGATGGGACTTAATTGTCCAAAGCACACGAAACAATGGAAACTAATCAAGGAGAGACGCAACCTGGAATTAAGAGAGAAACTTCTTAACAATGAGGACTATTAACCAGTGGAACAATCGGACGTTGTGGGTGCTTCATTACTAGAGGTTTTTAAGAAGAGAGTGGACAGCCACCTGTCTCAAATGGTGTAAGGCAGGGGTGTCAAACTCGATAACTCAGTGCCCAGGTCTGTTTTCACTGGCAGAAGCATTGCAGGCTGGTCTGCTGTTTCCAGATCGTGCCTGTGGGCCTGAACCGGGAGGATCTTACAACAGTCACTCATGCCCTTGTGACCTCAAGACTGGACTACTGCAATGCGCTCTACATGGGGCAGCCCTTGAAGAGCATTCGGAGACTTCAGCTGGTCCAGAACGCAGCCGCGCGAGCGATTGTGGGTGCGCCTCGGTACACCCACGTTACACCTATCCTCCGCGAGCTGCACTGGCTACCTATTGGTCTCCGGACACGCTTCAAGGTGCTAGTCGTCACTTATAAAGCCCTACATGGTATTGGACGTGGGTACTTGAGAGACCGTCTCCTGCCAATTACCTCCCATAGACCCATTAGATCCCACAGATTAGGCCTCCTCCAAATTCCATCTACTGGCCAATGCCGTTTGGCTACTACCCGGAGGAGGGCCTTCTCTGTGGCTGCTCCGGCCCTTTGGAACGAGCTCCCCGTGGAGATTCGGACCCTCGCTACCCTTCAGGCCTTCCGGACAGCCGTTAAGACCTGGCTGTCCCAGCAAGCCTGGGGTTGAGTTCCCCCTGCTACTCGAATTTGCTGTGCTTGCTGTGTTTTTTAAATTGTTTGTATCGTTGTCTTGTTTTTGTCTTACTTTTCTGTATTTGTTCCCCTTCCCTTGGCTTTTGTTCAGCCGCCCTGAGTCCCTTCGGGGAATAGGGCGGCATACAAATCGAATAAATCCAAATCCAAATCTAACCACTCCATGGGCCGGATCCGGCCCGCGGGCCTTGAGTTTGACACCCCTGGTATAGGCTCTCCTGCTTGAACAGGGGGTTGGACTAGAAGATCTCCAAGGTCCTTTCCAACTCTATTCTGATTAACTAAAGTTGATTTACTTCGCCAAAATCTTTAACTCTAGTTAATGATTTATATTTTGTGAACTGGACATTCCTAGTTTAAACCTTAATGGGGAAGGTTTGTTTTTTCCTTCAAAAAGTGGCAAAATGGTTTATACAAAGCTCCAGAAATGCTTCTGACTGTGTCAATATTTCTCCAGCCACCCTGGAGACCCAGAGAAACTCAACTGTGGCGCACAAGGTAGTAGAACCTCATGTTGAAGGGTCTCTCTGAAAATCCCTTGCTTCAAATATTCACATCACAAGACTTCTGGGATGAAGATGCTACTCAGTTTTATTTTCCAAACCAGAGAAAGGTGAACATGCTGATAGTGACCTGTTGTGGCCTGCCAGCTGCCAGCGGAGTTGGCGGCAGACTCAGATGATGTTGGGGAGGAACTTGAGCCAGTTCTGGAGTCTGGGGAAGGTTCTGATGGATGCTCTGTGTCGGATGCAGAGACAGAGACAGGGCCGTCCAACATTTCCCAGCCACTGGAGGGGCAGCTGCCTTTGGAGGCTGATTTGAGTGAGGAGGAAGAACAGCTGGGGCATGTTCCAGGTGCACGTATGCACAGAGCAGTTAGGAGAGGTGAACAATGGAGGACAAGGAGTCAACTCGGGAAGCAAGGCACACGTGGACGCTGAATGGCCCCTCCCTGGCTGGGGAATAAATAGAAGGAAAGGGGAGTGGTTGTCGTAGGAGACAACAGTTCGTATTTCTGAAGATTTTGCTCATTGTATTTCGTGCCAAAAAGACTGCTTGCCAAAACTTAATTTGCAGCCTTTCGGCTGGGAGCTCACAGCCTTGCAAATATCGGGAGGAACTGATTGCAGTTAACTCCTTGAAGGACTATTGCCTGGACTTTTCAGTGGGTGAATGCAATTAATTCACGAGAGGTAAATAAAGAGGGGTTTTTTTTGGTGACAAGGAGTCTGTTTCTTGCTTCTGCTAAAGCTGGGTCAGAACAGTGACTCTTTTTAGAAATTTGGGGTCTCCGCAAACATTTCAACCTGCCCAGCTGATGTTGATCACAGAAATGGATCTGCAAGCAGGGAGGTGGAGAAAGGAAGTTTTGGCACACACTTTGTTTTGCTTTTTGGAAAAAAAAAATCAAATGAATTTAAAAGGAGAGAGAGAGTGTGTATGTGTTGAATGCCTAAGGAAGAACTTATCCCCAGAGGAAGCAATGGCAGTTAGTGTAATCTGATGCATGTTTATTCCGAAGTAAATCTCCCAGAGTTCAGCGAGGTTCATTCCCATAGCTGCCAAAATTGTAATCAGATAAATTACTCCAGCTTCTGGAGGACAGATTATCCATTGAAACAGGAAGAAGAAAGGGTGTTATCTAAAGCTACACTAATGTGTAGATAGTCCTGGTCTTGCAACAATTTGTTTAGAGACTGAAGTCACAACAGCACTGGAAAAAACTGACTTGACCAGTCCTTGCACTTATGACCACTGCAGCATCCCCACGGTCATGTGATCACGGTCACCATCTGAGTAACCAACATGTACTTTACAAGAGTCGAAAGACACATGAGCACTATTTGTGATCTTCCCAGCCAGCTTCTGACAAGCAAAGTCAACGGAGGAAGCTGCTTAATTGGCTTAAAGACCATGTGATTAAATTTAACAAGTGCAGCGATCCACTTTGCAACCACGTCAAAAAAGAAAGTAATATCAGTAATACTGGATGAGCTGTGGTGGCGCAGTGGTTAGTGTGCGTACTGCAGGATACTTCTGCTGACTGCCGGCTGACTGCAATTTGGCCGTTCCAATCTCACCAGGCTCAAGGTTGATTCAGCCTTCCATCCTTCCGACGGTTGGTAAAATGGGGACCCAGATCCTTGGGGGCAAGAGGCTGACTCTGTAAACCACTCAGAGAGGGCTGTAAAGTACTGTGAAGCGGTATATAAGTCTAAGTGCTATTGCTATCTTCCTTCCTTCCTTCTTGTTAGAATGCAGTACTGCTCATTGCCCGTGACCCGACAAATGCGCGCACGACAAAACCGCGGTGCTAAAACCGCTATGTCATCAACGCGACGTCATCAACGTGGTGACAACAGCGCGCCGACAGAAGCGCGATTTAAGTTAAGGTAAGGGTTAGGTTTAGGGTTAGGTTTAGGGTTAGGTTTAAGGTTAGGGTTAGGGTTAGGTTTAAGGTTAGGTTTAGGTTTAGGGTTAGGGTTAGGGTTAGGGTTAGGGTTAGGTTTAAGGTTAGGTTTAAGGTTAGGTTTAGGTTTAGGTTTAGGGTTAGGGTTAGGTTTACAGCACGCTTCTGTCGCCGCGCTGTTGTTGCTGCGCTTCAGTGCTCATTCGTCGGCGTGCTTTAGAACTCGCGGTTTTGTCACCGCGGTTTAGTCGGGCACGCTTTTGTCATTCACCCTTTTGTCGGTGAACCCTCATTGCCAGCAGTTTGATCCTGGCCAGCTCAAGCCTTTCAATCCTCTGAGGTCAGTAAAATGAGGAGCCAGATTGTTGGGGGTAACATGCCGACCCTGTAAACTGCTCAGAGAGTTCTGTAAAGCACCATGAAGTGGTATATACATAAGTCTAGGTGCTATCGCTATTGGGCATAACCCCATTAACAACTGCTTTGCTTAACCACACCACAGAAATTTGGGTCTCAAATTGTGGTTGCAAATTGAGGACCTGCCTACAAGTCATTGCTTAATTTGGCAACAGATACCCACCAAATGGAGAACTTTGAACAGATAAATCCAGGCTCCTCCCCATTTTTGGTTCTCGGAAGTTGCAGAGGTGACAGAGAAACACGAGGTTTGGGGAGCTTGGGGAACCTTTACCGTTATGGGAATTACACCGGATTGTCAACTTGGGAGATTTTGAGATGCAATGTACCTTCCTGAGCACCATTTGGCCTCAACCCCACAAGCTGCCAAACAGCACTTGAGCAAGAGCTCTGCAAATTTAATGACTGGAAATGGGCTGAGCATTCATTTTAAAGAGCATCCAAAAGCAAACATTTCCACAAATGAGCAACTTACCCAATGGTAATAACATACTTCTCCAGGATTTTTAAATGATTAGGACCCTTTCCTCCATCTCTAATAAAATACTCAATTCTGTATTAAGATATTACTTCCTCTGTGATTTCAATATTTAACCAGTTAGAAGTTATTATTAGATTCTAGAGCTTTAAAGCTGGAATTCCTGGGCATCTAGCAATAAGCCTCACTGAACATTTATTTCTGCAATGACAAGAGCAGAGAAGTTTTGGTCAATAAATGCACATTGTGCAAGCCTAGGATAAGAGATCCAATGGTTCTAAGCTGCCGGAAACACTCATAGCAGATTAATTATTGTTATATCCATTACGTTAGAGCCACAGTGGTGCAGTGGTTAGAATGCAGTACTGCAAGTTACTTCTGTTGACTGCCGGCTGCCTGCAATTTGGCAGTTTGAATGTCACCAGGTTCAAGGTGGACTCAATCTTCCATCCTTCCGAGGTTGGTCAAATGAGGACCCAGATGGTTGGGGGCAAGAGGCTGACTCTATAAACCGCTCAGAGAGGGCTGTAAGGCACTGTGAAGCGGTATATAAGTCTAAGTGCTATTGCTATTACAGTATAGTCGCAATCCTGCCACCTAAATAAAAGAGGTGGCCTCCAGCCACATTGGTTTGCACAACTGAAAACTGTGTCTTCTCATCCAATGCATACAAGGGCCAGAGAGGGCCGTACCTGATGTAAATACGCACCTACAAATTTGGCTACTGTTTTTTTAAGAGGATATCATTTGTATGTAATTTGCAAAGAGCCTCATGCAACCTAAAGCATTGAGTTGCTCGGTAATGGAATTGCTTTGGAACTTCTAATTCCAAATGCTTTCAAGAAAATCAGCTGGAGGCAGGCCCAGAGCCAAACAGCTGCAGCAGAAACCCTGGAACTGGTTTTAGAATGGGAGCAGAAAGCAGTGTGCCATATATTTAAACATATGCAAAGCATATTTATGAACCGCTAAGTGATTTCAGATTGCCCCAATATTCTTGGGGGAGTTCGAATTACTGGCTTTAGATTAGGGGAGAAAACTTTCTAGATCAGGAGTACCCAACCTTGGAAACTTAAAGAAGTGTGGATTTCAACTCCCAGAATTCCCTAAGCACTCATAAACTGGCTAGGGAATTCCGGGAGTTGAAATCCACAAGTCTTAAAGTCGCCAGGGTTCTGGAAAGAATTGATAGGGATTTCCGCATTCAAGAAATATTTTGTTATGTCGATCAAAGCAGAACACACAATATTCCAGGGACAGGAAACACTTTCAGACAAGCAACTACGATTCTGTGCCTTCTGAAAAGAGAGCTTTGCATGGAGGCCAACCAGGGATGGGCTGCTGGGGGTTTGCAGGGATTCGGGAGAACCTCTAGTTAAGATTCGGTACAATTCAGAGAACCCCGAAATCCCACTCCTGGCTGGCCCTGCCCACCCCATCACTCCCCTCCCAGGAGTCTCCACGCGGCCCGTTTTGGATGTAGGTAAGTGCAGGATGCGTGCGGAGGCTCGGGAGGGCGAAAAACGTGTCTACCAGAAGTTCAGGAAGGCTGGAAATAGGCCTATTTCTGGTCTCCAAGAACTTGGGGAGGCCGTTTTGGCCCTCCCGGAGACTCAAGGAAAGCCTCCAGAACCTAGGAATGGGGAAAATGCCCACCCCCACCATGGTGTAGGAGGCCAACTAAGCCATGCCCACCATGGCCACGCCCACCCAGCAACTGGGCAGAGAACCTCTTACTAAAATTTTAGAAGCCCACCCCTGAGGCCAACACCGAAGAACACGAGAGCTTTGCTAGGATTGCCGTACATCAAATCTAGTCGCTTTTTTCTAAGAAATACTAGCAAGATATTCTGGGAAATCCCTACAAGGGACTACCTTTGTGGCCTCTCCATGGCACCCTGCATTTAAAAATATATTGCAGTGGTGGGTTTCAAAAATTGTTCAAACCTACTCTGTGGGTGTGGCCTCCTTTGTGGGAGTGGCTTGCTGTCCATGTGACCGGATGGGAGTGGCTTGCCGCCCATGTGACCGGATATGAAGATGCCGACGACACTTGTCAGAACCACCTTAAATTACCTCACACACAACACCGGCATGCATAAGAATATGATGTAAACTTGTTTTTTAAAAGGCATCTTTGGTTTGCGTTAAAACAACTTCAACACACGCAATGTTCTGATTGCACCACAAACGCAGTAGTCATCCTTACCTTTCACAGAGGCACTGAGTTTTATAAATATGAGCATGATAGTGTAGAATAATCATATCCAAGGACCAGTGGTGGGTTTCAAAAATTTTTGGAACCTCTTCTGTAGGTGTGGCCTGCTTTCCGGGTCCACTGGTGGAACCTCTTCTAACCGGTTCGGTAGATTTGACGAACCGGTTCTACCGAATAGGTGTGAACTGGTAGGAACCCACCTCTGATATATTGCCACCATATGTGGAGGCTCCATTTATATTCAGAAAGAAAAATTAACACACAGGATTGTGTTAGATCAGAGAGTCAGTTTGGAGTACTGGTTAAAGCACTGGCCTGGAAACCAGGAGACTATGAGTTCTAGTTTCACCTTTGGCATGAAAGCCAATTGGATGACCTTAGGTCAGTCCACCCACTCTCAGTTCAACCCTCCTCACAGGGTTGTAGTTGTGGGGAAAATCGGAGGATGAAGAAGTATTAAGTATGTTTTCCACCTTGCGTTACTTATACAAAGTAAAAAAGGCAGGGTAAGAATCAAATAAATAAATTAACTATAAAGGTAAAGGTTTACCATATCCAGTCGTGTCTGACTCTAGGAAGTGGTGTTCATCTCAGTTTCTTAGCCAAGGCAGCCAGAATTGTCCAAAGACATTTCTATGGCCAGCATGACTCTATGCTGAGGCTCACGGAACACTGTTACCTTCCCACCTAAGTGGTACCTATTGATCTACTTGCATTTGCTTTCAAACTGCTAGGCGAGCAGGAGCTGGGGCAGGCAACTGGAGCTTACTCTGCTGCACGGCGATTGACCATACAATCTTGAAAGTCTTGTTACATAAAACACAGCATATTTTGGAGACTCACACTGCGCAAGGGGTGGAGATTTTTTATATCTGCTGCAGAGATAAGCAAAATGCTTCACGTTGACTTTCTGGCTTCTAGCCATTTCCCCCTTTTATCCCACTTTCCAACTCAGCTTCTAATTTAAAATGACACGAACTCAAAGTTGAGGGACAGCCTCTCCCTAGTTATATCTACCTATCCCATCAGGTCCAGCAGGAATGGCATGTTATGGGTCACCGTCTGCTAAGGAGTTCTATAGGATGGGATTCAAGAGCATGGCCTTTTCTACTGTGGCCCCCTTCCTTTGGAACTTCATCCCCCCCCCCCCAGTGAGATTAGTCCTGATCCTATTTGCATTTAGGAAATCCCTCAAACCTTGTTTCTTCTAAGGGAGTTTGCAATCCCACAGAAACAGGAAGCTTGTAAAATGCTGGTTCATTATTACACAGTCTTATTCACATTTGTGTGTAAATAGTTTTTAATTGTTGCTGTTTATTTGTTTTAGCTCTTTGTTTTGTTTTTGTTTTTTTTAAATATACTTTTTTATTTTCCACTTTCATAACATATAATCACATGTATACTATTACATAGCCAATATCCTATTGTATTAAGTAGTAATTACATCAGTTCCTCTTGTCATCAACGCCCAGAAAGATAAAAACCCATTATTAGCTCTTCTGCTCTCCATACACCTCTTTCTTCTACCTCTCTCCTACCTCCTTTCTTCCCTCCATCATCCTTTTCTACTCTGCTTCCCCTTCCTTTCTCCTTCTCCTCTCTCTTCATTCCACTCCTCCTTATCCTCATCTTCCCCCCTTACCCTCTCTCCTACCCCTCTCTTCCTATCTTTCTTCTCTCCTCTGTTTCCCACTCTTCCTCTTATTGGTGTATTTCAGCTTCTGAGCAAACTCCATTCTATGTTGATGGTATTTATGCTTCCATATCAATATACTTAACATATCTTAGTTTTAAAGAAAAAATAAAGAGAAGACAGTATACATGTGCAATCATATTACATTAATCTAACACCCCTCGTCAAGTTTAATATTCATTTAGCTCTTTGTTTTGTCCTAGAATCACATCTGTGATTTGGACAGCTATAAAAATATGATAGATGGATGATGGGGGATAGAAGGATAGATAATGGAGGACAGCACCCCTAAGTCTAAAGAGCACTTTTTGCAACATTGTTTGTTAGGTACTAATTTGCAGTTGGTGAAATGGATTGCCAAATTTACTGTAAAGTTGATGGAAATAAGGACAAAGTTGGTGCAGCAGAACGTGGTAGATTATAGGAAAGACCACCTGACGGGGTAGACGTAGGGGTGACATTGTAATATAATTTCAAGCATATTTAATTTGTATCTTAAATTATTGCATTCTATTCTGATTGTATTTCAAATATTTATTTTATTCCATTTACATTTTAAATTGTGGTATATTTCAATCTCATTTTAAATGGTAGTTTTTGTCTCTGGAACTTAGTACTTTGACATGGCCCAGGGGCTAATCAATAAAGATTGATTGATAATGGAGGACAGAAGTGAAGGAAAGATAGCTAGAAGATGGATGATAGAGGACAGAGGACAAAGGACAGACAGACAGACAAATGAAATGAATTAGCTTAATGATATGGTATACTTTTGTACGCTTAATTAATGTGAACTTGTCCACCTTCCTTGCTGTCAAGTTTCGCAGCCCAAGTTTTGAACAACCCAGTGTAAGGAATCTCACTTTTAACACATTCTGAATTTCTGATAAAAAGCTTAGCCACATTTGGAGAGGATTTACAGCAGCCATTCACTCCACTTTGGAGATCCTGTTGGCCTGACAGAATATTCCAGCACTGATTTATTCATTGGTTTCTTTATTGGTAAACCCACTTGCAGACAAAAAAACAAAAAACAAAACAGATTACTCAAGAACTTTCCAGAAAAGAGTTCAATATAATTTTCCTTCCACCAAACACCCAGGTTCTTGGGCTGAAGCTGTTTCTTACATGGTAACTCATGTAACAGGAAGAGAAACCGATTGCAGGTAACCAGGTAGGGAAGTTTGAAATTGGAAAACAACGATTGCCAAAATATATACCAGGGACTGATTAAGAATATCTGGGAGGCCAAGTGGATACCGGTATGGACTAGGACTGAAAAACAGGGTGTAAAATTCATATTTAGCCAGGGTGAAATAGAAATCAAGGAAATGATCAGTCAGATAAACCTACTTTTCAGGAGTTGTTATGCATTAGGAAACAGACAGTTAAACTTCTGCAGCATAAAAGAAAATACTAGACTTTTCAAACAGTGGTTTTCAAACTGAGCGACTTTAAAATGTGTGGACTTCCAGAATTCTCCAACCAGCATGGAATTCTGGGAATGGAAGTCCACGTATTATTAAAGTTGCCAAGTTTGAAAAATAGTTATGTAAGCACCTTCAGCCAAATTACTTTCATACCTTCTGATGATGACATGCTTTATTTTATTTTAATTCACTTTTTTACTAGGTGTTGGTCTTTTTTTTTTTGTCTTAAACTGAAGAGTATTTGTTTTTAAAGTCCCAGGCTATGTTATATCATCTGTCTGTCTATCATTTATCTATTTATTTATTTTGTACTCTGCAACTGTAATATCCCCCTTCGGTTTCTTTCGATGGTTTTAAAAATGTTATCACCAAACCATCAACTTTGGGTCTAGGTGTTGGTCTTGTTTTTGTCTTAAACTGACCTGCAAGGTAGATACTACAATGGGTCTACCTTGTAGGTTGTAAAAAAAAAAAAAAGGAACAACTGGAAATAAATAAAAATTGATGCTAAAAATTGTTTCTGCCTAGCAGGTTGGGAATTGACGGTACTGTACACATTTTTCGTTCTATTCCTGGATGAGAGAAAGAGGAGGTTATGTTGTTCAAGTGTTTAATTATTTTTCAACTCTTGCAGGATGATGACATTGTAGGAGGACAGCTGTTTTTATCTAAGGTGACAACAAAAAAATCAAGAGTTTAGTAGCATCTGATCAGATCTGGTAAGCAGATGCATCTGATGAAGGGAGCTTTAGGTCATGGGATGTACCCATGTATGTCTTTTAATAAAAATTGCTAGTTGGAAAACCATACCCCACTCCAGATGAAGGAAAGCCTCACACCCTTCTCTAGAATGCCTCAAATCTCCTGTGATTGTGTGCTGCAGGGCTTGGCACCTGAAGGCCAAATTTGACTGTAGGGCATTAAATGAAAATATGTTTCTATGGACCAGAAAATAACTCTTCTCTCTCCAGGGGTCTGATGAAGAGAAGATTCCAAGCAGCCTTTGAAATCAGTAAGGAGAACCAAGATTGGAAACTGCAGAAAATGAGGAAAGAAATGGGAAGCATGCCCTCCTGTCTCACCGTACACACTCCCAAAAAAAAACCAACCAAGGAAAGGAAGGGTACCTTTAAATGCATTAAGAGTTTGCTAGCAAAACAGCTTCAACTGATGCAAGAGATGCCCTTAGGCGTGTCTGATTTGAGTGAGGGGAGAAAGAGCTGACGCTGTAAGGTCAAGGCATCAGGAATGATGCAGGTCATTTATCATTTTCTTTAAACAGTTAAAAAAAACTGTACTGAAAATTATATTTTCCAATTATATATTCCAATCATATTTTGCCTCCAGAAATAAAATAATAATAATGATAATAATTCTCCTATTGCTTTGCCAATCTGACTGCAACACGGTTGCCATCCCTTGCACTCTTATTTTCCAAAGCACTAGAGGGCAGGACAAGAAACAATGGACAGAAACTAATCAAGAAGAGAAGCAACCTGAAATTAAGGAGAAAATTTCTAACTGTGAGAACAATTAACCAATGGAACAGCTTGCCTTCAGAGGTTGTGAATGCCCCGACACTGGAAGTCTTTAAGAAGATGTTGGATAGCCAATTTGTCTGAAATGGTATTGGGTCTCCTGTTTGTGCAAGAGTCCCTTCCAACTCTATTCTGTTCTAAATTCCAAAATCTCTGGAAATACCAGGTTTCAAAAGACAATTTCTCTCCCTTGAGTCAGAAGGAAATCTGTGCTTTCTCTGAACTGTCCTTGATCTTACCTACATGGCCTAAGCCCCCTGTCTCCAGTAGGGCTCCTCTGACCCACTTTCAAGCCCCCTTCAAATCTCAGGCATCTTTGAAGTTTCCCTTTTCTTCCGCCACCCACCCATTTCGATTTCATTCCTTTGCAAGAAATTCCAGGTTGTCTCCAGCGAAGACAACCTGGCCTGGATTTAAGGCATCCGGAGTTTTAGGGGACAAACCCCCTCACCCCCCCCAAAAAAGATGCAAATGTTTTTTGGGGGGGAATGTGGGGCTGGGGGAAGCGGTTGCACAAGCTCCATCCAAGCCTACACACCACACACAGATCTAGAAATCCAGGCCCAACCTTTGGTAGAGAAAGCCAGCAGAGTATGGAGGGCATCTGGGATTGAACTCTTCTTCCTTTCGCTTGGCACCGAAAAGGTCCAGGGAAGCAAAGCGCAAGAGGCCTTCCGGGAGACTTTACCTGCTTCAGCGTTGAGAAAGCCTCCAAATTAAACCTTAAACTGTCTACCCTGGACCTCACCCCATTCCTAAGAGGTCTGCAAGGGGGCATGCATTGCATATCATCCCTGTCCTACTGTCCCCATCTATTTGTACTCATTTCTTATGTATATACATATACCTGCTTATACTTAATATGTCTGTATCCTTACGATTTATATTGATATTGTTTCCTGATTGCTTATTTGTACTCTATGACTATCATTAAGTGCTGTACCTTATGTATCTTGTCTCTTATATGTAAACTGAGAGCATAAGCACCAGAGACAAATTCCTTGTGTCTCCAATCACACTTGGCCAATAAAGAATTCTATTCTATTCTATTCTATTGTTCTTGATGAATGTATTTTATTCTCCTTATGTCCACTGAGAGCATTTGCACCAAAGACAAATTCCTTGTGTGTCCAATCACACTTGGCCAATAAAGAATTCTATTCTATTCTATTCTATTCTATTCTATTCTATTCTATTCTATTGTTCTTGATGAATGTATTTTATTCTCCTTATGTCCACTGAGAGCATTTGCACCAAAGACAAATTCCTTGTGTGTCCAATCACACTTGGCCAATAAAGAATTCTATTCTATTCTATTCTATTGTTCTTGATGAATGTATTTTATTCTCCTTATGTCCACTGAGAGCATTTGCACCAAAGACAAATTCCTTGTGTGTCCAATCACACTTGGCCAATAAAGAATTCTATTCTATTCTATTCTATTCTATTCTAATCTATTCTATTCTATTCTATTGTTCTTGATGAATGTATTTTATTCTCCTTATGTCCACTGAGAGCATTTGCACCAAAGACAAATTCCTTGTGTGTCCAATCACACTTGGCCAATAAAGAATTCTATTCTATTCTAGTCTAGTCTAGTCTAGTCTGTTATATTCATGCTTTACTTGTTTTCTCATACATGCTTGACAACCAAAATAAAATAAAAATAAAAAAATAAAAAACTAGGAGCCGAGAGAGGCCTTTTGAGGAGAAAAGGCAGCCTGAGTCGAGGTTGGGGGGGGGGGGGGGCAACGTCTTCCTCCTATCCCACTAGGCCTGAGCCCCCCCCCCAGCCGTCCACGCAGAGCCCCCCCCTCAGGCGAGAAATTCAAGGGGGAAAGAAGACTCGCCCTTAAGCCGAGCCCTCCATGCACCCTCCGGGGGTCCCACGCCGCCCCCCACCCCACCCCACTCGTGTCCTCCCCGCCCGGCGTGTCCCACTCACCCAAGGCCAGGCAGAGGAGCAGCGAGACGGGTCGCGGGGCGGCCATGCTGAGGGGTCGGCTCCAGGGTGCGCTCCCTTCTCGGCCGGGGAGGTGGGCCGCTCCGGAGGTGGGCTCGTCCCGCCCTTTCCAAGCAACCTCTTGGCGGTCAAACAGTCAGACGATCCTGGTCAAGAATCTTCTCCGCGAGAGTATTTATAGCCCGCTCAAGGAAGCCCCGCTGGGGATCGGAATGTCACTGCCGGATCCACCTGCCCTTGCTTCGGACACCCGATCCTGCCCGGGACCGGCACGGACGTCGGCCGCACGAGGCGTTCCGCCGCTCCTCGCCCCGACGACGGCTGCTATTACTGCTGTTGCTGCCCCCGCCGCCCCGGCTCTGCGAGGGACCCAAGCCGGGGAGCAAGACGGCACGACGAAGCAGAGGAGGCGGCCGGCTGCTGGGGGAGCCATAAAAGTTGGGGTGGGCCCGAGGGAAGGCGAGCGGCAGCGCGGAAACCGGCTCCCCTTCTTCTTCTTCAGCCAGCCATGGGCAAGGCGGCGGCAACGGCGGCTCCTCCCGGTGGCTCCGGCCCGGGCTGGGCCACCCGCGCTCCCGCGTCCTTTCGGCTTCAAGGTGCGCCCGGAGCGACAAGGTGGCGGCGGCGCCTTGCGGCCCTCTCTGCTCGGCCGAAAGGTCGCCGCTGCTCCGGGGCCGCGATGAAGCGCCCCTGCGCGGTCTTGTCCGGAGCCTTGTCTCAATTTGGGGAGGGGGTCTCTCCTCTCCCAATTAGGCTCCCCCTCTTTCAAAGGCAAAAAAAATGGGGGACCCCCCCTCCTTCTCCAAGCAGTTTCTCCGCTGGCGGAGCCCGAGATCAGCCGCTCCCTCGGGCAGATGCCTCCGCGGGACTCGAGAGGGTCGGGTCCATGTAGCCCCTTCTCCGGTTTCTGGCTGGCTGCAACCTTGACGGGCTGCCCGGGGAGTCGGGTCCCCGCCTTCCGATCTGCCGGCGCGGCTTCAAAGGCAGGGCTCGGCTGGAAGCTCCTTGCGCTGGATGCGGAACGGATCGGGCCCGCCCGGGAGCGAGCGAGCGGGCGGGGATGACTCGCCCGCTGGACGGCTCCTCGCTTCTCCCACCCACCCCGCCTCCTTCCCTTTCGCCCCCTCTCTCCCGTCGCCTTAGCCTTCCCCGGCGGCGCGCACCGCTGCGGCAGAGGCTGAGCTGCCCGGGAACTGCTCTGGCTCGCTGCTGCTGGACAGGGCGAGGAAGGATGGCTCAAAGCGTGCGCCAGGCGGAGGAGGCGGGCGCCGCCAAACTTGATGCATTGCAGCAGCAGCGACGGCGGCGGCGGCGTAACCAAGTGGGGGGAAGAGAGAAAAAAAAAAGCCACGCGGGCCTCAAGATCGAAGGGTTGCAAAGGGAATTAAAAGGTACCGGTTAATGAGGCCGGGCGAGCCGGACTGGAGCCCGCAGTGACTTCAACCTCCCGCCTCCGAAATGGGGCGATGGGAACGTGAGCCGGGGGCGGGGGAGGGAGAGAAGCAAGCCCGGGGTGAGGTGGGGGTGGAAACACGACCATAGGCGGAGGAGGAGGGATGCGTCACTCTCTGCAGTGGCTGCGGAGCCTGTCCCGAGGCAGCCCCCCCCCCAGCCCCCCCAGCGTTGAGTCCCAGCTCTGGTCCTGTTGGCCGGAACCGCCGATCGGCCCAGAGAAGTTCCCCCCCCTGGTAAAATACCAGGGTGGAGGTCCAGCTGACCCGAAGGAAAGTTTCCCCCCCCCCAAAAAAAAACCTGCTGGTTGTGAGGATTAGAGGGTAAGAGTATGAAAAAGACTTTGCACATTCCCTAAAGAGCCCACCCTGGTTTATTGTGGTGGTCCAGGAGGCTGGAATGAATGCCCGTAATTTAACTTGGGGGGGGGAGAGAAACAATTCCTGACCTCTTTATACAGCCTCCAGCCCAATATTGTCCTTTTGTTTTGCTACCTTTGCTTTGTTGAATTGCAAAGTTGACAAAGTCTTGTTGTTAGTTGCGGTGTTGTGTGTGCGACCCATCTCGACCCCATGGACCATGTTCCTCCAGGCCTCCCTGTCCTCTACCATCCCCCTGAGTCCATTTAAGCGCACACCATCCAGCCACCTCATTCTCTGCCATCCCCTTCTTCTTTTGTCCTCCATTGTTCCCAGCATGAGGCTCTTCTCCAGTGAGTCCTTCCTTCTCATTAGGTGGCCAAAGTCGTGACCCGTCAAAACCGCGGTAGACAAAAGCGTGCTCGACGAAAGCGCGTACCTGACGTCATCAGCAGCGTGACGAAAAAAATTAAAAATAAATTAAATTGAAATTAAAATAAAATTAAAGCAAGCCGATTCACATAAAGGTAAGGGTTAGGTTTAGGTTTAAGTTTAGGTTAAGGGTTAGGGTTAGGTTTAGGGTTACGTTAAGCGTTAGGGTTAGGGTTAGCGTTAGGTTAAGGGTTAGCGTTAGGTTTAGCGTTAGGTTAAGGGTTAGGTTTAGGGTTAGGTTTGGGGGGGGTTAGGGTAAGGTTTTCACTTTAATTTTAAATTTACCGCTCACAGCGCAATGTTTTCGTCGTGCTGTGACGTCACGTACGTGCTTTCGTCGAGCGCGCTTTTGTCTACCGCGGTTTTGTGGTGGAACCGGCCAAATTATTTGAGTTTCCTCTTCAGGATCTGGCCTTCTCAAGAGCAGTCAGGGTTGATCTCCTCTAGGACTGACCAGTTGGATCGCCTTGCAGTCCAAGGGACTCGCAGGAGTCTTCTCCAGCACCAGAGTTCAAATTCTTAGTCCTAACCTAGTTGGTTAGGCAGAGAATGACACTCTGCACATGGGCAAAGGCAAGCTCCCGACTGTAATCCACTCTGTCCACCGACCTGCTGAGCTTTGGAAAAGGAAATTAGGTGAGTATAACCCAGGGGCCGGTGGACAGGCCCACTCCAAAGTCCAAGCGAACCGGTTCATTCCCAACTGATAGTTGGAACTACCAGCTTGCCGAACCGGTAGAATACCACTCCTGCTGATGTTGGTCTTGCCAGCCAGCCAGAGAGAGAGAAATAGATGTAAGCATAGTGAAGGGAAAAAAAACAGCAAGGTAGCAGAACCTATTTTGATGAAACATTTTTAAAAGCACCTCCCTCCCCAAAAGGACATACACAAGGACGCAGCAAACTCCGATCCACGGTCTTTTATTTCACTCCCTAATAAATAAGCCCTGGCAATTTTCTGGAACCTCAAACACACTGGATTATTAATACTGAACAGACCTACAAAACTGAAGGAATTAGACCGCCGCTCCCTCCCTCCCCCAACCCCGCTTTTAATGGGGGGAAAAGGTTAAAAACAGGGAGAGGGCCTGAATACCTGGGTCTCCCAGGTTTTTTTGGAGGGGGGAAAGGGAACACAGAGTTGACAAGACACACAACCCCCTCTCCAGGAGGGGGCAGATTTAATGCCCCCTCCCTGCCACCGGCAGTATATTTGAAGGGCTTAGAGGCCGAGATTGGCAGTGAAACTTTTACTTTTCATAGTGGCAATACAGCTTCTTGGGAAAGGGAAAGGCCCAGCTGTTGTCCAGGAGGCTGATGCAGGAGTCTCCCGCGTGGCACAAGTGGCACAGGGTTTAAAAAAAAAATTAAACCCCCGATGGAACCACCGTTCTTGACTGCACCCAGGTACGACATTCCCTTAAAAAGCACCATGTGGAGGATTATGTGCTAAATCGTCTTGGTTTTCATGGCACACCAAAACAAATGACTGTTGAATGAGAGCAAACATCCACATTTTGCCAGTCCTCTCCATGACGATCTCTTGTTTGTTAACCCCGTTTTTCCAAATTCAGAAAAGGTTATGCCATTTGAGGTTACGGAATACGTATTACCTGTTACACGCCTTGGCTGCCAAGTTCATTTTCAATCAATCAATCTCAAATGGTGGGTTTTTCAGGTTCAGATTACACAGAGCAAGTCATGGTTTCCCCCATTCTTAGCAATATCATTAAGGTGTCTGGACTTCAGCTCCCAGAATTCCCCATGCTGGTTGGGGGAATTGTGGGAATTGGAAGTCCAGGTATCTTTAAAAACCTTGTCAAGGTTTAGGGTTGGGACTGGCTATGCACAGTGGGAAAAAGGTGTGCTCTTTCAGCAGGCATTTGGCTTTAGTGTCACCTAAATACGCTCCAAGAGGAACAGCTGATAACTTTCACAAGTCAAATACTACTCTGAAAAGAAAGGTTGGGCTGGACTCCAGCATATAGGTATGTATAGAGAACTGCTGGTGTTACGTATCTTTCCAAGTTCCAAGGATACTTCAAAGGTGACCCCCATGTTCAGAAAGCTTTCTGTGTTAATAGATGCCCCATCAGCAAGAAGATGCTGCAGTCCAGCCCCCCCCCCCCCCCCAATGCTTTTTCTGGGCCTGAAAATGTGGGGCTGAAGAGCCTTTACCCTATCGGAGGTAATCGGTTGGGAAAATCCCTTTTTTCACAACATTGACAATCGACCCACTGAACGGTAGGAAAAACAGGGCAGCAGGGAAGAAAGCTGAAGAAGGAATGAAAAGTCCTCCGGAGCCTCCGGAATGCTTTTGCCCCGCCATCAGTTCATCATCGCTTGTGCGTTAAGAGAGAGACAGAGAGAGAAAAGAGAATGGCAGAAGTTGGTTCTTTGCTGTCCTCCATCAGGGTATCTTAGCTGCTGAGTGAAGTTTCAGGGCAAAAGAGAGATCCCGGCTCCAGAGGCCATCCCCCTCCCCAAAGCTGACTCCACCCTCCTTCCTCCCCCAAACAATAGCTGGGGGAAAAAATAACCAGTGCCAGAATACAGGAAAATCAAGGGAAGGGGAACCTGGGTGCGATATAAATAGCACTGAAGTGGGAAAAGGGATAAAGGAGGAATGAGCCGAGAGAGAGACGTTCCCGGCAAAAACCAAGAGATCCATCGCTACCGGTGGCCCTCTTGGGGATAACGTCCAAGGTGATGGATCTGGCGGGAAGCCTGGTGCTGTCTCCTCCTCCCACAGGGTGCCCACGCCACTGGTTCGACAGTTTCTGAGATGGATCTCAGGAGTCTTCTTTCTGGTAACTCGGCAACCTCCCCCAAAAGGGAGAGAGAGAGAGAGAAGGAGATGTTGTTGCTTCACTCCGGTTCCAACGGGGGCTCTGCCATCATGATGCCTTGCTGCAGCTTCTCGAGGGAGAGCTTCATCTGGTGGAAAGAGAATGAGAACAAGTTATTCGCCAAAGGGGAAAGCATCGCCCCAGCCAACGACGAGAAGGAAGCTCGGGTTTGAGTTCACGTTGTGGGAAATGAAGCTTATCGTTTGTACAGAACCGTTAAGAAGACACGGCTAGCCTGTGAAGAAAATACATGGTGTACGTTTCTAGGTTCCACCACAAAACCGCGGTAGACAAAAGCGCGCTCGACGAAAGCGCGTACGTGACGTCATCACAGCGCGACGAAAACATCGCGCTGTGAGCGGTAAATTTAAAATTAAAGCGAAAACCTTACCCTAACCCCCCCAAACCTAACCCTAAACCTAACCCTAAACCTAACGCTAACCCTTAACCTAACGCTAAACCTAACCCTAAACCTAACCCTAAACCTAACCCTAAACCTAACCCTAACGCTTAATGTAACCCTAAACCTAACCTTAACCTAAACCTAAACCTAACCCTTACCTTTATGTGAATCGGCTTGCTTTAATTTTATTTTAATTTCAATTTAATTTATTTTTAATTTTTTTCGTCGCGCTGCTGATGACGTCAGGTACGCGCTTTCGTCGCGCGCGCTTTTGTCTACCTCGGTTTTGACGGGTCACGACGTTTCTAATCTCATGAGCTAGGCCAGGGGTCAGCCACCTGTGGCTCTGCCCGTTTGAACTTCAACATCCATCAGGGCCAACCTGCCTAGCAATGGTGAAGGAATGAAGTCAGATATATCTTAATCTCCTCTGTATGGTCAACCTCTGATGGACATATTGCATTAAGCATGGTACACTGGCTTAACTGCTGCGGACAGGAAGACACTACAGAGAGTGATCAATTAGGCACAAGAAACCATTGGTTGCCCTCTGACACCACTGGATGAGATCGCCAGGTCTCGCTGCTTTAGCAGAGTAAGGAAGATACTCAAGAGATGATTCGCACCAGTGAAGAGTTTCAAATTTTTTTACAACCTCTCCTGTAGGTGTGGCCTGCTAGTGGGATTGACTTGCTGGCCATGTGACCGGGTAGGAGTGGCTTGCCGGCCATTGTATTGTATTGTATTGTATTATTTGTATGCCGCCCTTCTCCGGGAGGACTCAGGGCAGCAAACAATTCAAGGGGGGGAAAAAGGGGAACATAAAAGACAAAATACAAATAATAAAAGTAGCCAACAGTCACACAACCATACATGTTGAGAGGGGAGGGAACTCATCACCCCCAGGCCTGCCGACAAAGCCAGGTTTTGACAGCTTTTCGGAAGGCCTGGAGAGAGGTGAGGGTCCGAATCCCTGCGGGGAGTTCATTCCAGAGGGCCGGAGCTGCCACAGAGAAGGCCCTCCCCGGGTAATAGCCAGATGGCATTGGCTGGTAGATGGCACCCAGAGGAGGCCAACCCTGTGAGATCTAATGGGTCTGTGGGAGGTAATTGGCAGCAGGCGGTCTCTCAAGTACCCATGTGACGGGGTGGGAGTGGCTTGCCAGCCATGTGACCAGTGGGAGCGGCTTGGCAGTCATGTGACTGGATGGTCGTGGCCAACTTCTAAAATGTGGTGAAACTCACTTAACAATGCTCTTGCTTAGCAACCAAAATGTTGGCTCAGAAACTCTGGCGTTTGAAGCACGCAAGTCTTAAAGCTGTCAAGTTACAAGACCCTTGCAACCCTAACCCTTTAGGGGAAAAAAATCCCAGGGGTGTTCAAACCTGACAGCTTTAAGACTTGTGGACTTCAACTCCCAGAATTCCTCCTCTCGATCTTCATCTTGATGATGTGCGGATGGGCGAGGGGAGGGAGCTGGAACCAGTTCTAAACGGCACTGTAGATTTGTAGAACCTCTTCTATAGAAGAGGTTGGAACTGGCACGAACCCACCCGATTTACACCCTGGTCAGTATTTCTTTGCACTTCTACATCGGGCAGAAGACATCAAAGTATAGCCAGCCGAACAAATAGGTTTAAAGATAGTTTCTATCTTTGAGCTGTCAAGACTTTTAAATACAACCAGAATCACTCCACGCACACGCTAGTTTTTTCTTTTTCTTTCTTTTTTCCTTTCCGCTATAATTTTGCACCAGTGAGGCTAAAACCAATTTCGTTGTATTTATTTTGTACAATGGCAATAAAGACTATACTATACATCTCTGACTCTAAAAAGGGCTTCTGGAAACCAAGGATTGGAGCATCATTTCCCACATTGTCTATGAACTTAGTGCGATGGGAGGAACATTCAGACCGGAGAACAAACCTCATCCAGAAGTTCCACTGATGCCTTCAGGATCTGCTTCCATTTTTGTACCTCCACACTATGGAACTGTTTCTGCAGCTCCAAAATCTCTGCCCATTCCGAGGCCGTTTGTGGAAGCTTCCTGCAAGGCAAGAAGGAGAACTCTCTTAACTGCAATGGATCAGCAGTGGTACCCGCTCCCTGGGTTCACTTCCTGTGAATTATCACACCCATCACTAGTGTTTAATGCAGAAGCCAGTTGGCCTTCCCGAACCTAACTCCCCTGATTCTAAGGCTGGGGGAGCAACCTTGCCAGAAGCTACATTCTCTTCTCAGTAACCTTTTTGAAATAGCAAGTTAGGGCTATATGTTTTAGGGCTAAAAACATACTGGAGGGGGTGAGATTTTATAGCACTAGCACTTAGACTTACAGTATATACCACTTCACAGTGCTTTACAGCCCTCTCTAAACGGTTTACAGAATCAGCCTATTGCCCACAACAATCTAGGTCCTAATTTGGTTCCACCACAAAACCGCGTTCGACTAAAGCGCGCTCGACGAAACCGCGTAGCTGACATCATCACAGTGCGACGAAAAAAGCACGCTGTAAACGCTAAAGCTAAAATTAACCCCTAAACCTAAACCTAACCCCCCTAAACCTAACCCTAAACCTAACCCTTAACCTAACCCTAAACCCAACCCTTAACCTAACGCTAAACCTAATCCTAACCCTTAACCTAACCCTAATCCTAAACTTAACCCTAACCCTTAACCTAACCCTAAACCTAACCCTTACCTTAACTTGAATTGGCTTGCTTTCAAAGCGCTATTTAAAGCGCCCTTTTTCCCCACGGTCGCTGTTGTCGCCCTGCTGATGACGTCAGCGACGCAGTTTAATCGGGCGTGCTTTAGTGGAGCGCGGTTTTGTCGTGCCACGCCTAATTTTACCCACCTCGGAAGGATGGAAGGCTGAGTCAACCTTGGGCTGGTAAGAATTGAACTGCTGGCAGTCGGCAGAATTAGCCTGCAATACTGCATTCTAACCACTGCGCCATCATGGCTCTTGGGCTTTAAAGGTATGGAGGGAAGGTTATAATTCTATTTTAGAAGCAAGTTAAGCCTATTGGAAAACCAGCTTGCAAGACACATCCAACTCTTGATTGGTCTATCTTGATGGATGGGCTTCATCTGAAAACTTTTCCCAAACATCCTTCCAAATAAGGCAGGATCCAAGTTTTAGGAATGCTTCCTCAAAAGATTCTGGTACCTATCTTACAGCTTCACTATTTCAAACCAAAAACATTTCATTGGCTGAAGCATTTTAAAAACGGGGGGAAGTTCACAGCACTTTATTGCCAATGATTTTCTCTCTGTTACTGTACTGTGGGATATTTTATTGGGTTTTATATTGTTTTATTGTATTCTATTTTATTCCACTCAGAGGACTGCATATATTAAGGAGCAATTAATTAATTCTATAGCTATAAAAAGGCAAAGGGTATCAGTTTCCTAAATCTTGTCGCACAGTATTTCAAATAATTTACTGACCTCCTGTATTCAACCACCTGTTTAATGTACATTTATACCTCACTTTTCCTCCAGAAAAGTGGTACCCTTTTTCTTTGTTTTATCCTAGCTACTCTATAAGAAAAATTCACTTAAAGGAATTGATTCTCTGTCCTCCTTAGGGATAGACTAAAAGCCTGACATGTTTATTTGAATTATGATATGCTTTTCCAGGCAATAGCCCAGAACATTTCAATGTTAGGCAGTATGTTTTCCAAAGTTGTGCTCAAAACAGATTTTAAGTCTTAAGTTAATCACTGTTTAGCACTGGAAAAACTTTACGGATACAATAAAGATAATTAGTTTAAAATACGCTGCGTAATTCATCATCTTTGTTTCACATAGTGTCAAATCTTGGTTTTCCACTGAAGATATCTCAGCAAGGAATGTAAATAATGTTGGCTTTCCTTTTAGCATTCCTGACCTGCTTTAAAATATTCTGATAATAAATATGTTCATCATTCTACTTGTATCTGTTTTGGTTCCTGCTGTCTCTTTATTGATTTATACCCAGCCTTTCAACCATAAGATACAATTTTGTTATGACTACATTTTTTTTTACATTTTAAGCATCAAGGTTTTTGCAAAGCGAAAGGGTCAAAATAATTAGTAGCTTTGATTTAAAAAATCATCACGTGCCCAAAACATACCTAATTTAATTTTGTCTAATTTAAAAACATTTTCATAGCAGAACAGTATTTCTCAGCCTCTGCAACTTTAAGATATGTGGACTTCAGCTGCTAGAATTCCCCAGCCAGCATAAATGCTATTGATGGAGTGGTGGATTATGTACAGGGCGGGGCATAACCTTTTCCTAGGGGGTCACAGCAAGATCGACAGCAGTTTACAACTTCCGCGACACCTCATTTTAAAGCCCATAAAAAACTGAATTGAATGAGCTATTAAATGTTAAATTTGTTTCGGTTGAAACTTTGAGAATGAATTTGGAAACTGTGTTGAAAAATCTGGAAAATCGAACGGAACTGTTTGAAGATTTGTTGTGTTCTTATCCACCTCGTTTGAATGCTGTTCGAAGGGCTAATGGTGGTCATACTGACTATTAAATCGTGTCAATAAACTCAGTTTTTGATGGGCTTTCGAATGGTGTATGAATTATTTGTGTTGTTATTACAAGTGTTGCTGTGACCCCCTAGGAAAAGGTTATGCCCCGCCCTGTACTATCAAGTCAGCATCTATTCTATGCAATCACATAGTAGATAGACTTTCTCTGGAATGATCTGTCCCAACCTTCTCCTTTAATTCTTTTAGAGGTAATTGAATCCTTCTACCTTACTGGTGGTCATCCCCTTTTCTCTCTCCTTCCACCTTTCCCAGCATTATGAACTTCTTAAGGGAGTTACATCTTTACATAAGGGGTCCAAAATATGAAAAAATTGAATCTGGTTATTTGTATTTTGAGTGAGAAGTCTTGAACGGATTTGAGTTGGATTAAAGTGAGGGAGAGGTGTGCGGAGTCGGCCTCATTCTCACTTCCCAAATTCCATCTTGCTCCAATAGCAGGACAAGATTCAAGACAGTTGGGAGATGAGCTGGGCGCAGTGGTTGACCAGGGAGTCTTCCGTGTCTTGCCATGCTCTTAGCGTACCACATCGCTTGCAAAGACCGTCTTCATGTCCTATTCTAGGTTTCATCCGCTCAATGCGCTGGAATCTGTCTTCACATGCTCGGGATAGACAAGTCCCTATCTCACCAAAGCTCAATGACCCAACGGTTACTCTCAACTTGGTTTGGCCAACTTGTCAAAGCTGTGGCCCGGGGTGTGGCCGCTGCACATGCTGCCACACTCTGGGCAACAGCTTCCACAGGCTAGCCAAACCAGGTTGAGAGTAACCGTCGGGTCATTGAGAACTGCAGAGCACTACGAAGTGGTATCTCAGCCTAAGTGCTATTGCTACATTAGCTTGCATTAAATTCTCAAAATCTCTTAAGAGTAAGGAAGCCAGTCTCCCGTTCTCTCTTTCCCAGAGCATCTTTCTCACCCATTGGAGAGCGCATATGCTTGCCATGACTCCACAGTCCGGGCTGTATGCTCCAGAGACCACAGCCGGTAGAACAGCATCATGTTGAGGACGACCAGAACTAAAAGACTACAGAGAAACACAAAACACGTTGGTAACATAAAGGAGGCACTCAATTCCAAGTAGAATGTGGGAGGATTTAAATGTCCAAAAATTCCTCCATGTCACAAGAAGCACATCCCCTATATAATACACACACACACAAACACACACACACATACACAAACACACAGGCAGGCAGGCAGGCAAGCAGGCAGGGGATGTGCTTTTGAAATATGGAGGAATTGTTAGTCATTTACATTCTACCACATACATACATACATACATACATACATACATACATACATACATACATACACACAGACATCATACATACATACAAATAAAGCATTCCCACTTTGGGGGATTTGGTAAAGAGTCAGAATCAGAATGGATACTCACTGGGAATCATCCCCATAATCCCTTGCGGGATGGAGTCAGGGCAACTGGATGGAGCAGGGTGTTTACTGGCCAGATGCTCCTCCTGTCACCAATGTGGAGTTATATTCAGCAGATAAATTCTCATTGTGCCCAGAGAGTAATATCTGCCGCTAAATGGGATCGAACTCAGAGCCTCCTAATTGTGAGGCGAGAGTTCCACCTCTGGGCCATCGCACCACTGATGGATACTCACTGGGAACAACCCCTTCAAGAGCATGATTAAAATGATGCCATGTAACAAAAACACCTAGGGATTAAAATATCCTGATATTCTTATTGTAGTTTCCCAAGAACAACGACATAGTAAAATAGCACCCCTTAAGGCTGCCTTCACCGTTCGCCTTAATCCTGCAAGCGATCTATTCGGTTTGGCTTCCAATGTGGCTAAACAAGCCTTTATACCACTGAATAACTGCCTGGCTTAATGCAGGATGTGACCTGGGTCTCGAAATCACCGAGCTAGTCACCATTGTGGTCACAGAGGGAACACATCAATGCATCTGGATCGACAAGAGGAGGGAGAGAAGCAACGCCATGCATGCCATGCTGTCATTGGATTGAGTTTCATCATGGGCACAACCATCCTTGGGGCTGGTATCAGACATCTATGCATTTGATAGCGCTGCCGGCGCAGAAGATCATCGCAGCCTGAGCTAAGGAAAGGGGTCTGCAGCAGACAGTGCTAACTCCCTGAGATAGTCTTGACTATTTTTGCATAGGCAAATCACATTAACCTTGGACACAAAACCCATCTTCCTTTCAAGGGCTGGCCCTCTAAGCTTTAAAAATGTATAGGCTGAAACATCAGAAGCCCTCGGAAGGAAGATAGGACAGGGAGAAAGTCTCTCTCTCCCCCCCCCCCCCGGCAATCTTCCCAGCATTGGCAGGAAAGAACGGGGGGTGCTGTAGGGGGTGCTGTAAGAGCAACTGGTAAGATGGATAACCATTTGTCTGAAATGGTGGAGGGCTGTGATGGCAAACCGATGGCGTACGTGTCACAGGTGGCATGCGAAACCCTCTCTGTGGGAAGGCGAACCATCGGCCAGCCCAGCTCCACCACGCATGCGTGCGTGCCTCTCGCCGGCCAGCTGATTTTCAGGTCTCTGCCGGCACACATGGGAGACGCACATGCATGCACAGGAATGGGGAGGGGTTGTGCATGCATGCACGGGTCATTAAGCACACATTGCAAGAAGGGCAGGGGGAGAATGGCCTGGGGCTCCGCGCCCCGTTTTTGGTTTCGGGAGGCTTCAGGGAGGCCTGCTAGGCCCAAAACGGGGCACGGGCTGAGGTCACGCACATGCGTGGGGGGAGCGCAGGGTTTGTGCACATGCACGGGGCAAGAGGAGCACAGGGAAGGTCGTGTGCACATGCGCGGTGGGGCGCATTGCATTGTGGGTGTGGGCACGTGCAATTTTAACACGCGAGGACAAAAAGGTTAGCCATCTGGTATAGGGTTTCCTGCCGAAGCAGGGGGTTGGACTAGAAGACCTCCAAGGTCCCATCCAATTCTGTTATTCTATTCCATTCTATTCTAAGTTTAATGAGGCGAACAAGAAGGACATTGTAGGTGGGAATCACATACAAGGCAGATTCTGGCTAAGGATTCGGGCCATCTGTTTTTCCCCCCCGTTTCCTGTTTAATCTGGTTGGGGATCGCAATTTAGAATTGGGGCGAGGGAATAAGAGACATGGTAAGCGGAGTGCGGTGGGGGTGAAGGGTGAAATAGCAGTGGAAGACATCATGGAAGTGACATCCAGACGGCTCAGGCAGAGACAAGAAGAGGATTGAAATGGCAGGACTCATGAAGGCCAATCAAGAAACCAGAACCAAGCCAGGATGAAGAAGCCACTTGGGCCTGGGATCATCGGAAAGAAGGAAGGACGGCAGGATGGAAGCTGCAGGTTTCCAAAGCAGGAAGGCATGGCAGGATGGGGGTCAAGGGACGGGGCAGAGATGTCCAAGGCAGTAGCAACATGGCCAGGGCTGTTGGCATACAATACCTCACACAGATCCTGTGCGAAGGCAAGAAAAAGAGAAAGGAAGGGAGGGAGGAAAGAAAGAAAGAAGAGGGAAGGAAGGAAAGAAAGAAAGAAAAGAATTGAAGCTTTGTGCCTGCATTCTCTAATCAATAAAAGAAAGACAAGGAAGAAATTATCCAGCATAGAGCAGATGCTGCCACACTAGACTTTCCCAAACTCGATTGTGCTTTTAAGACAAAATAAGGTTGCTAATTTAGCAGGAAATTAAGTTAGTTAACCTAGAAACCTTTAATTCCATTACATTTTCTGGTGTATTCAATCTTGGGAACGACCCAGAGTTATGAATTTGATCTTTTTTAAGGGCGGGGAGGCAGATAAATTGAGATAATAAATAAACCAACCCACCTAGAGAAAAGAAGGAGGATGGGGGATCCTGGAAAGATAGTGGTACACCTTAAATCACAAGCCAGCATACCATTTTAGGTATTAGTAACTCAAACATGAGATTGCAAAGCGGAAAAACACCCAAGGTTTTCTCAACCAGCCTTGACACTTCTGGGGCCTGAACTTTTTTTTTTTTTGTCTTTTTATTACAACCCACCAAAGCAATGAGACAACAAGGTCATTTCAGGTTGGGGAGCAGACTAGCCTTGCTATCTCTGAAGCCAGCCTATCCATTAAGAGGAATTCCAGGCTCCACTAAAGTCCCATTCTGATGGCATCCTGGGCATTCCAGGATAAAGCCAGCCCTGTTCCTGGGTTCAATGGACTGGACTCTTTCTTGGCTTCCTAGTAGAGTAGGCTGTAACCCTAGGCCAGTGTCGACTGGCGACTACCCGGAGGAGAGCCTTCTCTGTTGCTGCTCCGACCCTCTGGAACGAACTCCCCGTGGAGATTTGCACCCTCACCACCCTCCAGGCCTTCCGCATAGCCCTTAAAACCTGGCGGTTCCAACAGGCCTGGGGCTAAAGAATCGTTGCCCCTATCTCGAATGGTATGATTGTTGCGTTTTTTAATTATGTATTGTCTTTGTGTTGTTGTCAACGGTTTGTATTCCCCCTTCCCTTGTTTGAGTTGTGAGCCGCCCTGAGTCCCCTTAGGGAAAAGGGCGGCATACAAATGAAATAAAACTCTAAACTCTAAACTCTAGGTAGGTTGTGACGTTGTGTAGACTCTGGAGGGTATACTTCTACGTTTGCAAAGGGAAAAATCACAGGGAACCTTAGAAAAGCTTTCTTTTGGACAGTGCCACCAGATGTGTGTTGGGACTGTTGTCCCCAGCCAGCTCAGCTGTGGCCTGGCTGGGGAAGTTGGATGTTGTAGTCTGCCTCTATGGAGCATCAGGTTTGAAAAGGCCAATATGAATTAGCGACAGGATGGGGTCCTTCAGGCACTTAGCTCGGCCATCTATTAGCAGGGAGAAGCGCCGAAGGTGAACCCTAGTTTTGTTGTCCATTGCGGCTAGGAATCTCAAATACGGCCAAGAATGAACGTTTGTCTTGCAGCCAGGCCAGGTGCTAGATGGACCCCCTGCAAACTCTGTCTCTCGAGGAGCCCAGCCAAAGTTTCGTGCACCACTCACTGAAGCACCTGGACTCCCGGGGGGGGGGGAGCTAGAGCTACTAAACAGGCAGCTGAGCTAAATGCCTGAAGGACCCCATCCTGTCAGCGGGCAGGAGTAATTGCTTCGGCGGGCCGTATCTGGCTCAGGGGCCATAGTTTGAGGATCCCTGATTTTGTGCAATATAGCAAAAGTGCATTTTTCTGCAGACCACCAAAATTTTCTCACGGACCACCAATTCGTGACCGCCGGTCTAGATCAGCCTTGGAGAACCTTGGTGTCTTCTGGAGGTATAGCGTTCAATTCCCCAACCAGTTCAACCACCACTGAGAATTTTGGGAACTGAAATCAAGATCAGGATAGGGGACAATCTCCAAATACAGCCCAATATCCCCCCACCCCCAAAAAAAAGCAGCTTCCTTACACCAGACTGATGACGAGGATCACGGTGGAGACGGTTTGTCCCTGTCCTGGCTCCAATAGTTGTTCCGAAAGACGGGAGGTCAGGCTGCCTAAAGGACAGAAAGCCAACGGATCAAAAACAGAGAACAAAAGGAACTTGAGGTGCTCCAGGCATTATTGAATTGCAGAAGGAGTAGTTCAGTAATGTCTGGAGGGTCATAGATTAGCAATAGCAATAAGACTTATATACCGCTTCACAGTGCTTTTACAGCCCTCTCTAAGCGGTTTACAGAGTCAGCCTATTGTCCCCAACAATCTGGGTCCTCAGTTTTGCCAACCTCGGGAAGGATGGAAGGCTGAGTCAAGCTTGAGCTGGTCAGGATCAAACTCCTAGCAGTGGGCAGAGTCAGACTGCAATAGCAATAGCACCTAAACTTATATACTGCTTCACAGTGCTTTTACAGCCCTCTCTAAGCAGTTTACAGAGTCAGCCTCTTGCCCCCAACAATCTGAGTCCTTGTTTTGCCAACCTCGGGAAGGATGGAAGGCTGAGTCAACTTTCAGCTGGTCAGGATCAAACTCCTAGCAGTGGGCAGAGTCAGACTGCAATAGCAATAGCACCTAAACTTATATACCGCTTCTCAGTGCTTTTACAGCCCTCTCTAAGCAGTTTACAGAGTCAGCCTATTGTCCCCAACAATCTGGGCCCTCATTTTTCCCACCTCGGAAGGATGGAAGGCTGAGTCCACCTTGAGCTGGTCAGGATCCAACTCCTAGCAGTGGGCAGAGTCAGAGTGCAATAGCACCTAAACTTATTTACCGCTTCACAGTGCTGTTACAGCTCTTTCTAAGTGGTTTACAGAGTCAGCCTATTGCCCCCAACAATCTGGGTCCTCGTTTTACCAACCTCGGGAAGGATGGAAGGCTGAGTCCAACCTTGAGCCTGGTGAGATTTGAACTGCCAAATCACAGGCATCCGGCAGGCAGCCGAAGTAGCCTGCAGTACTGCAAGGTAAGCACTGTGCCACCATGACTCGGTTCCACCACAAATCCGTGAAGCCCTTATCCGCGGAGACATAAGCCCGAAGACTAATTTGCGCCGTTCGAAGCGCTAAGGAAAAATGCGACCCTACCGCGATGACATAATCACGGAGGGCAAATCCGCACATTCCCAAGCACTCAGTACCCTAAACCTAACCCTAAACCTAACCCTAAACCTAACCCTAAACCTAACCCTAAACCTAACCCTAAAACAAACCCTAAAACAAACCCTAAAACAAACCCTAAAACACGATTTTATCACCGCTATTTTGACGAGCGCGGTTTTGTCGTGCCACGCCACGACTCAATTCCTTATACATCTGGGACGGGGAAGGAAGTAGACCCTTCCCAACAAGAAGGCATACCTGAAGGGCGAACAGCACGCGATGCCCCTTCACTATCGGGCAGCGTGGGTATTGGGGCTTCGACATGAGGAGCTCTCCAGCTCAGGGTCCGTTTCCTGCGACGCAATCCAGACAGGAGACCTCGGGGCTCTTTGCCATGGCAGCTCTCCTCTAGCAGAGCCTTTTCTGCTTGCACCAGTGCCAGTTCTGAAACAGTGTTTAAGACCACAGAGATGAAGGCATTGCAGGGCCGAATTTGGACCTAAAATGATGATCCTGATACATCCGCCTCTCTCCCTTTCCAAAGCATCTACACCGGGGGTGTCAAACTCAAGGCCGGGGACTGAATCTGGCCCTCGGGGTCCTTAGATCTGGGCCACAGGGCCACCCCCAGAACAACACTGGCCTATGGTGCCTCTGCCAGCGAAAAATGAGCTCGGGAAGCTTACAGGCGGCCCTCTTAAGCTCCGTTTTCTCTTGGAGAGGGTTGCAGGAGGCTATCACAGCCTAAAATGGAACTCGGGAGCCCATTTTCACTGGCAGAGCACTTGGGCCACCACAGGCACCCCCGACATGAGTGATGTCAAGCTGGCCACGCCCACCTCAATGAAGTTGACACCCTTGATCTACACTTTTGTCTCATGGCTTCTACAGGTGGATATCTCAGACAACTTCAGAACTCCCTATTCTCTATTGACCTCTTACTGGGAGAAGTCGACGAACTCCATGAACGGGAAGATAGGAGGGCACCCAACCCAAAGCTGTAGTAGTAGTGGTTCCAAAGCACAGGTTCTGCAATGTAGTGTTGTGGCTCACCAGCGGCCAGCAGAGCTGGCAACAGATTCGGACAGTGAGGAGGTTGGGGAGGAACATGGGCCAGTCCTGGAATCTGGGGAAGGCTCTGATGAGGGTTCTGTGTTGGAGGCAGAGAGGGGGCCAGGGCTGTCTGACAGTTATCAGCTGCCTTTGGAGTCAGAGATCAGTGAGGCAGAAAAACAACTGGAGCCTGTTCCCAGTGTGCGCATGCGCAGAGTTGCCAGACAAAGGAAACCGCTAAAGAACAGGGGTCGACTTGGGAGTAAAGTCACAGGTGGATGGTGAATGGCCCCTCCCAAAGGAAATAAAAGAGGAGCGAAAGGGGAGTGGAGTTTGCAGGAGACAAGTAGTTCACTTAATTGGTTAGTGACTCTCCGAGACTCCTTGCCAAGTTTTGCAGATATCGGCCTGGCAGCTCTCCAAGCCAGAGAAGGTCTGTGACTGTAAATCCTCCCTTTGAAAGACTTTGCTGGATGTGAATAAGCAGAACTCACAGTCAATTAATAAAGGGTTTTTTTGTCGGGACCAGGAGTTTGCTTCATGCTCTTGGGAAGCCTCGGTCAGAACATGTAGCTTGTCTGCTTGATTCACTCACCCAAGTGCTGGAAATATTCCTCAACCCCACTCCATGCATTCTTTTCAATGAAAGTCTTCACAAGGGACCAGGGCTGCTTCCGATATCGAATTTCGGAGGAGACTCTGTAATGGAGAACGAACTGTTACAGGTGGGCCAAAAAAACCCCTTTCTGTTCCCCTCGTGGAATGCTGGGAACTGCGAAGAGGGATCCATTTGGCAAAGAACAGAATACTTTGTTTGTCTTGGAAACCCAAAAGATCTCTGGCGTTATTTAATCTTCCCTATACCTATCTCATCTTCTTCCATTTCTTCTGCCGTTACAAGATCAAGTGTTCTCCAAGGAGGTCGGTGGCTCAGTAACCTTTTGTGTTTTCAGAACCGGGAAGGTGGGGATATAGGTCATTCTTTGTTGCTGAATGCCACATGTAAGCTGACCCGAAGATGCTCAGAGTCATGCATTTAGATTACAGTCTCCATCTCAACATGAACACTGAGCAGCAAACCGCGAACTGGCTGGCTTCAAATGTTTTTGCATTGCTTCTTCCCCATTCTGACTGAATAACAGAATAACAGAGTTGGAAGGTACCTTAGAGGTCTTCTAGTCCAACCCCCTGATCAAGCAGAAAATCTTATGCCACATCGGATAAATGGCTGCCCAATCTCTTTTTAAAAATCCTCCAGTGTTGGAGCATTCACGACTTCTGGAGGCAAGTCGTTCCATTAGTTTATTATTCTCACGGTCAGGAAATTTCTCCTTAATTTTAGATTGGTTCTCTCCTTGGTTAGTTTCCATCCATTGCTTCTGGTCCTGCCTTCAGGTGCTTTGGAGAACAGCAATAGCACTTAAGACTTATATACCGCTTCATAGTGCTTTTGCAGCCCTCCCTAAGCGGTTTACAGAGTCAGCCTCTTGCCCCCAACAATCTAGCTCCTCATTTTACTGATCTTGGAAGGTTGGAAGGCTGAGTCAATCTTGAGCTGCTCAGAATCGAACTCCTGGAGTGAACTGTGAGCTAGCCTGCAGTACTGCATTCTAACCACTGAGCCATCATAACTCTTATCTTCTTTGTGGCAGTCCCTTAGATATTGGAATACTGCTATCATGTTACCTCCCAGTCCAGTGATGGTTAATCTTTTTGTCCCTGCGTGCTGAAAGTGCGCAAAAGCCTCCTGGGACCAAAAATGGGGCACAAGGGACACTGCTCCCCCCACTGCTCCCTGCATACACATGTGACACCCCCCACCCTCCACGCATGTGCGTGTGACCCCATGTGCATGAGTATGCATCTCACACATGCTCACCCAAAATCAGCTGGTGGGCAGAAGGCATGCGCGCATGCGCAGAGGAGCTGAGCTGGGGCAATGGCTCATGTGCCCGCAGAGAGGCTCCATGTGCTACAGGTTCACCATCAAGGCCCTAGTCCTTCCTTTTCATGTAGCACTGATTGATGCATCTTTTTCACCCCAATCAAGAGTTTTAGACAATTTGAACTTTTGTACATCTTTGTCTGATTCATGCAATGTCCTTCTACGGATTAAGTGTACGGCTACGTGGCATCAATAGCAATAGCAATAGCAGTTAGACTTATATACCGCTTCATAGGGCTTTCAGCCCTCTCTAAGTGGTTTACAGAGTCAGCATATTGCCCCCAACAATCCGGGTCCTCATTTTACCCACCTCGGAAGGATGGAAGGCTGAGTCAACCCTGAGCCGGTGAGATTTGAACCGCCGAACTGCAGTTAGCAGTCAGCTGAAGTGGCCTGCAGTACTGCACTCTAACCACTGCGCCACCTCGGCTCTATTGATCAAGAGGGCTCTCTAATGCTTTTGCTCCCCCGAGCATCAAGAGAAAAGGGATTTGCAATCGGATGTCCTCCTGGGCCTGGGATGATTTTAATAGCAATAGCAATACTAGTTAGACTTATATGCCGCTTCACAGGGCTTTCAGCCCTCTCTAAGCGGTTTACAGAGTCAGCATATCGCCCCCACAGTCTGGGTCCTCATTTCACCCACCTCGGAAGGATGGAAGGCTGAGTCAACCCTGAGCCAGTGAGATTAGAACCGCTGAACTGCAGACAACAGTCAGCTGAAGTGGCCTGCAGTACTGCACCCTAACCACTGTGCCACCTCGGCTCTAACATATTAATGAGATTGAAAACAAAAGCAATGAACCCAAATGTAATCAGGAGCTGATTCTAGAGATGGGCAGCCCTACAAAATGGATGGATTGATTGATTGATTCATGGAACGGAAGGAAGAATGAATGAATGAACTCTTAACGAAGAGGAATGAAATCATGAGCCGTATTTTACATAATGATGCCATGACGTGACTCGCTCATTTGTTATCACTTGTCATGATACAAAATCTAAGGTGCGTCTTTCACTCTATAACACAACCCATGTCAACATTTTGATGAAGTTGAAGCTTATTATGGCTGCCATGGGCAACCCCCAGCCCCCCACCCCCACCCCGTTTCTTCCCCAGTAATTTCCATTATGTTTTAGACTCTCCTAACTGAATTCCTTGAAAAATATGCGGGGAACACTTTTTTTTGCCAACCGTACAGGTGCAGCCCAGAAGGGAGAGAGAGCCCAAGAACGAATACCTGAGCCTGGCTTTGCTTTTGGCTACGGTGGTGATGCAGTACCGATGCACAGTGTAGAAGTAATCCTGGTAAGGGATGCCCTGAGTGACCACCTCGGAGTCCACCACGCAGCCTCCATTCTTGGAACTGGCACGGAAAAGAGTCTAGGATCCAGCGGGCAAGGAGGAAGAGAAAGGCACGATAAGTAGATATTCAGTTTTTGGTACCCGTCCTTGCAAAAATGCTGTGCTTTACCCCATGGCCCATCCGTTTGTTCATATAAGAGTCTCAAGCAAACAGTGGCTTAAAAATTAATTACAGGGTAGTCCTCGGCCTACAACCACAATCATCATCCTCTTTTAACCACCCCATAATCCCTTGCTGGGTGGAGTCTGGGCAACTGAATGGAGCTAGCAGTTTTAATGGCCAGATTCCCTTCCTGTTGCCATAGCGGAGATTTGTTCAGCAGATATATTCTCAGTGTGCCCAGAGAGATAAATATCTGCCTCTACCTAGGATCAAACTCACAACCTCCTGATTGTGAGGCAAGAGCTCCATCTCTAGGCCACCGCACCACTAGACTTACAACTACAACGGAGCCCAATATTCCTGTTGCTAAGTGAAACATTTGTTAAGTGAATGTTGGCCCAATTGTTAAGTGAATCGCCAAAGTCGTTAAGTCTTGGCTTGTCCGAAGGTCGCAAAAGGGGATCCCATCACCCCAGGACACTGCAACCGTCATAAATATGAGTCAGTTGCCAACTGTCTGAATTCTGATCATGTGACCGTGGGGAGGCGGCAACAGTCGCAAGTGTGAAAAATGGCCATAAGTCACTTTTTTCAGTGCCGTTATAACTTCGAACTGTCACTAAACGAACTGTTTGAAGGCGAGGACTACCTGTCCTGGGAACAGCAGATCGCAACACCGTGACCTTGCTTTGTCCACCCCTTTTACTACAGGTAGTCCTCAAGTTGCAACAGTTCATTTAGCGACCGTTCAAAGTTAAACGGCACCGAAAAATGTGACTTACGACCCCTTTTCACACTTACGACCTTGATCACGTGATCAAAATTCAGGGCGCTTGGCCATGGGTTCATATTTATGACCGTTGCTGTGTGCCAAGGTCACCTAATCCACTTTTGCGACCTGATGAGCAAAGCCAATGGGGAAGCCAGATTCACTTAACAACCGGGTTGTTCACTTATCAGCGGCAGTGATTCGTTTAACGACTGTGGCAAGAAAAGTCATAAAACGGAGCAAAGCTCACTTAAATCAATGTCTCACAACAGCGGAAATGTTGGGCTGCATTGCGGTCGTAACTCGGGGACTTCCTGCATTTTTTAGGAACCCACCTGAGTCTCCACCACAGGTGCAGCCTTGGGACCCAAAGGGTTACTGATGGGGATGGTGTAGGTGATGACACGGCTTTGATGACACTTGCTGTCTCCACTCCATGAACTCAGCGTAACATCTAGGAAGCGGGAGAAGGAAAAGTTGGGGACAGGGTAGGAAAACCGAGTGATAATTAAAATAACAGGCTATTATTACTTGTTTTAAAAGGATAGCACTAAAGTCTTAGTTGATGAAACACAGATGATCATTTCGTGAACTCTGGATTCGGCAAACACAGGTCCACACTCTTTTTAATGGACGTTAGTTCCTTGAGTCAAGGTTTTATACCGCAACCCACACAACTTACATCAAGCGTGTAATTATGCAAATGACAAAAGCAGGCACAGATTTGGATTTAATGCGGACACCCGTTATCTCTGAAGGTCGCAAGGCTTTAGTATAAATGGCTTCCAGCCCCAAAAATACAAAAAGGCAGATTAAAAAACAGGGCAGGACTCAAGGTTTCAAAGGGTTTCTACCTGTTCTGTGTGCCTAAGATACAGCCAGTTTAAGTCAACCTGGGGTCTTTGGCTCTGCCAAGGAACTACGATCCATTCTCACAACCATTAACTTTGGACTGAAAAGGAAAAGGATCATAGGACTGAATGGATGAATTCAACCAGGGGCGTTCTGTGGCTCACGGGGGGAGGAGGGGTTGCAGTTGTTGGAGCCCCCTAGGATTTGGGGAGAGGTGTTAGGCCTGGGGATTTGCCTTCCTGCGAGGGAAGGCTCTGAGGGAAAATGGCTGCCCTGTTTGTATCTTAAGGGAAAGATAAAGGTTCCCCTTGCATATATGTGCTAGACATTCCCGACTCTAGGGGGCGGCGCTCATCTCCATTTCAAAGCCGAAGAAGAGCCAGCGCTATCCGAAGACGTCTCCGTGATCATGTGGCCGGCATGACTAAACTCCGAAAGTGTGAAATTAACATTTAGGGATTAACCCTTTAGGTGTGAAATTACCAGGAGACAGCTGAACAATAATAATAGAGCTTTATTATTGAGCTTTTGCAAAAGGGATCTCCATACTCAAATGGCGGAGCCAAGGAGGACATCTTCCATAGAAATACATGATAGTTATGTCGGTTCACCGACAAAAGGGCGAACGACAAAACCACGCCCGACTAAACCACGGTGAGAAAACCGCGTGTTCTAAAGCGCTCCGACGAATGAGTGCTGAATCGCGCTGACAACAGCGCGGTGACAGAAGCGCGCTGTAAAACTAAACCTAACACTAAACCTAAACCTAAACGTAACGCTGACCCTAACCCTAACCCTAACCCTAAACCTAACCCCTAACCTTAAGTTAAATCAGCTTTCTGTCGGCGCACTGTTGTAAAGCGCCCTTCTGTCTCCGTGCTGTTGTCGCTGTGCTGTTGTCGGCGCGTTGATGACATCGCGGTTTTAGCGACGCGGTTTAGTCAGGCGCGGATTTGTCGTTCGCCCTTTTGTCGGGTCACGAGTTATGTATATACATTTTCAGAAGCTTGGCCTTGTTACTACCCACTCATCCTATTGGCTAAATTCTGGTTAGGTAAGGGTCCTCTCCTCGTAACTTCCATCCCATCTGATCCCCCATTTCCAGTATCTCCATCCCTTTTGGCATATTCTCCGTCCTATTTAGCAGCTGCTGCTATAGTCAGCATTATTACTTTTAGCATGGCAACTAGACAGCCTGACCTGCCAGCTATCTTTAACTAATCTTGTTATCGTAACTACAGATAACATTCTTACATAATGTCTTACTTAATATTCTAGTAAACTGTCTTAGGTTACTTGGAGGCTAAATATGGCGTTACCATTGCTCTATCTTTTACAGGAATAATTCTTACTTCTCAAAATACCCCCTTTTCTGTTTTACCCTTATAAAGGTTAGCAAAACAAAAGGAAGTCCAGTGGCCTTTTGAAAAAGCACCTTGAAAAAGGACGTTTAGTTGAAGACTTTCTAACAGATTATGGATTAGGCTTTTTACTATGACCCGGCAAGAAGGAAGGTCCTGTTTCTAGCAATCAGGGAAGTTTGTACCTGGCTGTTTATGCAACAGCTACCCTAATATTTATCCAATACATCAGCTGGAAACCAGGTTAAGGAGGTTTAAGGTTAATCCATCAAATGAGACAGAAAACAACAGCGGTCCTTTGCTTTTGCAATGCAAACTCTGGCCTGAACTTTTGCTCCCAAAGAGACACCGAGGATGTGATTTGAACCGGTTTCCTCCCCTACCTGTGAATTTGCGTTGGTCCAGAAAGCTGTGTATGAACTGGGAGTCGCTGAAGAGCATCTGCTGCAGCCTCTCAGCTCCAACGTGATACACGGCGTTGATCAGGAGCCGCCCTGGCAAGTCTGTGAAGAAGGCTTCCACCTCAGCTGGAGAAGGAAGAACGAGAGACGGTCGGGTGAGATCTCCCAATCTGAAATCTGGGACAATTCAGGCAGGACGGAGGCGGCCCTCACCTTCGTCTTGCGTGGAAGAGGAGGAATTGCTCATGTCGGTGGGGAGCTCTTCGCTGGGAGGCAGGTCCCCCTCCGGGGGACACACAGCAACAGACCCTTGCACCAAATCTTCCAGAGGGGGGTCTGTGGCTGAGGTCACTGTGTGGCTGGATGAAGCATCCATTTGGCTGTCAGTGTTGTCCTCCAGATCTTCCGCCAGCTGCAAAGGAAAGCAAGTCGACATTAGATTCAACCCAGGTGAGCTTTGGAGATGGGCTCCATTCAGTGGGGAAAATTCAACTTTTTTTTTTTAACTACTGGTTCTGTGGGCGTGGCTTGGTGGGCGTAGCAGGGGAAGGATACTGCAAATCTCCATTCCCTCTCCAGCCAGAAGTGGTATTTGTCAGTTCTGCGAACTACTCAAAATTTCTGCTACTCCAGAACCTGTCAGAACCTGCTGAATTTCACCCCTGGCTCCGTTTGAAATGTACATTTGGTCATGATTTGACACTCCGCATCTGGACAGCCAATGATATATCAACCAAAATATTTGCTATTTTGAGCCATGGTGGCGCAGTGGTTAGAGTGCAGTACTGCAGGCTACTTCTGCTGGCTGTCAGAAGTTTGGCAGTTTGAGTCTCACGGGCTCAAGGCTGACTCAGCCTTCCATCCTTCTGAGGACTGTAAAATGAGAACCCAGATTGTTGGGGGCAAGAGGCTGACTCTGTAAACTGCTAAGAGAGAGCTGTAAAAGCACGGTGAAGCGGTATACAAGCGCTATTTCTATTTCTATTTGATACGTTCCATGCAGCAAAAGGTTAAACAGGTAGTCCTTGACTTAAAACCATTTGTTTAGTGACTGTTTGAAGTGACAGTGACACCGAAAAAGTCCTTTTACAATGTTCAATGGGGCTTGCTTCTAAGTAGACATGCATTGGGCTATAAATAATTCTCAGAGCTAAAATCTCTCTCCTTTGTAAGTCGCAGTAGAGTTGGAAATCACAAAACCATTTTAGCTAGATGTGTTTCCCTAGATCAGCTTCATTTTGAAGGATTCCGAAATATCCTTGGACATTTCCCAAATCTGTGAAAAGCAACCACAAAGTGTGTTGGGTTTCTGCATTCTTTTCTTTAGCTGCTTAAAAAAGGGAGTATTATTAGACCAGCTATCTAAAAATACTCTTGATATAGTCAAAGCTGAACTGAAAATTTCATATGTTTGGGCAGCCGGAGAAAAGGGCTTTTAATAGGAGGCATGAAATCAAACATAATTACTTTCCACGCAAAAAAATATATATTTTAATCAATGGGATTAAATCACGCAGCATTATTGTAGGGTATGTAGTGCTTATGGGAGACAAAAATCTAGGAATGGACCTTCATAACATTCCAGCTGTCTTCTGAATCTCCTGTCCTCACCGATGTGGTCCCATCGCTGCTACTGGCCAGTGAATTGATGCTGTGACTGGTGTCCCTTTTGTCCAGCAAGGGACTGGTGTCCAGTTTGAGTTCAGTGTTGCAGCGGGATGTCAGCTCTGTCAGGTCAATATCATCTCCAATTTCTTTCTGGCTTCTGTTGTGATTCAGGGCAAGAGAGAGATAAAAGAGAGGGCAATTGAGAGACCGCCTTCTGCCAATTACCTCCCTGCGACCAATTAGATCTCATAGATTGGGCCTCCTCCGAATTCCATCTGCCAGCCAGTGCCGGCTGGCAACTACAAGGAGGAGGGCCTTTTCAGTAGTAGCTCCGACCCTTTGGAACGAGCTCCGCGTGGAGATTCGTACTCTCACCACCGTCCAGGCCTTCCGCATAGCCCTTAAGACCTGGCTAGCCCGTCAGGCCTGGGGACAAAGATAGCCGCCCCTCCCGAATGATGAATGAATGTTGCTCATTATTTTTACTTATGTGTGTCTACGTCACTGTTTGTATCCCCCTTCCCTGATTTTATGTGAGCCGCCCTGAGTCCCCTCAGGGAAAAGGGCGGCCTATAAATGTTAATAAACTATAAACTATAAACAATTTGAAAGGAATAATTAGCAAGGCTAATTTATGGAAGGATCAACCTTGAGAAAGGCTGTTCACCATCTCCTGCAGATGGCAAAGAGGCAGCTAAGAGGTTATGGCTGCAGGTTCCATTCCCTGACCCAGGTGAAAACTGTCCTGTCCACAGGACGGTAGATACTCACCCCAAGCCATTGAGGTCATCAATGGGAGAAACGTAATCATCATCTTCACTGGTCAAGCCAAGTTCAGAACCGTAGCATTGGTGAACAATGTGCCAGAGTTCTCGCGGGGGCAAAGTCTGGTGGCAATGGAAGAACGCGGCATTAAGAGATGAAACAAAGAAGCAGATACAGAGCACAGCCACGGAAAAGCTTATCACAATAAGTCAACATTGGTTTCCACCGTGGATTACTGAGCAAGCTGTAATCGGCTGGGTTCATCTATTGCAGAATGGCACAAACTATGGCTTTCAGACCATAATGGCTGCATTCGTGCAACGTATTAAGTGCAGGGAGTCATGAAGATGACTTTGTAGAACAACCTTGAAGCTGTTAGGGCAACAGAATGTACAGAAGAAGAAGCATGCATTAAATCCAGGAAGGTTGGTTGGTTGGTTTATTGGATTTATATGCCGCCCTTCTCCCAAGGACTCAGGGAAGCATACAATATTAAAAAAAAAAAACACATTATAAAGTTTAAAAAAATTAGCTAGACTATCCAAAAAACAAATCCAATTAAGATTCACAATAACATTTTTTTTAAAAATCGATTAAAATTAACAATAATCAATAATTTATTTTGTTTTGTTCAGGCCAGGCCAGCTTGCTGGAAAAGCCAACTTTTTAGGGCGCGTCGGAAGGACCGGAGGTCGGGGATTATACGAAGCTCCGAGGGCAGCTCATTGTGGGTGGGAAAGTATAGGTTGTTCTCGACTTACAACTGAGCCGAGGTGGTGCAGTGGTTAGAGTGCAGCACTGCAGGCTACTTCAGCTGACTGCAGTTCTGCAGTTCGGCTGTTCAAATCTCACCGGCTCAAGGTTGACTCAGCCTTCCATCCTTCCGAGGTGGGTAAAATGAGGACCCAGACTGTGGGGGCGATATGCTGACTCTATAAACCGCTTAGAGAGGGCTGAAAGCCCTATGAAGCGGTATATAAGTCTAACCGCTATTGCTATTGCAACTGCAATTGAGTCCAACATCCCTGTTGCTAAGTCAAACACTTCTTATGTGAATTACGCCCCATTTTATGACCTTTCTTGCCACTGTTGCTAAGCGAATCACCACGCTTGTTAAATTAGCAGCATGGCTGTTCGGTGAATTGGGCTTCCCCGTTGACTTTGCTTGTCAGAAAGTCTCAAAGGGTGATCACACGACCTTGGGGCGCAGCAAGATTAGATCAAATCTAATCTACCACTATCCAAAAAATTCCTAGGCGGCTTCTCCCCATGTCTGCTCCTACCTTATCCAGAAGTGCATTCTGCCAAAGGCGAAAGATGAGCATGAAGCATCGGTCACGGGCACCAAAAGATGTGAAGAAATGCTGGGGACCAGAAAGAAAAATGTTAAGACTTGTTTACCCCCCTCCCCTTCAACCAAAGTAAGTTCGATTGCGGGGAACTCTTGGCTTCCTGCCCCAGCTTGCTCAATGCATTCTTGCACGAATAACACATCGAAGAGAGTACAGTGATCTCAGGCAGAAACAATGATAGATTTCTGTGAAATGGGCTCGGGCATTTCAAACTGCAAACTTCAACCCCCAGAAGGAAAGATCGGCGGCGTCTAAGCGACCTTAAAGATTGCAAGCTGTCTAAGCCACAATTGTTGGTGGAAGATTGTAATCTCAAGACTTCCTGGATGTGCATATCTTGCAGGGCATGTGCAAAGACTGCACCGTTGTTTTCTGTAAAGTGTGCGGTCACAGGTCATTAAACTGTGCAAAGGGAGGATGGTTCCACGTGAATAATTCCAATTTCGTTGTATACATGATGTACAGGGACAATAAAGGCCTTGAACTTTGAAAATGATTATCTACAGGCACTCTAGAGATAGGGACACACCCATTTTTCTTTGGAATTCTTTGTACCCGATGTGCTTTCTCTTTTCTAGGACGTTGGTTAGGGCTATAAGTCAGGAGGAGATGCCTCTGAGATAAAGGCCTCGCCCTTGCTCAGCGAAGATGCCAGAAGAAGAACCTAGGAAATCTAGGACAAGAATGAGACAGGGAGAAACCAAAGGGGCTTCTTCAAAAGACACCTGGACTTTTCTATGTTTTTTTTCCCTTGAAGAAGGTGTTTTGTTCCTTCAGTTCTGAAGAAGCTTCTTGGATGAGAAGCACAACATCTTCAAGGAAAAGAAAAGTCCGTTGCCCTTTGAAAAAGCATCTTTGGGACAACCATGGCCAGGATGACTGAGAATATCTATAGACAGAGAGAGAGGCAGAAAGGAGAGGAACAAGCCAACAACAGTGAGTTATCAGTGAGTTAGGCTCTCTTCTTGCACAGGAAGAAAGATAACCCAGATTCACCGGTAAAATCTAGTCAAATATTTACACTGTGTAGAAGGTCCACCATGTGCCCCCTACACTTTGAAAAGTGGAGAAAAGAGAAAAGGAAGTTGGGACAGAGAAAGGCTGGTATTCTTTGATCAGCCCCCAGACACCCTTATATTTTCCCAGTGGCACTGAGCATTCATGTACAGCTTCAGAATGGCTATTCTGGGGGATTCTGGGAGATGAAGTCCACACATCTTCAAATTGCCAAGGTTGAGAAACACTGGTCGAGAATAAAGATGGGAAGTTTCCACAACTGGAATTTCCTGGCTATAGCAAATTTCTGCCAAATCCGCCATTGCGGATTTCTGCAAATCCCAGGGAGAAGCCATCTTGTAAAATTAGCTGGGGCCCCTTGCAGCCATCCAGTTCTGAGATTCGCATCCCCCTTGAACCACCTCTGATGATAATACAGGAAGCAAATTCTCGCAGTTTGAGTCAGGAAACACACACATAATGAAACTAATGCTAGAAGAGAAGAGAAGTAATACAGATTTAAATCAAATTGAACCCCACAGTGGAAAATCTTGGCCTTGTCTGTTCTCATGTATGAAGTATCCTCAGTTGTTTTACAGCATTTCCTCATTGAATTTTTAAAAAAAAGCAAAATAAGGCCCTCAACTCAAAAAACAAGGAGGGGGGATCGCTACCCATTTGTTTGTTTGTTTATTATTTGTTTGTTTGTTTATTTAAGACATTTATATGGCTGCCAATTCACACATAGATGACTCCAGGCATTCAGTCCAACTATAAGCCTTCCACTTCTAAGTTATTTTCTGCTTTTATTCTATTCTACTCTATTTTTATGTTGCTTTTAAAGTTTACTTTAATTTTATTCTGGGTATTATTATTTTCATTTATTTTTTTCCACTTTGGCAAGGTTTTTTCCCCCCCTACAAAAATGGCAAGCAGATTTGTGCAGCTTCAAATTGTTTTAGTGGTAGAGATGCCTATAGAGAACATGAGAACCAAATCAGATTAACAGATTAACAGAGTTGGAAGGGACCTTGTAGGTCATCTAGTCCAACCCCCTGCCCAAGCATTTCTGACCATTTCTGACAGATAGCAGTCCAGTCTCTTCTTGAAAGCTTTCAGGGATGATGCTCCCACAACTTCCAAATACAACTTCTGTTCCTTTGGTTGATTGTTCTCACTGTCAGAAAAGTTCTCCTTATTTCCAGGTTGAATCTCTCTTTGTTCAGTTTCCATCCATTATTCCTTTTCTTGGAAAACTGCTTGATCCCCCACTCTCTGTGGCAGCCCCTCAAATATTGGCACATTGCTATCACATCTCCCCTGGTCCTTCTCTTCACTAGACTAGCCATGACCAGTTCCTGCAACCATTCATCATAATCAATAAAAACAGATAACAAATTTTTACCCATTTTTGCAATACCTGAAGAAAATCAGAGACTGGGGCCCTTTGCTGGCAGATTATAAAACGCAGCATCTTGGAAATGATAATTATCTATCCCCAGGCTTGGATTCTTATGGGATACGCAACGATCTCACCTTCTCGGTCTCTGTGCAAATCTGAATTGCGTTGGGGATCAGCTTGGCGGTTTTTTCCTTCTTGATGCATATCACCTCCTTGAGCTGGATGGAGATCTATCATGGAAGGTGACACAGAGGTTAGTGGCCAGGAGAGGAAGAGCTAAAAGCAATCAAAAGGGTCCTGGATGCATCATTTACCGTGGTCTCCCATCGAAAAATGTTGCTGTAGAAGCAGATCCAGTTCTCCGATAGATAAAGCCGTCCTTGAAGGAGGATGTCACGCTGCAACGCACAGGAGTAATCTAAGGAGACAGGAGATGTTTAGGGGGGGGCACGGAAAGGGGGAAACAGAAACTACAAGTTAATATTGGGAGATTTTCCTCGCAGCCTGGTACTAAGGGGGCTCCAAGCCCAGAGATACTCCCCCAAGTCCCGACACTTTTATTTCAGGTACAGGTAATCCTCAATTTATGACCGCAACTCAGCCCAAAATTAGGGTTGTAAGTCCTGCCCAGTCATTAAGAGGATCATCACAAAACTATTTCACCCTTTTGCATGGTCCTTAATTGCAAATGCTGCAATTCCTAAGTGAACCAATTGTCCACCATGGGCAGAAACGAGAAGTAAACACCAATTTCCAATTCGACAGAAATGAGAAGTAAACGTCAATTCCTAGGGTTGGGGCAGGGGTGGGGGGATGTTGTAAATTGTGGTCGCATGCAAATGGACGTAAATGTAAATTAGTTTTGCTTATGCGACCCGGGATGTGGGGTGGGGGTTAGCTATTGGAACTTCAGATCTGGATCATAAGTATTTTTTCCGTCATACCTTTGAACGGTTGACTGATTGCAAGTTCAGGCCTAGCCATGGGAGGTTTGCAGGGTTTGAGGAGAACCTCTAGCTAAGATTCTGTGCAGTTCAGAGAACCCCCAAATCCCATTCCTGGCTGGCCACGCCCCTCCCATTAGTCCTCATGTGGCCCGTTTTGGATGCAGGTAAATGCAGGGCCTGCTCGGAGGCTCGGGGAGGGCAAAAAACAGGCCTACTGGAAGTTCGGGAAAGCGAGAAACAGGCCTCCAGAACCTGGGGAGGCTGTTTTTGCCCCCCCCCCCCCATGATGCAGGAGGCCGACTAGGCCACACGCACCATGGCCACAACTACCCAGCAATCGGGCAGAGAAACTCTTGCTAAAAACTTTGAAGCCCACTCCTGGGTCTACCTGTACATTGGCTAAGCTCATACAGTATAGTTAACTTAGTTGGGAACCCATTTTTATGTCCCACCCTCTGAAGTACAACTAAACCGACATTTCATTCATTTTCATTTCATTTTATTATATTTATATGCCGCCCTTTCCCCCCGAAGGTGACTCAGGGCGGCTAACAAATCAAATCAGGGGAGGGGGGGTACAGACAAAAAATAAAAAAACGAAACATAACAATACATAATTTAAAAACACACAACAGTCATACCATTCGAAATGGGGGCAGCAGCTCTTTAGCCCCAGGCCTGTCGGAACAGCCAGGTTTTAACGGCTTTGCGGAAGGCCTGGAGGGTGGTGAGGGTTCGAATCTCCACGGGGAGCTCGTTCCAGAGGGTCGGAGCAGCCACAGAGAAGGCTCTCCTCCGGGTAGTCGCCAGTCGACACTGGCCGGCGGATGGAATTCGGAAGAGGCCTAATCTGTGGGATCTAATCGGTCTAGTGGAGGTGATTGGCAGCAGGATACCTATGCCACCAAAACACTATCGTAGGCAAAGCTAAAACCGGCTATGCTTTTTTTGCACATTACACAACTGCAACGGTGGACTTTGTAACTGATAACCAGAGATAGACAGCAATCAAAAAAAAAAAAAAAGGAGAGAGAGGGGGCTGAATATGGCTGTGACAATAACAATTACAAACCACTTGTGTTTTTTAAAAACACAAGGCATGCAAAACATGTCTAAACATGATAACTCCAGTTCTTCCCCCTTGCTTTTAATTCTACCCTCTGGAATGTTGAGTTATTTGAAGACTATCATAAACCTCTGAAGTGGCAAGCATTCCAGGGTTGGAAATTACCCAGCCCCCAAACTGAAAGAAAGAACAGGAAAAGCACTGGATTTTCCCCCCTTGCTGTTTCATTATTTCCTGCACTTTCCAAAGTTGTTAGCATTTAGCACTTAAGACTTATACACCGCTTCATGCTTTTACAGCCCCCTCTAAGTGGTTTACAGAATCAGCCTCTTGCCCCCAACAATCTGGCTCCTCATTTTACCCACCTCAGAAGGATGGAAGACTGAGTCAACCTTGAGCCTGGTGAGATTTGAACTGCCAAAGTGCAGCTAGCAGTCAGCTGAAGTAGCCTGCAGTACTGCACTGTAACCACTGCACTACCTTGGCTCTTCTCAATCGTTCTCCCAAGGATTTCTTCCACCATCTTTACGCAGTCACCAATGAGAGATGACCAATTGTATCATCAGGTCGGTGTTCACTCTTAGCGAACGCATAGGTAGATTTTGTCAAAATTGGATGATCTGCCCCTAACTAGGTCTTCCAAAGATGCAGCCATCGTCACTCGAACTGAGTCCTCACACCTTGCTGATGACTGTCCTCTTTCCAAGCATGAGAACCTTCTCCAGATATCTGGGTCTTCACACAATGTGTCCAAAGTAGAATAATTTAAGCCTGATCATTTGTGCTTCAAGCAAGAACATTGGGTTTGCTTTGTTTGAAGGCCCATTTGTTTTCTTGGCTATCTGTGGTATTCTCAGGAGCCTTCTCCAAGGCCAAAGTTGGAGTCTCCTCCTCCAAAGTGCCAAGACCCTTTTTCTCCTGCTTCTTCAAAGTCCAACTTAGCCTTCCATTGAGGTCACACAGAATACTACAGCCTATTCTGACCTTTATACAGTCTCTAGCTCCTGTAAGTGATCCTATGTGCCCAGTTCACCCGCCCAGTTATTTAGATTCAAGCACAAGCCATTCCCAACCCCCATCTCCTCTGGTGGCCTCACCTACAAGAAGACGCTCAGCTTCAGGCAGCCCTTTGAAGATCCTGCGGAAGTCTTCGTTGCGTTGCTTGTAGGTGGGACTCAGCATCTGCCAATACATAAACAGAGGCCTTAGGGTGAGTTGGTCTTCTTTACCTTCAGCTCAACCAGCCTTTCCAGCCTGGCACAAACTCCAGATGGTTTTGGCAATCAACAACACAGTCACGTCTGAGGGACTAGGTCCTTTCTGCACAAAACGCCCAGTTCAGAGAAGGAGATATATATAGCCACTTCGACCACTTTATAGGGAAGTAGGTTCTAGGGAAGACATTTGCTAGCTGGGTCTGCCAGCAATGTTTTCACCAAGAAGATGAAGAGTTGCACAAGAGTGAGATCGTGTCTGTTATTACTTTTTAAAAAGAAAATTAATCCTGCCTTTCCTGAAACTTTGATTTGGGGCTTTACCGATTAGATAGATTTGTTGTTATAGAAACAGCTAGTTTTTAGGTAACAGTAAAGGTTCCCCTCGCACATATGTGCTAATCGTTCCCAACTCAAAGGGGAGGTGCTCATCTCTGTTTCAAAGCCGAAGAGCCAGCGCTATCCGAAGACATCTCCGTGATCATGTGGATGGCATGATTAAACGCCGAAGGCGCACAGAACGCTGTTACCTTCCCACCAAAGGTGGTCCCTATTTTTCTACTTGCACTTTTTTACGTGCTTTCGAACTGCTAGGTTGGCAGAAGCTGGGACAAGTAACGGGAGCTCACTCCATTAAGCGGCGCTAGGGATTCGAACTGCCGAACTGCCGACGTTTCTGATCGACAAGCTCAGCGTCTTAGCCATTGAGCCATCGCATCCCATGCTAGTTTATACTATTATGTAAAAGTAAAAAAGTTGATGTTCGATGTTAATGCCTTATTTTACTGCAACAAAGGAGTCGGAAGTCAATGCCTTTTTTTCCACTTACCCCCTTGCTTTCCCCCACTATCCATTTCCCTTCCCAAATTTCCCTACTATTTACTTTTGTATTCTCTTTGTGTACTATCCTATAAAACAACAACAACAACAACAACAACAACAACAGGTACATTAAAGAAAGAAACAGAGTCACTAATCCTGGCTGCGCAAGAACAAGCTATCCGCACAAATGCCATTAAGGCCAAAATTGAAAAATCCTCTGATGATGCCAAATGCAGACTTTGCAAAGAAGCTGATGAAACTGTTGATCACATACTCAGCGGCTGTAAAAAAATTGCACAGACTGATTATAAATTGCGGCACAATTCAGTAACACAAATGATCCATTGGAATTTGTGCAAAAATTATAATATTAAAACAGCAACAAACTGGTGGGAACATAAGCCTGAAAAAGTCAATGAAAATCAGATGGTCAAGATCTTGTGGGATTTTCGCATACAAACGGACAAAATACTGGCGCATAATACACCAGACATCACACTGGTTGAGAAAAATAAGGTCACAATCATAGACATCTCAATACCAGGTGATAGCAGGGTCGCCGAGAAGGAACATGAAAAAATCGCAAAATACCAGGACTTAAAAATCGAAATTCAACAATTGTGGCACAAACCAGCGGTGATAATTCTAGTGGTGATCGGCACACTGGGTGCTATTCCAAAAGCACTGGAATTATATTTAAAACAGTTAAAAATTGACAAAATCACCATCAGTCAAATGCAAAAAGCCGCACTGCTTGGACCTGCATGCATATTACGAAAATACATTACGACGTCCTAGGCCCCTGGGTGGGGCCCGACTAGTAACCCATGCCAAATCTGGCGAAACAACTGGCCGCTGTGATACAATTCTGTTGTTGCTTAATAATAATAATAAAGACTGCCCACAGCACTTGGCAATGGAGATCTGAAAATAATAGCTCTTTCCTGCACTATACTATTTTTGGTAGGTTCTCACAACACTCTGAATCTGGTTACTAAACTAACCCATTTTCTGGATTCTGTACAATATACTGGACGAGAAATGAGCCAAGCAGGTCGAATGCATAATGTGGGTTAAGCCACAAAACCAAAACAAAACCCCTATTAACCAAAGTTAACACACTGCGCTGATGTTATTATATCTTTAGCTGGTCTGTTTATATGGTGGTGTGAACTCAACAGCTGATTATCTGTTGCTAAGTGGAACAGGGGCTGATTATCTCAAGGAGAGAGAACGGGGAGGTACTGAACAAAATCAAGGGTGTGAATTGTGAACTGGGAAGGTGCCTCAATCCCTTGTTACTTGTTAGATTTATATCTTGTCTTGAGTTTAGAAGTATAAAGCATCCTATTTTTCTCCACAACCAACCAGTAATGAAGATAGAGTTGACAAGGAGTGAGTGGCCCAAAGTCCTCTGTGGCTGAGAAGAACTGGAGTATGTTTCTCTCCACTCCAGTCCAGCACCTTCTCCCCTTATCCACTGTGGCTCTTGGGCCGGAGCAGGGGACTCACCTCAAGGATCTTCCATGCCTCAAGAACCTAGATTTGAACCTGGATCTTCTCACCCCTCACCTAGCATCCCGGTGGTGGGATTCAAATAATTTAACAGCCGGTTCTCTGCTCTAATGACCAGCTGGGTAGGCGGGACTCAGTGGTCATGTGACCGGGTGGACGAGGCCAACTCAACATCACTCAGGTCGATGGACGCTTCGCGTTAGCTGTGACAATGTAATAAGGGTTAACCGGAGAGGCAGTTTCTGTAAGCAGGGCAAGAAAGATGAGGCTAGAAACAACACCAGAATGTTTCCTTCCTGCCTTCCTTACAGGATTAGCCCTGTAAGGTGGAAAAAAACAAAAGGAGATTTCTTCCAACAACCAGTTCTCCAAACTGCTTAGAAAGTTAACAACCGGTTCTCCTGAATAGGTGCGAACTGGCTGAATCCCACCACTGTAGCATCCTCACCATTCTCCCACACTGGTTCTTGTTCTCAGAGAGAGGGATTGGCTCAAAATCATCCAGGGTGGAAGGGTGGGCTAAGACCTGGATCTGCCTAGTCTTAATTCAACACTTTCACCACTGCACCACATCATTTTCTCATCCATTTCCCACAGAGTGTTTTTCATTTGTAACCTAATAAAATCGTTTCCTTCCTCCCCCCCTCCCTTCCCCAAGCACATAAAAGTGCATTCCCCATTTATCAGCCTTGTAATCGTATCACAGCGCACACACAACCATTTCTATGTGAGGAAAACTACATATTACCCATTTGTGGAATTGATGGGAAAGTGAAGGAGGAATACCAAAAGATTTATGAAGGAGAGGGGGGGAGGGAGGGAGGGGGAGAGTGAGACACACAGAGAGAGAGAGAGAGAGAGAGAGAGAGAGAGAGAGAGAGAGAGAGAGGGAAAGGGAGAGAGGGAGAGAGAGAGAGAGAGAGAGAGAGATGCCAGAGAATCGCCTGGGAAGAAAGGAAGGGAGGTAGCAGAGGGAGGAAAGGTAGGTAGGTAGGTAGGTAGGTAGGTAAATAGACGATAGATAGATAGATAGATAGATAGATAGATAGATAGATAGATAGATAGATAGATAGATAGATAGATAGATAGATAGATAGACAGACAGATAAATAGAATAACTTTATTGTCAGTTTGAATGTACACTAATCAGCATACATTAAAATGACATTTTGTTGCATGCAGCCTCTCAAAGGTTCACCACGTCCAATATACACTACATAAACAGGACAAAATAAATAAATAAATAAATAAATAAATAAATAAATAAATACATTTATAATACAAAATTATGCATATGTCCACTTACTTTATATCATAGGAAGGAAGGAAGGAAGGAAGGAAGGAAGGAAGGAAGGAAGGAAGGAAGGAAGGAAGGAAGGAAGGAAGGAAGGAAGGAAGGAAGGAAGGAAGGAAAGACAGACAGAGAGAGGTAGGTAGGTAGGTAGGTAGGTAGGTAGGTAGGTAGGTAGGTAGGTAGGTAGGTAGGTAGGAAGGATAACTTTATTGCCACTTTGAATGTACACTAATCGACATACATTAAAATGACATTTTGTTGCATACAGCTCTCAAAGGTTCACCACCTCCAATATACACTGCATAAAAATGACAAAATAAATAAATAAACATTTATAATACAAAATTATGCTGTATACTCACATAGGAAGGAAGGAAGGAAGGAAGGAAGGAAGGAAGGAAGGAAGGAAGGAAGGAAGGAAGGAAGGAAGGAAGGAAGGAAGGAAGGAAGGAAGGATCGATCTGTATCTCTTACTTTGTCTGAATGAAACAGCCGCCAGCAGCATCCGAGCCCAATCTAGTTTTCTCATAGTGAGCAAGACCAGCCCTGATCCAGAAGGCAAAGGGTTTCAGGCCACATCCTGACAGTTTTGGACAAAGAGGAGGGAGCTGTTGCAGCTGGCGGAGAGAGGAAGGGAAGGATGGGCGAAGCAACTACGGGGGGGGGGGGGGGTGAGTCTAAACTGCCAGCCGCACAAGAAAGGTAGAGAACAGGATGGCTGCGGGCTCAGCCCAGGAAGGGTGGGAGAGAAAAAACGAAGGTGGGACAGGGCAGAGTGTGGAAAGTTCAAAAGATGAGAATCCAAGGGGTTAAAAAAAAAAGTTTGGAAAAAGACAAAGCCAGAAGGAAAAAGTTGGCTCCCGAATGGACCTTTGAAGATAAAAGAAAGTTGCTTTGCAGGTAGAAGAAGAAGATTCCGGGTTTTTTTTTTCCAGAGGCAGGGAATCCTGTTGGCAGAGAGGGGTGGGAAAGACAACTGGGCAGAAACTGGTGATCATCAGAAAAGAGAAAGGGGGGGGGGGGCTGGAAAGTTTTTTTTTTCAGGAGCCCTGAAAGGCACAACTGGAAACACGCCCCCCACCCTCTCCAAGGAGAGCTCCAGTTACGCTGCCCGGCCATTGGCTGAGGGCGCCTGGGTGTTGCTTACAGGAAACAAAGGGGGTGGGTGGGGAAACGGGTGTCAGGCTGCACTTAACCATTTCCTGCCCGCAGTGGGAAGTTTTGCCCAGCCAAAGGAAACAGCAGAAGCATCATCTGTAACCTTGGCGAAGAGCCCTGTCTTTCAAAAAAAATTCAGGGGATCAGAAGGGAGGCTGCTACTAAGTGTATGAGAATGGAGTCCTGAACATGCCCGGAATGCCAACGGCTGCATTCACACAACCCACTTAACCGGATTCCTGAATGAAACCACCATCTCTGTTTAATACTCCAAACGGACCCAGATTGTTGGGGGCAATATGCTGACTCTCTGTAAACCGCTTAGAGAGGGCTGAAAGCCCTATGAAGCGGTATATAAGTCTACTGCTATTGCTATATTGCTATTGCTATTTTTCTACTTGCATTTTTACGCACCTTCGAAATGCTAGGTTGGCAGAAGCTGGGACAAGGAACGGGAGCTCACTCCGTTATGCAGCGCTAGGGATTTGAATCGCAGAACTGCTGATCTTTCTGATCGACAAGCTCAGCATCTTAGACACTGAGCCAAACGCTAAACTACTGAAACTTGGTGCACTGTGTGAACACAGCCAGGGTGGAATTTAGGTGCCTATAACTGTGGTCCCAGAGACAGATGTGAGGATTGACCTCTGCTCCAAATCAAATCCGGGACAGTCAACAATGGTTTATTTACTCTTCTGCCTGTTTATATTCTATGTTTTTCACCTGACCTCCAAGAACTTTCCTAGGATGTCTAAAGCCAAGTATTGCGCAGAACCAAACCAGGATCACGAATAATAATAATAATAATTGTTGTTATTATTATTATTATTATTATGCGTACAGCAAAAACCACTGGGAACATCAGGTTGAGAAGGTTCTAGAGAATGAAAAAGTCAAGATCTTGTGGGATTTCAGAATTCAGACTGACAGGCACTTGGCCCACAACACACCTGACATAACAATAGTGGAAAAGAAAAAAGTTTGGTTCATTGACATTGCAATACCTGGAGATGCACGAATTGAAGATAAGCAGCAAGAAAAAAATCACAAAGTACCGGGACTTGCAAATTGAAGTTGAGCAACTGTGGAAAAAGAAACAGTGTGTTGTCCCAATTGTAATTGAAGCCCTTGGAGCAATACCCAAAGGGCCACCTCGCTATTTGAAAATTCTAAATTTATTGGACTTGAACATTTTGATTCTACAAAAAACCATCCTACTTGGAACAATTTATATCCTCCGACGTTACCTTAACAGTTCCTAGGTCCTTGGTTAGGACTCGAGCTGTTGAGCTACCAACCAGCCCCAAAGACTGTGAAACTCACCAAAGATTAACATAATAATAATAACAATAATAATAATAATAACAACAATAATTTTAAAAAAAAGAATCATAGAAGGGACCACGAGGCTGATCCAATCCAACCTTCTTGCAATGTGGTGGGAAAATAATTCAACTGTCTCCGAGACAGATTAATAGTTGGAAGGGACCTTGTAGGTCATCTAGTCCAACCTCCCGCCCAAGCAGGAGACCCTGCACCATTTCTGACAGATGGCAGTCCAGCCTCTTCTTAAAAGCCTCCAGTGACGAAGCTCCCACAACTTCCGAAGGCAACTCCTGTTCCATCGGTTGACTGTTCTCACTGTCAGAAAGTTCCTCCTTATTTCCAGGTTGAATCTCTCCTTGGTCAGTTTCCATCCATTCTTCCTTGTCTGGCCTTCTGGTGCTTTGGAAAATAGCTTGACCCCCACTCTTCTCTATGGCAGCCCCTCAAATATTGGAAGACTGCTATCATGTCTCCCCTGGTCCTTCTCTTCATTATACTAGCCATGCCCAGTTCCTACAACCATTCATCGTAATCAGTTAGAACAGATACGTAGCTGTGAAAAAACCTCCAGAATTGGAGAACCCATCAGCTCTGTAAGGACAGGTGGCCCTCGAATTATGACCAGTTCTTTAGTTACCATCTGAAGCTATGCCAGACCTCACCAAGGTGACTCTTGATGGGGTTCCAAAATTGTAACAGCCAGTTTTCTCTGTCTCTCTGTCTCTGTCTCTCTGTCTGTCTCTGTCTGTCTCTGTCTGTCTGTCTGTCTCTCTCTCTCTTACACTTACACACACACATAACACATATACACACACAGACACACACACACACCACCTTTCAGACACTTGGCAACTAGCCCACATTTATAGCAGCTGCATTTGGCGATGTTTTTGCTAAAAACCACCATTTAATTTTTAAGTTTGGGCAAGAATACCCTACAGCAAACAATGGGTTCGTTTTACGACCATGAAGTGAATCGGATGGCCAGGAAGTGAACAAGTGAATCCAGAATATCCAATGGCTGTTTTATATGTACAAGGAGTTCTCAGTTAGTGACCACAATTGGGACTGGCCAATAAATCCTTAAGCAAAACCGTCAGTAAATGAAATCATGGCTGTGCTCAAATAGGTAGTCCTCAATTTACGATCATAATTGAGCCCCAAATTTCCATTGCTAAGCGAGACCTTTCTTAAGTGAGTTTTGCCCCATTTTACGACCTTTCCTGCCACGGTTGTTAAGTGAATCACTGCAGTTCTTAAGTTAGTAACACCACTGTTAAGTGAATCTGGCTTCCCCGTTGACTTTGATTGTCAGAAAGTCACAAAAGGGGCATCACATGATCCCGGGACAGTGCAACCATCAAATTTTGCAACTCCAAACATTAGCGGGTACCGACAGGCCTTGGGGATTATAAATATATTTTGATTACTATAATATAATTTAGACGTGCTTCAGTGGTGGGTTCTGGATCCCGTTCCAACTGGAACGGGCCCGGCGGCGTCCACATGGACTCACGCAGCGTGCACATGCGTCTTACCGCCTCCGCGACGCTTCAGATGCTCAGCAGAGTGCTTTATGTGCCATGCACATGCGCGGAAGTGCGGAAGCTTTAAAAGACAGGTAAGGTGCTCGGGCGGGTAGGTGGGCCCTCCGGAGCACCGTACTGGAACGGTATCCGGTGCTCCGGGCAGGCTCCAGGATGCCCGTACCGGGGCGTACCGCCTGCAATCCACCACTGACGTGCTTGGTAAGTAATGACATACACATTGTAACTTTTTAGCCTTTTGTTTGTTTCATTTGGGGATGCTACAATAGTCATAAGTGTGAAAAATGGTCCTAAGTCAATTTTTTCAACGCCGCTGTAACTTTGAACAGTCATTGAATGAACTGTCATAAGTTGAGGACTACCTGTAATCTTTTTTTTTCAGCGTTCCTTTGCTTTACAGACGTACAAAAATTTGTCAGTGCAACGATCGTTCACAAAATTGCTGTTTTGTCACCATCGTGATTGCAAACAGTTGCTAGGAAAAGGTCCCCCTCGCACATACATGCTAGTTAGTCGTTTCCGACTCTAGGGGGCGGTGCTCACATCTGTTTCAAAGCCAAAGAGCCAGCACTGACCGAAGATGTCTCCGTAGTCATGTGGCCGGCATGACTCAACGCTGAAGGTGCACGAAACGCTGTCCCCTTCCCATCAAAGGTGGTTCCTATTTTTCTACTTGCATTTATTTACGTGCTTTCGAACTGCTAGGTTGGCAGAAGCTGGGACAAGTAACGGCAGCTGACTCCGTTAAGCGGCGCTAGGGATTCAAACCGCCGAACTGCTGACTTTTCTGATCAACAAGCACAAACAGTTGTTAGACAAAGACTACCTCTTGGTTCCGTCCCCCCCCCCGCCCTTCAGTTCAATCAGATTGGTTTATTTAAATATTCTTTGACTGTTTCGTTTTCTAAAGAAAACAAAACTCCATCAGGCAATACCTTCCCTTCGTTTAATATAAACAATCTGAAAGCTGCCTTGGGGATCATTTGATCAGACGCCAGGACAAATTTCCAAAATAAATACCTAAGTACTGACTTCGCAAACAGCAAACCCAAGCTACCAAGGGCAGGACACCCAGTGGCACAGAGAAACGGCTCTTCAAAGCTAGTCTTCCAATCCCAAATGCAATTTACCACGGTCCGTTTCAGTTCTGAACTGAACACAAAGGTAACTTTATCATCCCCAGCAGAAGAAGAATTTCTAAACCTCCTTTTGCACTTCGGTGTTTCAACAAATGTCAAAAGTGACTGAAGTTCACTTAAAAGGAAAGCTGGGGGATTGGCGGTGTTGCCAAACAATTCACCTAGGATTTCCACTGAATCTTAGTAGAAATCTAGTAAGGAAAACAATTTTTTTTCCTCCCCTGCCTTATCTTGAAAAGGGGAAGAAAATGTCCCTTGAAATGCAGAGTTGTATTTCTTTCAGACAACTGTGATAAGCAGCAATGAATCCAGTTTCTGGGTAAACATGCAGAGGGAGCTAACTCCATCCAGTGATTCAAGTAAAGTGAATTCTACAGAACTCTACAGATAAAGCGTCTGTATTTTCTTGGAGAAAACTCAAGATCAAACCTGAAAGTGAGGCTAATCTGAAAGGATTTTTTTAAAAAGGTTCATAATTTTGCTTTATCCCAAAAAAATAACCAAGTGCAAAACCCAGAAAACAAATGATTAAATGAAAGAAATCTAAAGGTCAGCTTCCTGAAATAAAGGACTGCCCTTTATAATAAAGGATTTACGATCACAGTATTTATAGGATCTCCTTAGTAAGATCTTTTAAGTTAGAAACTCAAATGGATTTGGGGATATTGCAAAGCAATACATCTCTGCGATGAATTCTCATCCTTCTGCTTGTAAGGAAATATTTTATGCCTCTGACAGCTTTTATTCTTAACCCCCTGACATAAAAACAATATTAAACAGCCAACTTGATGTAGCGATGGAGGTGCTGATATAGAAACCAGGCGATCTTAGGGGTGAAGCTGGATGGCTTTGGGCCACTCCCTCACTTCTCAGACCAGCCCACCTCACAAGGTTGTTGTGGTGGGAAAAATAGGAAGAGGAAGGAGTATTAGGCTTACTCACTGCTTTGAGTTACATATAAAAGGCAGAATTTAAAAAAAAACATCATCATTGTCTACTTACACTGTACCAGCTTTGCATTTTCTGAAAAAAAGAGAAAGGAAAAGGAAAGTTAGAATTCTTGCATGTCCAAAGTTGTTTTGAAACCTGGCTGACTTAAACAAAGTAGTGAATTTATTAACTTTATGAATAGGCTGTGCAGTTAGATAGGTGATGAAAAAGTAATTTTTGAAACCAATCTTTGCATTTATAAGCTTTGCAGATCTGCCAAGCAAAAGAAAGATGACGGAAGGTCATAAGTGTAGTCACAGTTTCACTCAATGGCCGCCTTGCATAACGACCGAGTTTGCTGGTTCCAATTGTGGTTGCTAAACAAGGCCTGCTTATATAGATTATCAATATAATATAATGCAATGCAATGCAATGTAATAGAATGCAATATTATAATATGGTATATATGTTATACTCCCCGCGGAGATTCGGACCCTCACCTCTCTCCAGGCCTTCTGGAAAGCCGTCAAAACCTGGCTGTGCCGGCAGGCCTGGGGTTGATGAGTTCCCCTCCCCTCTCGACTTGTATGGTTGTATGATTCTTGTTTATTTTAATCACGTGTATTGTGTTTTATGTTCCCTTTTCCCCCTTTGAGTTGTTCGCCGCCCTGAGTCCCTCCCGGAGAAGGGCAGCATACAAATAAGCTAAATCTGAAATCTGAAATCTGATTGTGCATATATAATAAACACTTGTTTTGAAAAGAAAAGAAAAACAGAAAAAAGTATCTGTGTTAAAAACAGTCCAATGAAACCAGCATCTTTGAAGTGCCTTTAACAAACAAACAAGATAACTGAAGCAAAAAAATAATAATCAAGCAATGAAGGTCTCAACGTAACTTTTGAGAGAGTTCATTCTGCAATCTGGAAATCCCAATGGAAGAAGTCCACCATGCTAGGCCCTATTAACCATGACTGGTGATATAGAAAAGTACAGAGACAATCTTGGGGAAAGTCCATGGCAACCTTTGGTAATACATGAAGGCTGCCCGGGAAAACAGGAAAGTACGAGAAGGAAATTCAGGATTGCCCTACCTTGATTGTCTTTTGTACAATTGTACTCGACTGCTTTGAAATGCATCGAATTTGGCCCTCAACCCATTTTGACGTGAAAATTTTGTCCTCGTTTCTTTGGTCCTCAATGCACAAGCTAGAACTTGCCAGGGACTGCTGCCTTGTGACTCACTACATTATTCCTTGTAAACTTGTTCGGTACTCATCGCACTTCCCAGAAGCGATTAAGGATAAGTACCGAGGCAGCACATGGCTCCGCCCACAGATGGAACCTCTCTCCTGATGCAATTCAGAGGAGGCGGGTGAGTCTGCAGAGGGAAGCGTGAAGCCAAGTATTGGTCAGACTCGGGGTTCAGAGAATGCTAGTCTGGTGGAGCAACCTCAGCTGGCTCATCGGATGAGCAATGTTTAAATGCCCGGTCAGATAGCAGCAGCATCCGTGACCCGACAAAAGGGCGAACGACAAAACCGTGCCCGACTAAACCGCGTCGCTAAAACCGCGACGTCATCAACGCGCCGACAACAGCGCAGAGACATAAGGGCGCTTTACAACAGCGCATCGACAGAAAGCTGATTTAACTTAAGGTAAGGGTTAGGGTTAGGGTTAGGGTTAGGGTTAGGGTTAGGGTTAGGGTTAGGGTTAGGGTTAGGGTTAGCATTACGTTTAGGGTTAGGGTTAGCGTTATGTTTAGGGTTAGGTTTAGGGTTAGGTTTAGTTTTACAGCGGGCTTCTGTCGGCGCGATTCAGCGCTCATTCGTCGGAGTGCTTTAAAACACGCGGTTTTGTCACTGCGTTTTAGTCGGGCATGGTTTTGTCGTTCGCCCTTTTGTCGGTGAACCGCAGCGTTGGGTGGCCTCCAAATCAGTGAAAATGTTGGATCATGGCTGGGAGGTGATCAGCAAAGATTGGCGGGAAATTGGAAAAAGTAACCCAGAAGAAGACACTGGGCAAACATTACGGTAGCCAGGAAAACTGCCTAGAGCTGTGATATTACCACGAGCTGAATTCCAGTCAGGATACAGAATAACAGGGTTGGAAGGGACCTTGGAGGTCTTCTAGTCCAAGCCCCCCACGCCCTACTCAAGCAGGAAACCCTGAACCATTCCAGGCAAATGGTTGTCCAATCTCTCCTTTAAAAACTTCCAATGATGGAGCATTCACAACTTCTGGAGGCAAGGTTGCTCCACTGATTAATTGTTCTGTCAGGAAATAGACTGCTCATGGGAAGGCAACTTAGGGCTGTACCGCCATTGCCTAATTAACCTCACCACCACCACCACCCGGACTTGAGTGTTGCTGGAACAATATGCCCAGTTCTGTGCCTTAGGTGTTTGTGCTGTGCCTGTTTGAGTCCTGCACTGCTTTCCTGGACTTTGTGGGGGTATGTTGTGTGTTGCGTGTGTGTATTGGACTCAGTTACTCAATGAGTCTTGCTATACTGCTCTTGGAATCCAGACCTGTGCAACAGGGGTGCTTTCCAAGGTGACCTCTTATTGTATGTGTGTATGAGAGAGGGGCGGTGGGGGGGGACAGCACACTGTATAAGAGAGAGAGGGAAATGCTGTCAGCCTTTCCCTCTTATGAGCCGAGGTGGCGCAGTGGTTAGAGTGCAGTACTGCAGGCCACTTCAACTGACTCCTAACTGCAGTTTGGCGGTTCAAATCTCACCGGCTCAAGGTTGACTCAGCCTTCCATCCTTCCGAGGTGGGTGAAATGAGGACCCAGACTGTGGGGGCGATATGCTGACTCTGTAAACCGCTTAGAGAGGGCTGAAAGCCCTATGAAGTGGTATATAAGTCTAACTGCTATTCCTATTGCTACCTATGTGGCCAAGTGCTAAGGCAGCATTTCCCTCAGACCCTCCCTTCCCTCTTCATTCTCCTTTAGAGCCGAGGTGGCGCAGTGGTTAGAGTGCAGTACTGCAGGCCACTTCAGCTGACTGCTATCTGCAGTTCGGCAGTTCAAATCTCACCGGCTCAAGGTTGACTCAGCCTTCCATCCTTCCGAGGTGGGTGAAATGAGGACCCAGACTGTGGGGGCGATATGCTGACTCTGTAAACCGCTTAGAGAGGGCTGAAAGCCCTATGAAGTGGTATATAAGGGGGGCATTCGCCCAGGTTCGCCTGGTGCGCCAGTTGCGACCCTACCTGAATCGGGAGGCTCTCACAACAGTCACTCGGGCCCTTGTGATCTCTAGGCTGGAATACTGCAATGTGCTCTACATGGGGCTGCCCTTGAGGAGCATCCGGCGACTTCAGCTAGTGCAGAACGCAGCCGCGCGAGTGATTGCGGGTGCACCTCGATTCACCCGCATAACACCTATCCTCCGCGAGCTGCGCTGGCTACCTGTCGATCTCCGGATGCGCTTCAAGGTGCTATTAGTCACCCATAAAGCCCTACATGGCAGTGGATCTGGATACTTGAGAGACCGCCTTCTGCCAATTACATCCCTGCGACCAATAAGATCTCATAGATTAGGCCTCCTCCGTATTCCATCGGCCAGCCAATGTCGGCTGGCAACTACAAGGAGGAGGGCCTTCTCAGCAGTAGCCCCGGCCCTTTGGAACGAGCTCCCCGTGGAGATTCGTACCCTCTCCACCGTCCAAGCCTTCCGCATAGCCTTGAAGAACTGGCTCGCCCGTCAGGCCTGGGGATAAGGATAGTTACCCCTCCCGAATGATGTATGTATGTTGCTTACTATTTTATTATATGTGTCTATCTAATGTCTGTATTCCCCCTTCCCGGTTTTGTGTGAGCCGCCCTGAGTCCCCTCAGGGAAAAGGGCGGCCTACAAATACTAATAAAACCTAAAACCTAAACCTAAACTGCTATTCCTATTGCTACCTATGTGGCCAAGTGCTAAGGCAGCATTTCCCTCAGACCCTCCCTTCCCTCTTCATTCTCCTTTAGAGCCGAGGTGGCGCAGTGGTTAGAGTGCAGTACTGCAGGCCACTTCAGCTGACTGCTATCTGCAGTTCGGCGGTTCAAATCTCACCGGCTCAAGGTTGACTCAGCCTTCCATCCTTCCGAGGTGGGTGAAATGAGGACCCAGACTGTGGGGGCGATATGCTGACTCTGTAAGCCGCTTAGAGAGGGCTGAAAGCCCTATGAAGCGGTATATAAGTCGACCTGCTATTGCTATTGCTATTTCAGGATTCTGTTATTATAACTTATAATTCAATACAGGAGACTTTGACTATTTCTTGCAGAGCCTTTGCCTATTTCAAAGGGCTGCCAGATGACGGAGAAATGCATATATATTTTTTTAAGTTTACAGTTCATTTTTAAAGCTGGGGCGTGACCTCTGAAGTAAAAACAAGGATAGATGAAGCTCGAACAGCATCCTTCAAAATGAAAAAGGTCTTCTGCAGTCACGACATAAACCTAAGATTGAAAAATCAGGCTTATCAGAATTTGCATCTTTTCTAACCTTCTCTTACACAGCGGAGAGTTGGTCTCTGGCAGAAAGCCACTTAAGGCAACTAGAAGCATTTGAAAGGTGGATTTATAGGCGGATGTTACGTATAAGCTGGGTTGACAAAATCAGAAATGGAGAGTTGAAAAGCTGCTTGGGAAAGCGAAGGGAGATCATCCAAACCATCAAAAAAACGAAAGTTAGAATATTTTGGACATGTGATGTGACACCCAGAAAAATACACTATCCTTCACTTAAATCCTTCACTTAAAAGAGCCAAGGTGGCGGAGTGGTTAAATGCAGCACTGCAGGCTACTTCAGCTGACTGCAGTTCTGCAGTTCGGCTGTTCAAATCTCACCGGCTCAGGGTTGACTCAGCCTTCCATCCTTCCGAGGTGGGTAAAATGAGGACCCGGATTGTTGTTGGGGGCAATATGCTGACTCTGTAAAACGCTTAGAGAGGGCTGAAAGCCCTATGAAGCGGTATATAAGTCTAACTGCTATTGCTATTGCTATTCACTTAATCCTCCGGGGAAAGATTGAAGGCAGAAGAAGAACAACATGGATTTAAAAACTAAGGGTCCGGTTCGGACAAAACTCAACAGCATTTTTTTGTGCTGCTGTTGATAAAAATAGGATCGCCAATATGATCACCACTGTCTGACGACGGATACGGCACAAGAATAATAAGGCTAATTTTTCTATGTTGTTTTATGGATTCGTTATATTATATTGTATACCACTGAGAGCACCCCCTCCCCCCTTTGAAGGAGGTGGGCAAGTTTAGAAATATGAAATATAAATCAATCAATCAAAATGACCACACCGGCTAAGGAGCTCAACAACAAGATCTCGAGAACAGGCACCGTTCTCCCCCCCCCCCCCCAATCTTACCTTGTTTTTCATGTGTAAAAATGTTTTATTTCCATTTCATTTCGTACAATCACATGTATACTTGTGCATAACCGGGGCATATAACATTGAACAATAAACACAGCCCTCCCTCTTGTCGACAATACCCCCCAAAATACAAACCCAATATACCACCTTGACCCACCATACACCCTCTTTCGCCCCCCTCCAACTTTCGTTCTTCCTTCCAACATTCCCCTCTACTTCCCTACTTCCCCTCCCCCTCTATCACTCCTTTCTCCCAATACATTCCCTCCCTTCCTTCTCCTCCTCCCTCCAATCCTCTCTCCCACCCTCTCTACCCCTCTTTCTTCTTTCCCTCTACTCCTCCCTTCGGTGTATTTCTACTGTCTATCAATATATTCAGCTTGTCCTATTTTTACACTAAAATTAAAGAGCCACAGTATACAAGTGCAATCATGTTACTTTAGAATCTAACACATACTATATTTCCCCCCTCCCCCCTCCCCCCTAAGACCCCACCTCCCTTCCTTACCTTGTTGTTGCGGATAAAGCTGCGCCCACTGAGCGGGTAGTTGACGAGGTTGCCTTGAGGGGTGGCCGTCAGAGGTCCCCGTTCGGCAGGGCTATCGGTGCCCTTTTCCACCATGGTCTCCAAAGGTGGCTCTGGAGCCGGTCGGGCAGGCAGCTGCAGGAGGCGTTTTCTCAAGGACGGAGAGTTGCTGGGGGTCGTGCGGGGAGAGATGGTGCCACTGTGGAGAAAGGCAAACATGATGAGCATGAAAGCCACTTGGAAAGACTAAATCCCGCCAAGACCATGCATTAATTTGCCCCAGCTCAAGCATCGGTTCCTATGTCAAGCTCTGTCTGTAGTGGGATGCGAGAATGGCCTTGGAGAGGGGAGGAAGAACAGCAGACTTGTCATGCAAAAGATGAGTCAGTCGACAGAGGGAGGAAGTGTTTCAGAAAGGACCTTTCCCTAGAAAGAAAGGAGGAGAGTAATACTTCCTGCCTTGCAAGATTCTGTTAAGGCAACCTTGCAGGAGAGATGGAGCTAGGATTCATTGTTCTGGTTCTTGTCTGGACCACTTCAAAGAGACAACATCCATCAAGATAGGCCTTGCAAACTGATGGTCGTCCAGTTCGAAGCTCTTCCTCCATCTTGCTCCCACCCAGCAGCCTTTTCTGCATCAGATGAGCTGCATTCAACCCACACGCTACACCGATTTTCTGCATTAGCGATTTGGCTTCGTCCGTTCACCATGCTAAGTAAGCCTCCCAAACTCCTAACCAACATAGTACTTTGAGCCGAGGTGGCGCAGTGGTTAGAGTGCAGCACTGCAGGCTACTTCAGCTGATCTGCAGATCTGCAGATCTGCAGATCTGCAGTTCGGCTGTTCAAATCTCACCGGCTCAAGGTTGACTCAGCCTTCCATCCTTCCGAGGTGGGTAAAATGAGGACCCGGATTGTTGTTGGGGGCAATATGCTGACTCTGTAAACCGCTTAGAGAGGGCTGAAAGCCCTATGAAGCGGTATATAAGTCTAACTGCTACTGCTACTACTGCTACTTTATAGGAATGCAACTATACTGATACAGCATCTTATACAGTCCTGGCATTTCAATAGCTACATCCAGACAGTGCAAGCCTCTTTTTTTTTTTTTGTCTTTTCTGATGCTAACATCCTGCCTTCCATCTAAGATGCTCAAGGCTGCTTCTATGAGGTGCTTCTCAACCTTGGTAGCTTGAAGATGTCTCGGACTTCAACTCCCAGAATTCCACAGCCTGTATGCTGTTTGTCTTTTTTCCCCCTCAAGACAAACCAGCGAGGTAGGCTGAATGTAAAAAATAAATAAACCTGGATCACAAACATCAGGGAATCTTTTGAACTTAAGACCCTCTATAATACACCTATTCAGAACTGAAGGCAAGGAAGCAAATTAGAGAGAAATGCTCACTGCTGATAGAGCAGGAGCAATATTAATCTAACAAGATTGTAAGTGAGATTACATTCATTGCCGTCTGATTGTTAAATATAAAAAAATAACTTAACCTTTGCCCAGAAAATTCCAAGAAAGGATGCCTGCATATTTATCCCACAGTAGCCACATTTTGGGCTATATTTGGAAGAAAAAAAAAGATACAGGCAGTCCTCAATTTATGAACAGTCATTTAACAATCTTTCAGAGTTACAACAGACCTCCCTTACAACCCAGTTCTGAAGTTCTTATGGCTGCTATCCTGGTTACATTACTTCCTTTCAGGCGTTCATCAATTTAGCCTCGGTTTACAGTCATTTGCAACATCTCAGTTAGCTCAACCAGGATTTCATGACTTTTTTTGCCGTTGGTCGTTAAGCAATAGCAATAGCAGTTAGACTTATATACCGCTTCATAGGGCTTTCAGCCCTCTCTAAGCGGTTTACAGAGTCAGCATATCGCCCCCAACAACAATCCGGGTCCTCATTTTACCCACCTCGGAAGGATGGAAGGCTGAGTCAACCCTGAGCCGATGAGATTTGAACAGCCGAACTGCAGAACTGCAGTCAGCTGAAGTAGCCTGCAGTGCTGTATTTAACCACTGCGCCACCTCGGCGAATCATTATGGGCCAGTTTTGCCAAACCTGGCATTTACTTTTTTTTGGTTTTTGGCCCATAATGAACTATTGATTTGCTTAACAATCACTGCAAAAAAGGGTCAAAAAATAGATTTGGATATGTAGGTGACTCACTCTATGACCATCATAACTTGCGACCGTGATGGGCAGGCTCCGTTATGGTTGTAAGTCAAGTACTCCACGTACTCCATGAACTGTAAACTTGAGTTCATTTGAACATTTTTGGGTGCATGTCTCTGCAGCCTAATCCGTGTCTCATCCTCACTGTTCAACAATAGCAGTAATAGCAGTAGACTTATATACCGCTTCATAGGCCTTTCAGGCCTCTCTAAGCGGTTTACAGAGAGTCAGCATATTGCCCCCAACAATCTGGGTCCTCATTTTACCCACCTCGGAAGGATGGAAGGCTGAGTCAACCCTGAGCCGGTGAGATTTGAACCGCTGAACTGCTGATCTAGCAGTAGCCTGCAGTGCTGCATTTAACCACTGCGCCACCTTGGCTCTTATGGAAGATATGGAACCTGGCCATTGCTAACCACCTCTACCAGGAATGCCTGCCTCAAGCCAAACCTGTTTTGTTTCAGCCCGGTAGACGCGTTGTCAGCTCTGAAAACCACGATCGCCAAATCTGGAGACATTGCTACTTTCTTCCTCTCCTATTCTCCCTTCTGAGGGACTCTTTTAAAGATGCGGAAATTCCCTTGGGGGCCCAAGCCAAGATAAGCCAAATAATGACATCAGTGGGATTATCCACTTCCCATCCAAGGAATTATTTTGGGTGCAGAGGAATGCAAACAGGAAAGTGATTTCTCATGGGGTGAAACAGGATCCGAATCCCAAGCCTGGGTCACCTTAGGAGACAGCAGAGATTCCCAGAGACGCTGTCAAGATGGGAAGCGAGCAACTGGTGAAAGCGATCCTTGTTTGTTTGTTTATTATTATTATTTATAAGTTAGCCAACATACCTAATACTCCTTCCCCCTCCTATTTTTCTCGACAACATCCACCACGTGGGATGGAGTGGGCCGAGGGAGACTGGCACTCTCACCCAGGCGACTTTCATGCCTAAGGAGGACCTAGAATTCACAGTCTCTCAGTTTCTAGCCCAACTCCTTAACCACTGCTCCAAACTTTATCTGTCTTCTCCATGGTCTATCCAGCACTCCTCCCAAAATAATTTGGCCTATACCAAAATAAAGAAACCTGTAACTTTTCCAGCATAGGGAGGCTTTTAAGTTCTTCTTCATCCGTAGGATTTTTCTAGCCAACAAGCAATGGTGATTTTGCTAAGGGAGATCTCCAGAACATGGAAAGTCATTGGTTGAGGGCAGGGGTGGGTTCCTGGCGGCATTACTGCTGGTTCGGCGTGCAAAAATTTTTGCGTGTGCACGCTACACCAAACACATGCTCTGCGCGTGTGCACATTTACACCTAAAAAGGTGTGTGCACGCGCACGTTAGAAAAGGGGAAAGAATTAAGTTTTTGGCAATGAAGATTGTTCTGCACAGGCGCAGAATCGAAAATCAAGATGGCGGCACCGACAATAGAACTGGTTCAGTTGCGTGTCCGGCTGAATTACTACCTACTCAGACAAACCAGGCTAAACCAGTAGGAACCCACCTCTGGTTGAGGGTTACCAGGATGTGAAAACTTTCACGAAGGGCTACCCTTCAGGAATCCAGGCACTCCATTCCATCTTTTCTGTTTGTTGGCTTTAATGCTAAGCTTGGATTTTTATGATCCCGCCTGAAATTGCTTTTTCGTTTGCTTATTCTAAGCTGGCCAAAGAAGTTTTGTGTTCTGGGATGGTATGTAAAAATCCTAAGAAAGGATTGCTCCTTTCAAATATAAGTCTTTTGGCAATTAAAAAAAAAAGGCTTTCCTATTTTCATGATTATAAAGTAGTTTGATTGGTTAAAATGATGGTTGTTTGTCCTATCGTTCAAATGTTAAATGTATTATGACCCTCAACACTTTTGATCCATTCCCAAAATCATAGGAGAGTTAGCTAGAGGGTAAAAAAAAACCTGATCCAAAATAATAGATATTGAGTGCAGGCAATCCTTGATTCATAATCATTTGTTTCGTGACGGTGGGAAGTTACAACAGACACTGACAAAAGTTACTTACGACCGGTCCTCATACTTACAATGAATGCAACATCCTCACCGTCACGTGTTCAAAATTGTGATGCTTGCCAATCAGACTGTATTTAGGATGATTGCAGCGCCCTGGGGTCATGTGATTGTAACCTTCCCAGCTGGCAGTCATGTGATTGACGGTCACATGACCTGGGGGGAAGGGTCATGTGATTTGCAACCTTCCCAGCTGGCTCCCAACAAAGTCAATGAGAGAAGCTGCATTCCCTTAACCACCATGGGATTCAAATAACAACCGCAGTGATTTGCTTAATAATTGTGGGGAAACGGCCATAAAATTGTTAAGTGAGACACACTTAACAAATGCCTTGTTTAGTAAAGAAAATTCTGGTCCTCATTGTGGTTGTAAATCAAGGACTATCTATAATTGAGCCTTGTCACAAAAGGGTAATCTGTTTGCTGCCAATGCCCAATATCTATTTAGTTCTTCCCAGCTGCCATGAGCTTAATCTAAAGAGAATAGAAACATTGTAAGTCTGGTAGACAGTTGTTTCCTTGCTAAGGTATAAAAATAACCCTTTGATGAAACAAGCACGAAAACGTCTGGAAGGAAGACTCCTCTCTTCTCTTCTTCCTTCTTCTCCAGCCACCTAATGCGCCAGAAAGATTTATTTATTTTTTTACTTACAGTGGTCTGGTTTGAAAATTATGATTTGGGGATATTTGGCCACATATCTCCCAACAACCAACTAGATCTCACAGGTTGGGCCTCCTCTGGGTGCCATCGACCGGACAATGCTGGCTGGTGACTCCCCGGGGGAGGGTCTTCTCTGTAGCTGCGCCAGCCCTGTGGAACGATCTACCCGTAGAGATCCGGACCCTTACCACTCTCCTGGCCTTCCGTAAAGCCACCAAGACCTGGCTGTTCCAGCAGACCTGGGGCTGTTGATCAATGTCCAGCCCCACCTACACTGAATGGGTGATGTGCAATTTTAATTATGTACCTTTATTTTTAAATTTTAAATGTTTTTTATCTGTCTGTAAGCCACCCAGAGTCCCTAGGGAGTGGGCGGCATACAAATTTTATTAAATTGGAATTGGGATTGTCATTATTTCCCACACAAATGCAAGGACAGGATTATCCATCTCTACTAGCTTGGTATCTCACACGTCCTCAAAACGGCCCTGCCATTTTCCTTTCTGACATGCTTTGTCTCCGAAGGAGAACTATTAATCTGGATTTTGAAGAAATCCAATCTTGACGCTTAGGCTGCTCGGAGGTGAAGAGATTCACAGCTCCCGTGAATCCAGACTTGAGGTCACTTTAGTTCAGACAACCGGGTGAGTTTGGGACTTCAACTTTAGAACCAGGGTGTGATGGAGGAAAGGGGTAGATGAAGATGGTTCCACCACAAAACCGCGGACGACAAAATCGCGCTCGACGAAAGCGCGTACGTGACGTCATCACAGCGCGACGAAAACATCGCGCTGTGATCGATAAATGTAAAAATAAAGCGAAAACCTTACCCTAATCCCCCCAAACCTAACCCTTAACCTAACCCTAAATCTAACCCTAAACCTAACCGTTAACCTAACGCTAAACCTAACGCTAACCCTTAACCTAACGCTAAACGTAACCCTAACGCTCTAAACCTAACCCTAACCCTAACCCTTAACCTAACCCTAACCCTAAACCTAACCCTTACCTTTATGTGAATCGGCTTGCTTTAATTTTATTTTTATTTCAATTTTTAATTTTTTTCATCGCGCTGTGATGACGTCAAATGCGCGCTTTCGTCGAGCGTGCTTTTGTGGACCGCGGTTTTGACGGGTCACGGATGAAGATGGAAGCCCACACTTTTTGGAACCCGTGCGAGGCCAGCCTTTCTCTCTTAGGACCTGGTCTTTCAAGGGTGGGAAGTTGTAGGGCATCCCCACGTTTTCCATCATGCTCATGCACACACCCCCAAACCCAATTTGGCAGGCAACTTACCGGCCACCTGGGGATCTGCCTGGCGCCCTGGTACAAACGAGAGCGGGGGAAAAAGAGAGCGGAGGAAAATGCATGAAAGCCGAATCCTTGCAGACCGAGAAGCGCAAGAAAGAGAGAAAGACGAAGACGGAGCAAATGGTGGCTAAAGCGTGAAGACCACCTGCTCTTCTCTTTGGCTGGGTGTACATCAGCCCCTCAGTTTAGCTCTCGCTTCCCTCCTTCCTGCCCTTCCCAGACAAATGCTTACAGCAGGTGGCTATTTTACACTGAACAGCTGTTTTAGAATATGGTGGGGAGGGGGAGTGTGGCGCACAAATGAATGCTTTAAAGGATCATCGCTCATCCTTAGTGCACTTCTGCTTTTTCAAGGGACATCAATTGGGCCAAGCCCATCTCCTTGGGCTGCTCGCCCAGAATCTGCTGGGATCTTACGGTCCCAGTGTCTGGATAGGAAAAAAAACAGCAAAGTTTGGATGCAGGGAAGGGAAAGGGAGGGAGTGGGATCCAAGCTATTGTTCCCAAAAGGCATATCCTGCAAGCTTCCTTCAGTGCATTGCGCAGTTCCATTTCTGTTCCTGGGTCCTCTGATCAAAGCCGTAACTGCTACCCCTGAGCCCAACAAGACTGGGCCAGCTGAATGAAGATGGCACTGCCCACTGCTCCTAATTTCCCCGGACTGGCCTGGCAAGCCCGCCCTCCCCCCCCCCAAAAAAAACCATTCCACAGATAGCCTTCAACAACTTTGGATTGGAAATGGGAACAACAGACCTCTTCCTAAATAGCCTTATTATGATTTTGGTTATTGGGATGATTATTAAAATAGACAAATACACAAGTATTAAATACACAACAATGTGAAATCACAGCTGCCAATTCTTTGGCTAGTACAATCAGGATCAGAACAAGTTTAAGAACTGGAAAAGAGAAATATTAATAATGACAATACTTAGAAAACCTGAGTAAGCATTGAGTAAGTCTCCATTCCTCAATTACAAAAGGACACACTGCTTGGATCTGCATGTAATGGACACTACATCAATACATTATGACATCCTAAGTCATAAGGCATCAGGTTTTTCCCAGGAACTGCCATAATATGCTGACACGCATTATGTGCAGATCCAAGCAGTATGGCCTTTTGTGACTGACGGATGGAAATTTTGTCAACGCACAGATTTTCTTAAGTATCGTCACTACTACTACTACTACTACTAGTAGTAGTAGTAGTAGTAGTAGTATGTGGTTAATCTTTGGTGAGATTCTCAGGCTTTGGGGCTGGTTGGTAGCTCAACAGCTCGAGTCCTAACCAAGGACCTAGGAACTGTTAAGGTAACGTCGGAGGATATAAGCTGTTCCAAGTAGGGTGTTTTTTGTAGAATCAGAATGTTCAAGTCTGATAAATTTAAAATTTCCAAATAGTGAAGTAGCCCTTTAGATATTGCTCCAAGGGCTCCAATTACAATCGGGACAACACACAATTTCTTTTTCCACATATTATTATTACTATTATTACTATTGTTACTATTATTACTATTACTACTACTATTACTACTACCATTACTACTACCATTACTACTATTATTACTATTATTACTATTACTACTATTATTACTACTATTACTACTACTATTACTACTACTATTACTACTACCATTACTACTATTATTACTATTATTGTTATTTGGTTAATCGTTAAGGTAATGTTGGAAAATATAAGTTGTTCCAACTAGGGTTGTTGTTATTATTATTGTTGTTGTTGTTGTTATGTGGTTAATCTTTGGTGAGATTCACAGCCTTTGGGGCTGGTTGATAGCTCAACCATTATCACCATCACCATCACCATCATCATCATCATCATCATCATCATCATCATCATCATCATCATCTCTTATTTCCGGTTCTTAGAACCTCTTTCGATCCTGATTACTAAAAACCACAGGCATGGTTTCCCACCAAAAAATAAAGACTAAAATATACGACATAAACACTGATATTAAACAAAACAAAATCCTCCTATTAAAAGACAAAGACCTCCCAAAACTTTCCACTAAGAGGCAAGCTGTTTCTTTCTTTGTAGCTCTGTATCCTACATACTAAGCGTGGCCCTCACTTTAGCTTGCTTAGTCCTGAGCAAAGGAAATGGCATCACCCACTACATCAGGGGTGTCAAACTCACTTTCATTGAGGGCCGCATCAGGGTTGTGTTTGACCTTGGGAGGCAGGGGTAAGCGTGGCCAGCTCGACATCACTCATGTCAGTGCCTGTGGTGGCCCGAGTGCTCAGCCAGCGCAAATGGGCTCCAGGGTTCCATTTTCTGCTGGGACGGCTTCCTGCGACCCTCTGCCAGGCCCTCCCGGGCTCTGTTTTCGCTGGCAGAGGATTGCAGAAGGCTGTCGCACCAAAAACGGAGCCCGGAAGCCCATTTTCACTGGCAGAGGCACCGTGGATCAGTCCTTCATTGTTTCCAGGAGGGCCCTGCAGGCCAGATCTAAGCACCTTGTGGGCCGGATCCGATCCCGAAGCCTTGAGTTTGACACCCTGTATTACATTATCTTCATAACCATCAGTTAACATGGTTGAAAAAAACGGGAATTCACCAGAGGTGGGATTCACTTAACTTCCCTACTGGTTCGTAAATGTGAGTGAGCACATATGCTCGCGTCACTAGTACGCACCTCATCTGTGCATGCCCATCGCCTTATGCGCAGTGCTTGTGCATTACGTCGGAGTAGCTGGGCGGAGTCTTCTGCAGCCATCACTACAGGTTTGCCTGGCCTGGAGAGAACCAGCTAAATACCACCTCCGGAATTCGCTCTCAAGATCAACCAATTTGCTCAAGATTTTTGTAGAAACCTGGATCTACTGGTCACAGAGCGATCTTCTGCCAAGCTACCAAACTGGCATGCGGAAAGCGTTTCTTTAAAAATGTATCCTTTTACTTATCTCTAACCCAACCATTAATTTGGCCTTGCCCTTAGAACATGATATCTGGAGCCTGCCAGATGGCTAGCAGATAAGTTAAATGAATGTACTCTTTTGTGTGTTCTTTTCTGACATTTGTTCTTTCCTTTTTTTAAAAAAAAAATCTTTTTTAATCGTTTTAATTTAATTTGGTTGCTTTCAATGATTTTTACACATCTCATTTTATTATGTACAGCACCCAGTCACTACATGAGATGGCAGCCGTGCAAATGTGACAAATAAATGAACAAATAAATTCCTCCCAGAATAATTGTTTGAAGAAACATTTTTCTCCTGTCTTATTTTGCTTTCATCTAATACAGTATTTCTCAACCTTGGCAACTTGAAGATGTCCGGACTTCAACTCCCAGAATTCCCCAGCCAGCATTCGCTGGCTGGGGAATTCTGGGAGTTGAAGTCCGGACATCTTCAAGTTGCCAAGGTTGAGAAACACTGAATTAGGGAGAATGCCTGCCTTCTCTCCCAGCATTACTTTAGAGAACCAGGGAGACCAGCAGTGGGCTTAACTGGTGTAATTGATTGACAGGCAGCTATATAACTGATCCCAGAGCTTGGTATTTGGTGATAGTGTTTACAGAGCCTCCTTCCCCAGACCTAGTCTTTACATTTGCACCCACCCCAAATTCAATGAGTTTGAATGTTAGTTATTTAGACGGCTGAACAACTTATTTGCAAATTGTTCCAACTTTGGCTATGTGGTTACTTTGTGGCTCGGTGCATTCTGCAAACTTAGTAAACCGGTTAAAGCCTTCAGAAAAGCTGTCAAGACCTGGCTATTCCTGCAGGCCTGGGGCTGTTGACCTCATTGTTGAGGTCCAGCCCTGACTGAAATGAATGTATCTGTGTTTTTTTTTTAACTTGTCTATTTTATTTTTATTTTCTTTTGTTTTCTTTTCTTTTCCCTCTCTGTAAGCCGCCTGGAGTCCTCCGGGATTGGGCGGCCTATAAATAAAATGAAACTTGAAATTGGCTGATAAATTAGTAAGTAAGTAAGGATGGAAGGAAGGAAGAAGAAAGAAAGGAAAGAAAGAAGGAGGAAGGAAGAAGGAAAGCAGGAAGGAAGAATGAAAGAAAGGAAGGAAAAGAAAGAAAAAAGAAGAAAGACAAAATCTGAATTCGGATTATTACTCCTGTCTTATTTTGCTTTCATCTAATACAGTATTTCTCAACCTTGGCAACTTGAAGATGTCCGGACTTCAACTCCCAGAATTCCCCAGCCAGCATTCGCTGGCTGGGGAATTCTGGGAGTTGAAGTCCAGACATCTTCAAGTTGCCATGGTTGAGAAACACTGATTTAGTAGGTATCTTATTTCACAATGCCCTCTTTTCATTTATTTTCTTTTTTTTTAGATGCGCTTGTGCAGTTTGTTTTCTGGAATAATGGCTACCTTAAAAAGTTTTGTGATTTCCTATAGCGAGAAGAGGCGTAGAAATTATTGAAATGTTTTCAATTTATCTGCGGAGATGATTGCAATTACGATGCATAATATAAAAGTAAACTTGATTTATTGTTTACGTGATGCTTCTATATTGGCTTAGATAAGTGAGCAGTAATTGTTATTCGGCTACACACCCTTCCTGCTGGCTTGTGCCTTCTGCAGTTCCCAAGCCTGGCATAATTAGTGCATGTCTCAGTCAGCCCACCATCCAAGTGGGTGTTGAAATCTGAAAAATGCTTGGAAATCACAACAGTTATAATCACTGGATAGGTCTCAGGTGAATCAGACCAAGAACTGCATGGGGCCAAAACATTTCAGCTTCCTCAGCGATCAACCAACCCCATGCTTTTAAAGTAGCTTCATACATTGGGGTCACATCTATGCAGTGGTGGGATTCAAATAATTTAACAGTCGGTTCTCTGCCCTACGGACCAGCTGGGTAGGCGGGGCTCAGTGGTCATGTGGCTGGTTGGGCGTGGCCAACTCAACGTCACTCAGGTCGAGGGGCGCTTCGCCTTAGCTGTGGCAATGTAATAAGGGTTAACCGGAGAGGCAGTTTCTGTAAGGAGGGAAATAAAGATTAGGCTAGAAAGAACACCAGAATGTTTCCTTCCTGCCTTCCTTACAGGATTAGCCCTGTAAAGTGGGGAAAAACAAAAGGAGATTTCTTCCAAAAACCGGTTCTCCGAACTGAATTGAATTGAATTTATTATATTTCTATGCTGCCCTTTTCCCCGAAGGGGACTCAGGGCAGCTCACAACTCAAGTCAAAGGGGGGGGGTGGTACAAATAAGGAATAAAAAGACGAACAAGACAATACCATAATTTAAAAGCACACAACAACCATACCATTCGAGGGGGGACAAAAGCTCAATTAGCCCCAGGCCTGTCGGAACAGCCAGGTTTTAAGGGCTTTGCGGAAGGCCTGGAGGGTGGTGAGGGTTCGAATCTCCACGGGGAGCTCGTTCCAAAGGGCCGGAGCAGCCACAGAGAAGGCCCTCCTCCGGGTGGTCGCCAGTCGGCATTGGCCAGCGGATGGAATTCGGAGGAGGCCTAATCTGTGGGATCCAATCGGTCTATTGGAGGTAATTGGCAGCAGGCGGTCTCTCAAGTACCCAGGTCCAATACCATGAAGGGCTTTATAAGTGACGACTAGCGCCTTGAAGCTGCTTAGAAAGTTACTAACCGGTTCTCCCGAATAGGTGCGAACTGGTTGAATGATGGCTTTTGATGCAGTGAACTGCATCTATGGACGGAAATCCTGAAGATACTGGTGACCACACATTATTAAGGGTGGGTTTTTTAAAAAAGAAGGAAGGCATTGCAAAGAACTCTGTAGGGTCTCTGCAAGTTGGAGAACCATGTAGTAAGATGTTAAATGCCTTTCAATCTAAGCCTAAAGTAATGTCTGGGAGGCAGACATTACTTTACACTTAGGCTGAAAGGCATTTCACAACTTACTACACTTAGCTTTACATCTATATTGATAGGGAATGAGCTACCAGTGACAGATTTATTTATTATTTAAATTTATATGCTGCCAATCTCACTATCCAAGTGATTCTGAATGGTTCTCAATCCGAATTCAGATTTTGTCTTTCTTCTTTTTTCTTTCTTTTCCTTCCTTTCTTTCATTCTTCCTTCCTTCTTCCTTCCTCCTTCTTTCTTTCCTTCCTTTCTTCTTCCTTCCTTCCATCCTTACTTACTTACTAATTTATCAGCCAATTTCAAGTTTCAAGTTTAATTTTATTTATAGGCCGCCCAATCCCGGAGGACTCCAGGCGGCTTACAGAGAGGGGAAAGGAAAGAAAACAAAAGAAAACAAAAATAAAATAGACAAGTTAAAAAAACAACAACACAGATACATTCATTTCAGTCGGGGCTGGACCTCAACAATGAGGTCAACAGCCCCAGGCCTGCAGGAATAGCCAGGTCTTGACAGCTTTTCTGAAGGCTTTAACCGGTTTACTAAGTTTGCAGAATGCACCGAGCCACAAAGTAACCACATAGCCAAAGTTGGAACAATTTGCAAATAAGTTGTTCAGCCGTCTAAATAACTAACATTCAAACTCATTGAATTTGGGGTGGGTGCAAATGTAAAGGCTAGGTCTGGGGAAGGAGGCTGTGTAAACACTACCACCAAATACCAAGCTCTGGGATCAGTTATATAGCTGCCTGTCAATCAATTACACCAGTTAAGTCCACTGCTGGTCTCCCTGGTTCTCTAAAGCAATGCTGGGAGAGAAGGCAGGAATTCTCTCTAATTCAGTGTTTCTCAACCTTGGCAACTTGAAGATGTCCGGACTTCAACTCCCAGAATTCCCCAGCCAGGCTGGGGAATTATGGGAGTTGAAGTCCAGACATCTTCAAGTTGCCAAGGTTGAGAAACACTGCCTTAATTATTTCCACTCCACAGACATTTGAGGTATCTTTATCGTCTCGTGGCTGTGAAACCTTTGCTGGAATACCTCCACCTTTCTACTTACTAAGGTAGCTCCTAATTGCAACTCCCAGCCTCAGCCCAAATATGGGAAAGGAGATACATGCAACCAAAAATCTAAAATAAAAAATAAAATAAAAATACAGGTAGTCCTCGAATTACAACAGTTCATTTGGAGACAGTTCAAAGTTACGGCCATTTTTCACACTTATGACCATTGCATCCATGGGATCAAAATTCAGACACTTGGCCACTGACTCATATCTACGACGGTTGCAGTGTCCCAGGGATCATGTGATCCTCTTTTGCGGCCTTCTGGCCAGCAAAGTCAATGGGGAAGCCAGATTCACTTAAGAACCGTTTTGTTAACTTAACAACTGCAATTATTCACTTAACAACTGGGGCGAGAAAGATTGTAAAAGGGAGCGAAATTCACCTAACAGCTGTCTCGCTTAGCAACATACATTTTGGGCCCAATTGGGGTCGTTTGAGAGGACTACCTGTATATCTTATTGCATAGAAGAAATACCAGGCCACGATAGTTGTATATTTTTAAGGTTAAGCCCTACCAACTCCTGACAATTTCTCCTCCTACATCACTGGTTGTGCCAAACACAGCCTCTAGGATTTGCAGTTGAGCAAGATTTGCTAGATCGGAGGTACCTGAAAAAGTGCGCTTAATGTTTCATGCCAGAGTCTGATGCAACATCTGAATGTGGGAAAACATAAAAGAGCTTCTTAATTTTTTCCAAGGTCTCTTTCAGCCCTGCCTCCTGAAGGCATCTGTATTTTCTCCTTTGTGACAAAACACAACAAGGTTGTGCATGTATGCGCATACGCGTGCACCTGCCTACCAGCAGAATTCAAGGAATATGGATATAATCAGAGGTGATTTTCACTTACCTTCCCTAAAGGTAAAGGTTCCCTTCACACATATGTGCTAGTCGTTCCCAACTCAAGGGGGCGGTGCCCATCTTTGTTTCAAAGCCGAAGAGCCAAAGACGTCTACGTGGTCATGTGGCCGGCATGACTAAATGCCGAAGGCGCACGGAACACTGTTACCTTCCCACCAAAGGTGGTTCCTATTTTTTCCACTTGCATTTTTAAAGTGCTTTTGAACTGCTAGGTTGGCAAAAGCTGGGACAAGTCACGGGACCGTTACGCGGCGTCAGGGATTCGCTCTGCTGAACCACTTCACAGCCTTCTCTAAGCAGTTTATAGAGTCAGCCTATTGCCCTCAACAATCTGGATCCTCATTTTACCCACCTCGGAAGGACAGAAGTCTGAGTCAACCTTGCGCTGGTGGGAATCGAACCGCCAAACTGTTGGCAGCAGGCAGTCAGCAGAATTAGCCTGCAATACTGCATTCTAACCACTGTGCCACCATGGCTCTTCTGCAGTGGGAATCTCTTTTTCTCTGTAGCCTCTGACCAGACCTGGATCACTGATAATGCCTGGGATTTGGATACCATGCATGTTTAATAAATCATTATTATTATTATTCTCATAGCTCTCCTGCCATACTAAATTCGACCCTGTCTGTTCTGATTGTTGAAGCATTATCCTTCTGACCATAGACCTGCAAAGAGACAGACAGACTGAAAGAGTCCTGTACCTTAGGCAGACTTCCTTTCTAAGCTTCCAAAAGACTGCAGAGAAATCTCCTGGCTAGGCAACAGAAGACCACAAAACTCTTTGCACAAGCAGGCTAACAAAGATGATGTGGCCTTCACTGGAACTGCGAGGGGAAGGAAGAAAGAACCGACCTATTCTCCTTCTAATCATATTCACTGCAGTCATAATTATCTGTGCCGGCAACATGCTTAAAAGGCTGTTGACCTTCACTTCCTGAGGCTGACCTTTCTGCAACATTGCCCTTGCTGCTGAGTTACTGGAACATTTTCTCCTGGGTCCACAGAAATGACTCATAGATAGAAGGAGGTTGCATCTACAGGTAGCCCTCTGCGTACATTAGGATCGGAAATTCCGTCGCTAACCAGAGTCACCACTAAGGGAGATGCGCCCAATTTGATTGTCTTTTTTTGTTCAGTCACCATAGTGGTTCAGGTGAATCAGATAGTGCAAGGGGTGTCAAACTCAAGGCCCAGGGGCCGGATCCGGCCCGCGGGGTGCTTATATGTGGTCCACTGGGCCGCTCTGGAAAAAGCGAAGGACTGCCCGCAGTGCCTCTGCCAGTGAAAATGGACAGCGGGCGGAACTCCCAACTCTGTTTTCACTGGCAGAGGGTTGCAGGAGGCCATCACAGGTGAAAACGGAGCTTTGGAGCACGTTTTCGCTGGCAGAGCGCCGACACAAGTGACGTCGAGCTGGCCACGCCCACCTCAGCCACATCCATCCAGGCCCCCAGAGGTCAAACACAACCCTGATGCGGCCCTCAATGAAATCGAGTTTGTGGTTGTGAATTAAGTGGATTCCGCTTTCCCCATTGCCTTTGTTGGAAGCTGTCTGGAAAATGGCACACATATGACGCCAGGACTCTGCAATCATCGTAAATACACAATCTGAATTCTGATCACGTGATCACGGGAACACCACAAAGGTTGGAAGTCTGAGGACCAGTTGTAAATCACTTTTTTTGCAGAACGAACGGTTGTTAACTCGAGAACTCCCTGCATCCCAAACACACCTATCAATGTTTAGTTGCATCACTGAGACAAAATTCATACTTATTCAAGTTACTAAAGCTATTTCAGGGATTTCAGCTTGGAATGCAGGAATGAGCACCCCAGCAAAATCTTATTTTAAGTTTTAGTAAAGGCTGATTTGTCCGATAGGCCAACAATTTTTATTTATTTATTGTTTGCAAAAGGACTGCCCTCATAGTTTGAATCTATGGGTGCTTAAGCCTACAAGTAGGCCTTTGGAGTTCCCAAAATTACCTAGAATGCAATTGAAGGGAATTATATTTTCAGTAATGTCAGAAAGGAACCTCAAGGATGAATTGGTTCCAATTTATTTCTTTGGGAGCAGAAAATAACGCCCCACAAGGATGGATTACCAATAATTTCTTTCTCTTAACACATGACATTTCTGATGGGTCAGTACCTGGATTTCAATGACCTTGTTTTTTGAGGACTTGAAAATTTGAACTGATTTATACCCAGATTAACTGAAGTTTCTACTTGCCACTGGGCCAAAGATACAAACACATAGTTTTGTGTTCACACAACATGCGTCACCTAGCTGTTAATAAATGTATTTCAGAATACAATGATCTGGCCATTAACCAAATGGCCTGGGCTCATGCAACATGCCAAACCACAAAATAATTAGGCAAGAACAAAAGAGAAAACCAAGCATTTTTATATGTACCATATAAGCAGCTACAGTTGCTACGTTTCTAACTGATATCCTTAAATGGCTGTGTGAATCTTTACTAGTAATTTACTGGCATCCCCGAGGTACTATGACCTTTACACATTCAAAATCATGTGACTGGCCTGCAGAGTTTTGAATAAGGATCTCAAAACTTTTAGAACAGTCCACACTGTTTAAAAAAGAAGAAGAAGATATTTATGGCACCTTAAACATTCCCCAAAGGTACATCACATTTTTTTGTTTATTTTTAGTCCCATGCTGCTTTAAAAGGCTTTGGAACTCATCTTCTTCTCCCACATATATAATGGAAGGGCATTAGAAGCTCTGAAAAGTCAACCCAAATGCTTCTGGAATATGTCTTTACTGTGCAATTGTATATTCAACTTCTTCAGTTGCTAAATATATATATATATTTCAAGATTCCCACCAAGCTTTGCCAAAGATGCTCAGCCATGCTACCCCAGACTAGAACAGGATGTTCGGCTGTCCTGATACAAGGGTACCCCAATTTCAGCGCAAGAAAAAATAAATCACATACTGTACTGCATCTCCTCAAAAGCACATGGTATGGTATGTTTGCTCATACATTCGCTGGCACAGAAGTCAACAAAGATAATCCAAGAACTGGCTGGCATTCTTCCTGTTGCAACCTCTATCTATGTGGGGGTTGGGGATAAGGGGGGGGGCAGCAACAGGGAACATCAGTAGCCTGTGCAATATTGGGACAGGGGGGAAAAAACCAGTTCAAAGACTGGGAGAGAGAGACAGAGAGAGACAGAGAGAGAGAGAGAGACAGAGACACACAGAGAGAGAGACAGAGACAGAGAGACAGAGAGAGAGACAGAGAGAGAGACAGACAGACACACACACACACACACACAGAGAGAGAGAGAGAGAGAGAGAGAGAGAGAGAGAGAGAGAGAGAGAGAGAGAGAATGGAAAGAGAGAGAGAGAGAGAGAATGGAAAGCTGCATTTACCCCATACAGACAAGCTATAATTCAAAATATAGGGAACCCATAAAGTAACCAAACAGCCTGGCCTCACACAAGATATGAAACCACCAAAAGCCAACCGGATTTTTTTTTAAAAAACAACCCAGGCTAGCAAGTTGTGTGAATGCGCACAAGCACGTGCACGCGCGCGCTCACACACACACACACACACACACAAACACGGGTTTTATTACTGATTAATGGAATAATCTGAAGCCAACCATTCCGGCGTTGTCCAGACATTGAGGTCCATCAGCCCTTCAGCTGGTTGGTCCTGCAGGCTTGGAGATGGGCAGCGTGGCTCGATACAACATCACGACTGGAAAAGGATCATCCACGGGGGTCCTTCAGCCGCGCCCGCGCGCGCCCGCCAACCCACCCGGGAGCGGAGACCTGCATTTGCCCCCGCGCAACAAAGGCGCTACACCACACACAACCCAATCGCCGATGCCCCCAGAGGGGAAAAAGGACGGGCGGCTAGATCGAAACCCGGGGGGGGGGAGGGAGGGAAGAGGAAGAGAAGTGGCATCCCTCCGCCCTCCAAAACAACCACCGCCGTTCTCAAGGATGCCACGCACTCCCTTCCACCAGCCCTCTCTCCCTCCTCTCTCTCTTTCTGTTTCTCTCCCTCCCTCCTTCTCTGGCTCTCCTCTTCTCCCCCCCCACTCTGTCTTTCCCTCCCTCCTCCTCTCTCTCTTTCTGTTTCTCTCCCCCCTCCTTCTCTCTCCCCCCTCTCTCTGTCTTTCCCTCCCTCATTCCCTCGCTCTTTCTGTTTCTCTCCCTTCTTCCTTCTCTCTCTGTCTCTCCCTCTCTCCGTCTCTCTCTCTTTCTGTTTCTCTCCATTCCTCCTTCTCTCTTCCCCTCTCTCCCTCTCCCTCCCTCATTCTCTCCCTCTCTTTCTGTTTCTCTCCCTCCCTCCCTCTCTCTCCCTCGCCCCCGGCAGCTCCTTTGTCCGTCCATCCCTTCCTCCCTCCATCTGCCAGCTGACAAGCCACCACCAACCCCACTCGCGAAGCCAAAAAGCCCGGCGGACGCCGAGCGAGCCCTGCCGGCGATCGCCAAGGACTCCGGGGGGTTGGGGGGCTCCGATGCCCTCTTCCCGCTCGGATCTCACCCGCCCTGCCAGCTCCCCACAGCCGCAGCCAAGCCCACCCCCACCCCACCCACCTTTGGCCCCGCGTCCGGACCACCGCAGCCTCCGCCACCTCCTCCTCCTCCTCCTCCTCCTCCCTGCCCGACGGGACCGCGCGGCAGCTCCCCGCCATCCCTTCCCTTCGCCAGCCCGGCATCCTCTCCCCCCCCCTCCCCACATCTCCCCTCCGCCTCCCGCTTTTCCCTGCAGCGCGGCTCCTTACTCGAACATAGCCCGGGGCGGGCAAATGCAGGGCGGGGGGCGGGCGGACGCCCCCCCCCTCCCCCGCCCGGCCGGGATGGAGAGGCGAGCGAGGGTCCCGGCCGGCGGCCCCCGTTGTGCCGCGCGGAGGAAGAGGCAGGCCGTTCTCTGCCGCCCGCCCTCCCTGCCCGCCTGCCTCCTTCGACGGCGGCCGCCCCTTTTTGTCGCACGCACCCCCTCGCTCGGCGGCTTCCCCGCACGGAGCCCGGCGAAAGGGAGGGGCTTAGGAGCAGGCAGCCAGGCGGGCTGGGCGGGCGGGAGGAGCTCCGCGGGTGCGTGGAGACCTTTCCGCTCGCGTGTAAAGCAAGGGGGGGGGGGAACACGAGGAGTGGGGGATGGGGGAAGAGGAGGATACCCAAGGAAGGAAGGCCTGGTGGGTAATGAAGCCCCGATTCGGCTTCGCCCGCTTCTTTTCCCGGAGAAAGGGCAGAACAGAAGCTCGGGGGCAAATTCCTCGGTTAAACGGGGACCCTGCTGAGCCCTACGAGCTGCCCCGGGCCACCTCAGGCGGTTGACCTTGGCCAGGGGTCAGCAACCTGCGGCTCTGGAGCCGCATGTGGCTCTTTCGTCCCTCTGCTGCGGCTCCCTGTCACTCAAAATATGTGCCACAACTGCCAATGGGCAACACCCACCAGCATATGATTTACTGAGCTTTTTGACCCCCAGTAGGGCAACCATGGATAAATCCAAGAAAAGTTTAATTCAACTACATATGCTAGTTTTGTGGCCGCTCAGGAAATAGCCAGGCATGGGAAGGGTTTTGTGGCTCCCGGTGTTTTTTCTGTGGGAAACGGCAAATAGTTCTTTGAGTGCTGAAGGTTGCCGGCTCTTGACCTTGGCGAATCAGAAGGATGCCTCACCTGTCTAGGCACGTACCGTGCTCTCCGCACGAGGTGCCTCTCCTGTTTCTTGCACCCACCCACGGGTGCACATGTGTGTAGTTGAGGATGGGTGAGGAGGAGCCACTTCCCATCAGCGCCCCAACATTGGGACGTGGCTTTTGCTGTTCCCAGCTCCTTTTGAGGATGGGGGGGGGGGACCCCAATGAAATCCAGAGTTGAGATCCAGAGACAGATCGTCTGTTTGTGGGTGCTTTGGAGGTGGTGTATACACTGGATTGGATGCCAGGCTTACATGTTATGGGTTCACCGACAAAAGCGCACCCAATGAAACCGCGGCAAGAAAACTGTGAGTTCTAAACCGTGCTGACAAATGAGTGCAGAAGCGCACCGACAACAGTGCGCCGACAGAAGCGCGCTCTAAACCTAACCCTAAACCTAACCCTGACCCTTACCTTAACTTAAATCATGCTTCTATCAGCGCACTGTTGTGGGCGTGCTGTTGTGGGTGCATTTGTTGGGTCACGCATGTTATGTATGTTTCAACTTGGTGAGCCATGCATCAAGTCTGACTCATTCAGCTCCCTCTGAATTTCAGGGTGATATGATATCCTGGACCCAACCCACTACTGCCATCTTGGAAAAATAAAGCTTTATTGTAGGCTCACCGATAGTTTGATGGCTAACCACCCCTTTTCAAAAGCAAAATCTTCTCTGGATGGGACACATCCCCAATTCCCCCAAAAAAGATGAATAAAATTGTCTTGACTAGAAGATGGTGGACTGGGGAATTGTAGTTTCCTACACCTTGTACTGTTGTTGCCAATATATTGACTGTGCTTATCAATAACTCTAGATATTCATAAGTCAATGCTTACCAATAACTTGATATGCTTGCTCTAGGCCAGGTTTTATGCCCAGCGGATTTCTGAGATACTGAGAGGGTGCCATTGTTACTGATATCTACTGTTCTCTTAGCCTTGAACTTTGTAAAACTTTCCGTAATATTTATGTATTGTTTTTAATTGCTGAAGCCCTTGTTTGGGACAGAGGCAGTCATACCAATTTGACAAACAATAAATCCTTTTTTTTTTTCATTTACTTCACTTTCATTTCTATCCTGATCCTTCATTGTGCCAATTAGTGTACATTCAAAGTGATAATAAAGTTATTATTCTATACTATTCTATTCTTATTTCTATTTTATTCTCCTAAATTGGAGATAGCAATCAGACATTTTATTCTCTGTAAAATCTACAGGGAGTCCTCGACTTACGACCGTTTGTTTAGCGACTGTTTAAATTTGCAATGGCACGGCCTTGACAACAGTCGCAGCATCTCCATGGTTATGTGGTCAAAATTTGGGCACTGGCATCTAGCCTGTGTTTACAATGGTTGAACCATCCTGCAGTCAGATGGTTTCCACTTGCAACCTTCCTTACAAGATTCCAACTAAGTCAATGGGGGAAGCTGGATTCCCTTAACAATCCATGGCAAAAAAATGCAGTTAATGGTGGCTTCACTTAGTCACAGAAGTTCCCAATTGTCATAAATCAAGGACTTCCTAACTGTATGCCAATTCAAAGCACTTTGTAAATACATACGTTAAGGATGATCTTAGGTATTTGATCAGCTGCTCTACATCAAACTTTTGAATCCAGTTTACTCTTTTTTCTACCTATAGGGATTAAAATGAAATGGATCACTCTGTACTGTATTTCCTTAAAATGGTTCCACCACAAAACCGCGGTAGACAAAAGCGCGCTCGACGAAAGCGCGTACGTGATGTCATCACAGCGCGACGAAAACATCGCGCTGTGAGCGGTAAATTTAAAATTAAAGCGAAAACCTTACCCTAACCCCCCCAAACCTAACCCTAAACCTAACCCTAACCCTAACCCTAAACCTAACGCTAACCCTTAACCTAACGCTAAACCTAACCCTAACGCTTAACCTAACCCTAACCCTAACCCTAACCTTTATGTGAATCGGCTTGCTTTAATTTTATTTTAATTTCAATTTAATTTATTTTTAATTTTTTTCGTCGCGCTGCTGACGTCAGGTACGCGCTTTCGTCGAGCGCGCTTTTGTCTACCGCGGTTTTGACAGGTCACGCCTTAAAATATTGCTTTAATGACTGCTGGTGTTCACATCTTATTCAGAATTGCAATTGATTGTATTTCATTAAGACTGTGTTGACCCTTGGCAACCCCATGGATATTCTCCGTGACAATCTGACTTATGACAATTCAGAACTACTTTCCTGAATTCAGAAGGATGGAAGGAAGATTTCCAATAATTCCTGTCAGATTTCAGAAGAAAATTCAATGGAGAAACTAGAAGGAACTCTTGAGGTTGCTCCCACTCCATTTTCTTTGCCCACCCACCCTCATTCTGTTTCTGTTTAGATAAGGAAATGTGACTGAAACAAGACCAGAGGGGATCTGGCTGTCTAGTGGTTAAAGCAGATTATCAAAGTAACTAATTTTGGAGATCTTGTACAGCAAATAAAACCCATAAATAAACCAAATGGATAAGAGCTCAAGCAAGCACTAAATTGCCCAAAACGGAACAGCATCTTTATTGTGGTCAATGACTAGGACATTTAAGTTACACAAACGTTTTTTTTCTGATTCAACAAGTTGTATGAATTCAGCCCTTAAAAGCATAATGATACCCCAGTTTCAAAAAAGTAACCCATCGTCTTGCAAAGGATGGCATTCAAGAATTTTAAGAAGCTGATTCAGAATGAGAAATGCAAAATTAGCTCATTTCAAGTATTGGCAGAAATCCAGTTTGGAGGATTGTTATTCCTATTACTCTTAAACCAAGATGGACGTGCTGCGCAGAGTCATTGAACGGACAAAAAGTGAATAGGGGGATCTGAAAGGATAAGAGAGGATTTTCATCCTTTTGGAGGAGGGGGCCAATTTTTAATGTTACCAAAATCAGCCATTTTCTCAATGTACAAAAATAATAATTCTTCTAAGGCAGTGTTTCTCAACCTTACCAACTTGAAGATGTCCGGACTTCAACTCCCAGAATTCCCCAGCCAGCGAATGCTGGCTGGGGAATTCTGGGAGTTGAAGTCCGGACATCTTCAAGTTGCCAAGGTTGAGAAACACTGTTCTAAGGTATTTTAAAAAGGTTCATCCACCCAGGCAAATGCAGCTTGTAAAAAAATCTGGATATGAATCTTGATAAGGTTATTTCGTGGGATCGAATGAAGACTTTATTTTGTTTGGTGTCTAACAGGCTCATGTGCTTTTAAAGAGTTCGTGCAAGCAGGTACAAAAAATGTGTTTTTGAATACTGTGGTTCCTCTTGAATCTCCACAATGCAAATGCGATCTTGGTACTTGTGTTTGATAAGAATTTAGCAAAACGTTCTGATTATACAAATTGGGTGGAACAGGGATTTAAAAATGTGAGTGAAAAGGCGAAGTTGACAATTTCATCTACCCCTAATTGAGGACAACAGCAGACTCAAAGACAGCTCAATCTGCTTTCAGAGGAAAGCATTTGACCCAATTCATACTCCACCCAGAAAGTATGATCTCTCCAATACCTGTAATTACTGGTTCAATTTCATAATCATTAACTGTCACATGAATGGTGTGCTATGGAAGCTCTGTATCAATGTTCATAGTGATTGCATTACTGAAGGTAATGTTCCATTATTTCTCTGGCCAAATCTTTTTTTTAAAAAAACATGGGAGCCTGCCATGGATACAAAAAAAGATGGGCAGGAAATTAAAATAAAGACTTTATCTTTAAATTATGTCTTTCCTTTAAAAATAAAAAAGAGGTCTGTTAACGGGGAGGAAGAATAAGGGAGAAGGATAACTTAACTCCCAGCTTTGAATGCAGCCATTATTTAATGCCAAGTGATGCTTACGGAAGTTAACATTCTGACTCTTGTGTCACCCAAAACTGTTTTAATGGCAAAGCTATTATGCCAACTGACAGCCAAAATATGCAATAAATAGCTTCTAGTTTAAACAGAGAAACTACTTTTGACCTAGTGACACTTCCTGCCCACAAAGTGCAATTTTTAACTGCAGCCAAATCATTCAAACTTTGGGGAGGAGGAGGGGGGAAAGAGTTGAACCAGTGAAGCAAAAGGCAAGCACGTTCTGCTTCCGTTTGGCTTGGCACGTGCTTCTCCCAGGCCCCTAAGAATGTGAAGTAGGAATCTTTGTTTGCTTTGCAAGACAATAAAACTGAAAGCAAACAAGGGTCCAGATTTGTCAATGCAATCTCGCACTGTACAGCTATGTCAGTCTGGCATTCTTCTAGCAAGAGCCAACAACACATAGTGTGTGCGCGTGTGTGACTAAGCCAATCACTGAAGGAGAAATACTTGTTTCTTCTTACCCTCCCCCTGCCACTTCTATTATTAAAATTACCCCTTGTTGCTATTTGTGTCAAAGGAAAGAAAAATTGATAGCTACCTGCTGGGTCGTCGCTTCCTCTATAAGATAGCAAAAAGAATCAGAAAAATATAGCATGGTTCTAACAGTAATCAACTCAATTACAGGCAAACAAACCACATGATTTAGTCTGTATGCAGGGTGAACAAAGGTAGACAAACTTTTGTTAAAGCTACAATGAAGTTAACGGCTTGTGGTTTTGCACGTGCAAATTCGTTCATTCTCTTAGCATGATGTGTGCACCTATCAGATTATAATATGATCGGTTGCAGCACTGCATAGTTTGGGGATACAACAGCTCGTGCTTAGTGTGCTACATAGGCCAGCTTTTGTGCATGATGATCCCTTGGAAAAATGAGGACTCTTCTATAGGATAATCCTATTGCTTCTAATAAAGGTTCTTGTTGCTTTTAACACTTAAAGTAATACATGTTCTTTAGTGGGCTAGACATTGTTGCAAAGAATGTGAACAATTCTGGTACAGCCGTTCTCAAGATGTAGAAGGAATGGCATCATCTGGGGGGGGGAAGAGTCAAAAAAGGAATCAGCCCTAGAATCTCTACGTAGCCTCAAACGGACCAAGTCCAACTTCTCCTCCCCTTGAATTCTGTCAACCCTTCTCTAGCATCAAAATAGCATTGTTAGTTGAGTGGATTCCTGGCATGAGCAAATAGAATGGCAACGGAGGTTCACGTGTGATCTTGGTCTTTTGCCCCCGACACAAAACCATCTTAGAGGTTAAGCTTTCCAAGAAACCTGGTTCTCCCACAGCAACACCAACACTTGCAAAAATGTATCACAAGTCTTTTTATTTATCTGGACCGTAAGAATAAACTTCACGTATTGTATTTGCTAACAAATCATCAATGGCTTTGATAATCAGGGTCATACAATGTATTATCATAATGTGGCTTGGTGGGGGGATTCATGGGTCTAATCTGAGATTTCTTCAAAGCATGTTTAATAAAACCTAGCTTAGTATAACTTAGAGCCCAAGTTAGGGAAGCTGTGAAAACTTCAGGTGGGCATTACACAATCCTAGAAAAGGGTTTTGATCTCGTGTTCAACATGTGAACCGAGCATGCAATATGAACCCACACACTTTACAGGCCAACCATTGCTTCCAACTATCAACCACAAGCTCCAACCCCTTGTGACCAAATTTCAGATATGATGGAACTGTGGTGTAACAATAGCTGGCAGGTCTGGTCCCACCCACACTCCCCTTCCCTCCAAGGGAGCAACTGTTAATCCAATTCAAATCTTATTCCCCGTTGGGCCTGAGAATAAAAAACAATACAGGCAGATCAAGAACATAATAGAAATGGAGGGGATGAGACACACCCATCTCCTATTTCCAGAATGGCGTTTCTGGGTAGCTTTTCTTCCTTTAAAAAAAAAAAAAAACAACAACTCACGGGATAAATGTAGCCTACCAGAAACACATAAAAAATACAGCCCCTCCTTTCACTGCAAGGATTGAGACTACCAAACCGAGCCTTGGTCCTGCTGTTCCCATCTTTTATTTGTAGAACTCGTGTTCCTGTTCGTCTTTCTTGATGACCGTTTTGTAGGCTTTTTCAAAGTCCTTGGCAAGGACAATGTAACGGTTCTCCCGTACTGCCAGCATCCCAGCCTAAAAGGAAGAATGAGAAAGATAAAAGGAGGCTGGGAAGAAGGGGAAATGTTTCAAAGCAGCAACTACGAAGGGAGCGCTCACAATGAAAGAAAGAGAGGTGGAAAGACGCCGGGGAGCAATGCTCCAAGGCATGTTCTCGTTCTGATTTACAATTCACACCATCCGGGCAAGACGTTCTGGGAACTGCAGCCCAATGTTAATTGCCCAAGGAAGCAGTAGCCTCCTTTAAATGGATGTCAACAGACTGTGGAGTATCCTAAAATTTGGATTCCTGCCCTGAAAACTGAAGTATGTTTGCACTCCTGAGCCTACTACAGCAAATATAGACACATACAGATATCCATTTATTCAGAGAGTCCCTACTTTAATTCCAAATTCCCAACTGGTTAGAAACCAAAACTAATATTGCTGTTTGCTGAATTTCAACCAACAATATTTCCATTTTACTTCCATATATAACGCTTTGTTTCGCCTTCTTTTTTAATCCCGCATAAATGGAAATACCACCAATGTAGGGATGTCTGCTAAAATCCACCACAAGAATAAATCACAGTGAGATGGGTAAGATTATCAGATGTAACCCTGGCAAAGAAACTTAGTCCTCCTACAGAGTTTGCTGTAGAGGCAAGATCTAAACTCGTGACTCCAAGCTCCCAGCTTAAGTTCCTGGCTAGCAGCCTACACACATTCTCACACAGAAGTTGACCCAAGAGGAGCATGATTCACAGCTTAACATTTCATGCCTTTTTTTTAACCCTCTGAAGATTTCTCTCATTTCCCCAATCGTTAAGATAGCTAGACACGAATAAAGAGGAAGTGGGGCTGAAAACGGATGGCCATCTGCTCCTTTGGAGCAACGAACAAAAGCATACGAACCTCCTGGCAAATGGAGTTGATATCAGCTCCTGAGATCTTATCAGGTCGTGCTACATCTAGGAGGAGTGAAGGAAAGAAATAGAGAGAAAAGGCCCAACATGACCGTCCCACAATTTTAACTAGCTGACATTCTGAAATCGGGATATTCTCTTCTAAGTGGTAACCTTTCCATTTGACCCAGTGAAATGTTAGTATTGTAGCCCACCAGTGGCCATCAGAGCTGGCAGCAGATTCGGACAGTGAGGAGGTTGGGGAGGAACATGGGCCAGTCCTGGAGTCTGGGGAAGGCTCTAATGAGGGCTCTGTGTCGGAGACAGAGAGGGGACCAGAGCCGTCTGACAGTTATCAACTGCCTTTAGAGTCAGATCTCAGTGAGGCAGATGAACAGCTGGAGCCTCTTCCCAGTGTGCGCATGCACAGAGTTGCTAGACGAAGGGAACAGCTAAAGAACAGGAGTCGACTTGGGAGTAAGGCCACAGGTGGATGGTGAATGGCCCTTCCCAGAGAAAATAACAAGAGGAGCAAAAGGGGAGTGGAGTTTTCAGGAGACAATTAGTTCATGACTCTCCGAGGCTCCTTGCCGCGTTTTACAGATATCGGCCTGGCAGCTCTCCAAGCCAGATAAGGTCTATGACTGTAAATCCTGCCTTTGAAAGACTTTGCTGGATGTGAATGAGCTGAATTCACAGTAAATTAATAAAAGGTTTTTTTGTTGGGGCAAGGACTTTGCTTCATGTTCTTGGGAAGAACAGTTACAGGAAAAACCAACAGAAAGCAACCAATGATTGAAATAAAAGTTAAGTAATCACTTCATTGGAAAAGGTTCAGATTCTCCCAGTTCAAGCTTCACAAGGATTGGAGTCTCCTTTCCCTCTGAAGGAATGGGACAGATGAATTGGGAGGAATCCGTCAAGTTACACAAAATGGAACTGGCTGATATCCCATTTCGTAACAAAGGGCAGATTAGGCAAGAACACAACAAAAGCCCAACCCACTTGCTTTGTTTTCGACCCTAAACAGAAAACAGCTCTAACCAGTCAGGAGAAACTACTATAGCATGCATACTCCCTCCCACAGTAGCTGCCTCTTAATTTGTTCCTGGAGGAGGGATCTGCTGGAGAAGAAACAGCTCTTGCAACACAACAATTGTTGGTGTGAACAGAAGAATGGTCCCAGGAAAGCAGTTGAAATTTATACGTCTTAAGCAGTGACTGAAGCGTTGGGAGTTTTTGTTTACTAAATGTTTATCCTGCCCTTGATTCAGAAGCTCAAGGTACTACACACAGCACTGTTCCTTTTTATTTTTCTCCCAATAACGACCCATTGAGATACTGGACTAAGAATGAATGACTGGCCCAAGTTACACTGCACAGTTCTACAGATAAGGGTAGACTAGAATTTGGGACTCTTTTCTCCAACACTTTAACCAGCCTTCCAACACTGGATTAAGGAGACTCGGGTGCAAGTCCTCACTGGGTGACCTAGATACCCACTTTCAGCAAAGCCTACTTCACAGAGTTGTTTTTGGAAGGAAAAAACAGAGAGAGGCGTCTATATACACAAGCTTGAATTAACAGAAAAAAGGGAGGATACAATGAAATTATCCAATTATAAGATGCTAGAACTTGAATACTATGCCCCAATAAGATGTGCTAGAGACAAAACCTTTGTTTCCCCCAACCTGCTTCCTGAAATGGAACCTGTGATCTATCCCACAGGGGGAGTCTGGGGCAACTTTACGTAATTTCTTTATAACAATATTAGGTGGGAAAGAATTTCCCCCCAAAACCCACGCCAAAATGCATCCCAAATGTTCTGCTCTATAGATCAGGGGGACTCCAAATTTGACAACTTTTAAGACTTGTGGACTTCAACTCCCAGAATTCCTCAGCTCTGGCTGGGGAATTCTGGGAGTTGAAGTCCACAAGTCTTAAAAGTTGCCAAGTTTGGAGACCCCTGCTATAGATGAAGGTAGCAATGTGCCTCCAAGAAGCGTCCGCCCCAAAATAAAAGTGTCACTTCTTTTGACCAAGTTCTTGTCAAGGATACAATCTTCCAGATCCACCTCCTCAGATAGATTCATCTTGCTGGTGATGGTAGAGAAGATTAAGCGTTTTTGGCGTCTATCTGGCAGAGGAAACTCGATCTTACGATCTAGACGCCCTGGTCGGAGCAAAGCAGGATCCAGGGTGTCTGCTCGGTTTGTAGCCATTATCACCTGTGGTCAAAAGAACAAGAGAAGAAGAAACCACATAAATCCTGAACTTTGAAAGTGCCAACTCAGCCCAAGCTGTATTCATGGCTTGTGTACTCTTGAAAACAGCTGAGTAAGACAAATTGTGAACTGAAGTTTAATAAGTAAAATGAGAAAATCTTTCTTTCTCCCCAGCCTGAAATCTTCCTCACTTTAGGAACTCCAAAAAGCTCGGGATTGTTACGGTTGGTTCTCTGACTAACAAGGATTCAGAAAACCATCAACTAACTGCCTATAAGCTTCTTGCCTTGCTGGATCATAGGAATAGTATTAGAAGAAGAAGAAAAAACAATCCACAAAGAATTGGTTCTAAATGGGAACTAGTTCCATTACTGGAATTATTTTAACCTCAGCCGAGATTTCCAAGATGAAAAATGCCTGGGAAAATTATTTAGGTACTCCCCCCCCCCCCAAAAAAAAAAAAAAAACCCTGACATAGATGGGCAAGGAAGCTGCATAACTTTTTTTGGACATAGCAAGTTCCTCAGCAATTTATCAGCCATTATGAACAGTGGACTAAATTTTTATTAATTGCAATGTATTAATTTTGGGCATTTTTCTGGGATTTGGGATGAGTTTTCTCCTTCTCCCTTTCACACACATGCACATCATATTAACCACTGTAGATGTGCAGTGCAAAATGAAGAAAAGTGAAGGACATCATTGCCTCCCTAGATCACTCAAATCATCTAAGTCCCAACACACCTTGACATTAACATTCTGGTCAAAGCCATCCATCTGGTTGAGAAGCTCCAACAGAATCCGCTGAACCTCCCTGTCCGCTGTGGAGAGACCGACAAAGCTATCAGAAGATGGGCTGATAAAGAGAAATAGTCCATGCGTTCCTCCATATTTCTAGTCTTCATTCCAGACTTTAAAGGACGTCATACCAGTTTGTGCCTTTTCTGAGAAGCAACTCAAAATCAAACAATTCCTAATTTTTATTCATGCTCCCAAGTTTCAACTCATTATAAATATGGACGAAATGCTACAGAGGAAACAGAATCTTGTGAAACATTCAAAAATAGATAAATGAAGTAAGACGTTTTATAACCTATTCTCTTAGGGATTCTCTCAATTTAGATTTTTTTTTTTTAATGTTGAAATTCTTCTCTTCCAAACCAATTCTACAGAATGGTAGAATTTGATTAATGAGTTTACTATTTCCTATAATTAAGAGCTGCCAGGATTTCTAACCTCCCCTTAAATCCTCACCTATTACCTTCCCAAACCTAATTAAAATTCTCACATCATTGAACAAATCTGCACAAAGGTAGTAACACAAACCCACCTAGAGAGAAATTCTCTTCTGGATTTCATGGGCCAATCCAACACAGAAGACATTGTGGCCAACAGATAAAGAACTTTGCAAACCCAGGGTTCCAACACACTGTGACAAGTCAGGGAAAGAGCAATGCCCACATACTGTAACCAGGACCATGCGATTCTCAGCAGCCAAAAACTGGACAGGTAACTAGAGATTTATACCGCTAAAAAAATAATGTCAAACCCATTTAGTCCCTAATACAAATCAGGGAGAGAGGGGAAAGAATTGCTGCACACAAAAGTGCTGGGCATGAATAAGAAAGAAAGGAAAGTTTGTTCAGATTTTGTTACCAAATTACTCAAGTTTCGGGATTCACAACACATCAAATCATCAGCATTAAAAAGCTAGGTTTTCACAACATCTCTTCCACAACAAAAGCAAGTAATGTTAAACAGGAGCATGAGGGCTCATCAAACTCAACCAGTTATGTAAATTCAGCCATACAGCCCTTAACTAACGTGATTAAGTGTATTGTGTAAACACAGCAATGTTTTCCCTTCTTTTATTTTGGCTTAGCTTCAGTATTGCTTTTTAAGATAAAAGCCTTTGTGGACTGGCTTACATAATGCAGGCAGATAAAATAATCACAAGTTCTAGTTAATGACAGCAGAAGCATAATTCAGCTGTTGAATCAGTGAGGACACCACTAGGGCACAGTGAGCAAAAAGGTAGGTTAATTTCCATGGAACACTATTCCCACCTCTCCAGAACCCACCCACATGCGACACCTCTGTAACTGCCTGAAAATATCCAGGCAGCACGACATTCCCATTCTTTAAACATCCTCCAGCTTCTACCCAAATAATCAGAGCTGCCCTTCAAAATTCAGCTGTTTCTGCTTGCCAACTCACCTCCAGTCTGGGCATCAAAACGCTTGGTGGCAATGGCATCAATTTCATCAATGAAGATGATGGCTGGCGCGTTCTCTTTGGCCAGACGGAAAACATCCCGGACCATGCGTGGCCCCTCACCCAGGTACTTCTGCACGAATTCAGACCCCACTACCCTAATGAAAGCAGCTGGACGGAAAGACATCATGACTCTGAGTTATTGTTCACAGCAGGCTGAATTATGCATAGGATTGTGCAGGAGACTGTGCATATTTATGAAGCAATATACATTTGAGGTCAAGCTTGTAGGTGGTTTCCAGAGTAACCAAATGTATACTTCCATCAGTTGATCTGTGCGCTATTATGAAGAAGACTAAAAGGGTTCAGTGAAGTAGCCTATTCTTCTCTACAGAGGGAGATAATACACATTCTAAGATGCCTCCAAGTCCAATGTCCAGTTGCCCTTGTTGGTTGACAACAATTTTCCCATCCATGTTGGCTTCTTAAAAGTACAACACTTAAACCTTGCCCATTTTCAGCTTCAGGCGCTAAGAAGTGCCAAAAATGTCCGCAATAAAACATTAAAATAGCTCAGATAGAGGGGAAAAATACCCAGCAGGGGAGGAATCTATACATGACACATGGTAATATAACCAAAACCATACTTACCTGTGGTGTGATGGGCCACAGCTTTGGCCAGCATAGTCTTTCCACAGCCAGGGGGCCCATACATTAACACGCCCCGTGGAGGATCTATGCCAATCTATAAAAGAGCCACATAAGGAAGCAACAAGCAGTAAAAGAATTAATTTTTGAGGCCATCATGGTTTGCTTTTTCACAGATTTAATACAGATGCCCTCAGTCCCGAATAGCTGAAGTATGGACATCAATACTTCAATATTATATAGGTCTCTCTGTCGACGCCAAGATCAAACTTCTGAATCCAGTCAATTATTAATCCTAGTGCGCTATTTTGCCTGGCAACAAATAGCCAAAACTACAATGGTAGTTATGCATTAAGCGAACCGTAACTTAGCCTAGCGTATTTAAGCATTGTTTTCACTGTTGGTGCATCCAGTGAGCTTTCTGGTTTTATTGCATTTGCTCTGAATAATGACACTGCTTGTATCCTACTCAGCCTTTAACTCACTGTACAAAGCCAAGAGAACTTCACGGCCTGGGACAATGGGCAAAACTTAGCTAGCTACTGGCAGCTACTATATCATCAAGACTGCATGCTTTCTTTGACATATATTTCTTCCTGTCATATAACCGCTAATACCTCAGCTTAAAAAGCACAACTTGACACTTGAAAATGTTATGTTCTAAGGGATAGGCGATGCGTGAAATATGCTTGTCCATCTCTTCATAAGCTGAGCAAACCAGTTTAGGAGAAGTCATTACGCTTGAGCTGAGTGGGAGGAGAGCAAATGCCTTATATGAGTTTTTGAAGAAGTTTTGAAAAACGGAAATGAGATATAGCTCTAATAAAAGGACTACTTGTGTCCACTTCTGTTTGCAGACTTTCAGCCCTGAAATTTAGAAATACCTGTTTGTAAAGTTCAAAGTGAGTGAGGGGCAGCTCCACGGCCTCTCGGACTTCCTGCTTCTGAATATCCATCCCACCAATGTCAGCATACATGACATCTGGTTTCTGATCTATTTGGAACAAACAGGCACTGATAAGCTGTCATCCCCCAAAATAGCAATTTTTGCAAGCAATCCCTGATTCTGTGTTTTATTTGCTCTCAATTCAAGAAATGGCACACAGGTAGTCCTCAACTTTCAACCATTCGCTTAGCGACGTTCCAAAGTTAAAACAGACTTCACCAGGGACACTTATGACCCAATTCCAAAGTTCCAATAGCCATCTCTCCCACAGTCACATGACCGCACTTCATGTGCTCAGCAACTACATGAGCAGAGGCAGCAAAGAGTTTATTAGCCCATTCAGTCTCATATTTATCTGGATTTTTTGCAGATAAAATGACAATTTGGCAAACAAACACATACACTCCATGCAGGCGCAGAGAAGAGTTTGCTTCTTCTGGTTAAGAAAGATAGATGAACGTCACCTGAAGTCAGCATCATAATACTGCTATCAGCCTCGGGAGGCAACACATCCACCAAGGCATTACTGTGTTTGTGTAGGGCCACAGAAGCATTGGGCTTCAGCAGTTCACGGTCAATGGTGCTCAAGATTCGGACGTAGTAGTTAGAGCCTGCATTGGAAACATTCACAAGATTAGACCGGGTCTTAATTCTACTTCCAAGGAATGGGGAGTATTGAAGTTAGCTTAGTTAAGCCTATTGCTGATACAGGGCTATGTTCCTCCCTCCCCTTCTCTCTGAGCAGCAGGGACCTTCAAATCTAGCTGCAACTTCATGTCTTAGAATGCTGCTTTGAGGCATCTGGGGATATTGAAAAGGCAGCCCTTAGACCAGCGGTGTCAAAAATGCAGCCTGCAGGCCAGATTGGGAAACGGTGAGGGACAAGCCCATGCTACCTCATCCCCAGCCACTCTCACCCCAACCCAAGGGCAAACAAAATCTTGATACACCCCATGATGGGATCGAGTGTGACACTACTGCCTGAGACCATCTAACAGAAATCAAAATGGGCCTGTGAGCTACCAGGGAGGCAATTCAAGAAAAGATCTGCCATAAAGTTCCTTCCCTCAACTTTCCACAAATCAAGAGCCAGCAAAAAGAACGAGCACTACACCTGTGGTAGAACCAACAATGGCTGTGTTCTGATCCACCGCCTCCAGGAACTGGCCAATGACCAGCGGGATGCTCTGGATACGTTTCACCTCCTCCTGAGCATGCAGAAATTCTTTCTTAAGATTTTTCTGCTCATCCTTGATATATTCTTCCTGGACCTCCAGGAATTCCAGCTCTTGCTGGAGTTTCTACAAAGAGACAAAGAAAAGCATGGCTTTTGTTGCACTGGCAAAATTCCCACTTATAAAATGAAGCAAGGACAAGAGATAAGCAACCACATCATGACTTCCTGCTGAATATATGTAGTATACTGCCCCTACTGAGCAGTATGGGAATCTCGAATACCAGAAAAATATAGGAAATGTACATTTTGAAATAACCTAATTGTACTCATTATTTTTGAAACAGCAGTTATGTTTATTTTTAAAATTCAGGGCCATTCACAACTAAGAGTGGAGCTTTATGTTTGTAATCTAAAAAAACAACATGAGTCAAAACAAAAAAAGTTGGAAGAGAGCAAGAAAAGCAAATGAAAATACTAGTTGAAGCGTAGGCCATGCCCAACCCAGCTCTGCAAAGGGGGAAAACATTGTGATACGTCCTGTGACGGCAATGTGACGCCACGAGTTTGACACCCGTCTTGTAGACTAACAAATGCAAAATGCAAATTAGAAACAATAACACTCTTCAGCACTGCTAATCCATAGTGGTATGTGACTGAAGATCAGCTCACTTTATATCGGCTATATAGATCCTCGACATCCTCCGCTTCAGGAGCTAGGAAGGAGAGGCCAGTCTGAGGTCTGGAAATAGAGAGAGCAGGAAGCTCATCCTATAAAATAAAACAGAGATTAGATATAAATAACTTGGCTATAGAATATCCCTGTTTTCTACACTTTACATAGTATGAATGATTAAAGACCTGGATTTGCACAACATTCTGAAAGAAAAAATAAATAAAAGGAAACCAAAATAGAAGCAAAAAAAAGAAGTTTAACATATACAATTGAATACATTTGATCTTTATCTGATTTACTGATGCACGTTGTATGCACCTAAATAGAATGTGTAGTTCATTTAAATTGTTTAAAGATACTAATGTTAATACACCAGAATCAATATGTACCACATAGTTTACTAAGCTTGTGCAACTTTTTATTTAGAATAGGGATAGCCAAAACAAAGGTTCTATCATCTGTTTTGAGCAACACTTTAACATAAAATGTCAGCCTCTCTTAAACCATAGGGAGTTGTGGCTTTGCTACTTATCAGTTTTGAGGAAAATAATAAGTTGTTGCCAAAAAAAAGCAAACATTTCATGATTGGTTACATGCAAATTCATTTGTGTGAAATGTTGAAGTAAGGCTTAATCAGTAACATGAATATAGTCCTAAGGCTTATGTAGTTTCTGATTAATGTAAGGAGAAAAATAAAGCATGCCATGTATTTCTATAAAGCATGACCTGTATATAAACAAAGCATGCCACATATAAAGTATGCCATTTATTTCTAACATTTAATCAGCTGACATTTATTGCTTATCTTGAAGGACACATACCATGTTAGAAATACTTTATTTCTCTCCTTACATTAGCCACAAATTCCAAAGCCTCAGGCTTATCTTCACTTTACTGATTAAACCTTATTTCAATATTTTGCACAAATGCATAGACATGTAACCAACCTCAACCTTTTGTCAAACATTAGGATACATGCCAGACAAAAAAAAAACAGCAACACCAACAAACTAGATGTATCCGAAACAATGTCCTCGGAATTCCTTTAAACCCTGAAGCCTAATTGGACAAAAGCTCCAACAGATAAAGTATTTAGCACTCTTTACTTAAATTTGCTCTTATCCCTACGTGTAGTACAACCCTTATTAATCACCCAATAGATGGCTTTCTGAAGTCTCAATATGATATGGGTGTAAGCATCAGTGAAAAAGAGACTAATTTTGCAGAAGATGGTGAAAAACGAGATAAAGTAGTTGGTGCAGGCCTGGAAACCAGTAGACCCTAGTTCTAATCCTTCCTTAGGAACAAAAGCTAGCTAGTGGGGATTTGGTTCAGTCTCTCTCTCTCTCTCAGTAAAGCCCAACTCAGTATTATTGTGGCGAAAATAGAAGACAGGAATACAGATAGTCCTCGACTTACAATCACAATGTTTCTAAGTGAGAAATTGGTTAAGTGAGTTTCCCCCCATTTCTTGCCACATTTGTTAAGCGAATCTGCCCACCCCCCATTGATTTTACTTGCCAGAAGGCCCAAAAGGGGATTGCGTGTCCCCCAGAACCATGCAGTCATCATAAATATGAAACCCATTGCCAAGCATCTGAATGTAAATCTCATGACCACAGGGATGCTACAACTGTCGTAAGTGTGAAAAACGGTCATAAGTCCCTTTTTTCCGTGCCAGTGCCACTAAACGACCTGTTGTAAGTCGAGGGCTATGTGTCTTAGATATCTTCGCTGTCTTGAGTCATATGGGAAAAAAAGGTAGAATTAGTTTAGTTTACTTTATTGCCATTGCACCTCATAAAATGAAATTAAATGCCATCTTCCATGTACATTGTAACTATTAAAAAAAACCACAAACACACATCCTTTGTATTCTACACACTAATGAATTGAAAACCCCTGATGTTGCATTATATTGCACTATATAGTAGAATTCAGTACAGTTACTGCTCTGGGATAGAAGCTGTTTTTCAGCCTATTTGTTTTTATTATCCTGTACCGCCTGCCAGATGGTAAAATATATTACTAATGTTATAATATAATACATGGTAATAGTTTCCCAGTTGCAATGGATGGCTGTGAAAGTTAAACCATAAGAAAGGCTGAGAGCCAAAGAATTGAGGCCTTTGAACTCTGGGGCTGGAGAAGACTTCCTTTCTTCTATTTTCGCCACAATCATACTGAGTTGGGCTTTACTGAGAGACTGCAAGGCGATCCAATCAGTCAGTCCTAGAAATCAATCCTGACAGCTCTTTAGAAGGCCAGATCCTGAAGAGGAAACTCCAATACTTTGGCCACCTAATGAGAAGGAAGGACTCACTGGAGAAGAGCCTCATGCTGGGAAGGATAGAGGGCAAAAAAAGAACGGGATGGCAGAGAATGAGGTGGCTGGATGGAGTCACTGAAGCAGTGGGTGTGAGCTTAAATGGACTCCAGAGGATGGTAGAAGACAGGAAGGCCTGGAGGAACGTTGTCCATGGGGTCGTGATGGATCAGACACGACTTCGCAACTAACAACAACTAGTTGATGTAAGGAATGTAAAGAAAGATTATTCTTTTTTGTGTGTTTTTGTTTAATAAAAACAATACAACTTTTTTTTAAAAAAAAACAACTAGTTCAAACAAAGGCTGCCCAGGATGAGATGGATCTTTAAGAAGGTTTTGAACTTTCTTAAGGCAGCGGGAGCTGTAGAGCTCTTCCGAGGAGGGGAGAGGGCAACCCATGAGATAGTAACACCGTCTCTTTTTATATGAACACCCCTCAAAGCGTACGGAAGAGAATCACTGCAGCCAATCAAAGCACAAATTAATCCGCTCGCATGTCCATAAATCAAAAGACGCCTCAAAACACGGACGGGGAGGAGGGAACCTGGCGGCAGCCGCGGCCTACTCCCCCCCCCCCCCCCCCATTTTCCAGGCCTACCAACAAGCGGTGACTCGGCATCTCCGCCTCCCTCGTCTTCGTCCTTCGGGCTCCCGGCGCTCCTCCGCCTCCTTCCCAAGCCTGGGAAGCGGGAAGGAGAGGCCGAACCGCCGCTCTCCCCGCGCCTTCGCCTCTCCTTCTCTTCCTCCCTCACAGGTCGCTCTCCCTCCCTTCCCCCGTACCTGAGTTTTCTCCACCGAGATGCCGATCTCCTCCATTTTTTAATCCCCCCCAACGGAAACCAGTGCTGGATGACGTTGCTTCCGGTAGCCCTGCCCCCCTCTCTCTCTCTCCCTCCCCCGCCAGGGACGGAGAGAGGCTCACGGGAGTTGTAGTCCGGCTTTGGCTCGCTGTCTCTTTGACGGACACCTCTCCCGTCTGGGCTCCCCGCCCGATCAGAAGAGGTAGCCTGGAGGGGAGAAACGCCAGCGCTGTGGAGCCCCGCCTTCCGGGATGATTGACGGGTGGAAAAAGCAATGGTCTTTCCCCGGTGGGGATCTCCCGGCTTTCCTATTGGCTCCCTCGGGCGAGTTCTGGGCCGAAGCTCCGCCTTCTCTTTCCTTGGTTCTTTAAGCGCAGGTAGGCGGTTTGGGGTGCAGGTAGGGAAGAGCAGCCGCCCTCCCCCCATCATCATCATCATTATCATCATTATCATGAGCGGCCATTCTTATCTTTGGGAAGAGGGAGAGGGCGGCGGCGGGTCCGGATGGGGATGGAGGGACCGCTTGGCCTTAACCGGGTCGGTGCTTGGCTTTGCCCTTCCTTCAAGAGCATCTCACCATCTCCTGTATAACGCCCGGAGACCCCCGTAAGCGGGGAGGGGGCTGAGGAAGCCAAAGGAAAGGAAGGAGGCAAAGAAGGACCGATGGAAACCCCATCTGGTGGGCTCTTCGGGGGTTTGGTCTGCAGGGATCGGAGCTGCCCCCGGGAGGGATCTAAACCCAGAGCGCCTGGGTCCCGCCTGCAGCTGAGTCCCCGAAACTGGTTCTTGATTTATTTCATAGCATTGATGTATAGTGTGTATGCTCCAGTGTATATACAATAATATATTGTGTGCTGATCTATCCATCCATCCATCCATCTCTATCTCTCTATCCCTATCTATCTATCTATCTATCTATCTATCTATCTATCTATCAATCTATCCATCCATCCCTATCTTTCTATATCTATCTATCCCTATCTAATCTATCCATCCATCCATCCCTATGTCTCTGTCTCTATCCATCCCTGTCTGTCTATCCATCCATCCCTATCTATCTCTATCTATCTATCTATCTATCTATCTATCTATCTATCTATCTATCTATCTCTATCCCTATCTCTCTATCCTTATCTATCTATCCATCCCATCCATCCAGTATGTATGTATATCTTTATGTATATGTATACACACACACACAAACACACTCACACATACACACTGCAAATCACTTCAGGCAAAACATAAAATGATAGCTCTCAACTGTAGGTTTTGCATGTACATTAACTATTAAAATAATAACTAAATCAAAATCTAGCTATACATACTTTAACTCTAACTATACATACATACATACATACATACATACATACATACATACACACACACACACACATACATACATACATACACATATATACATGTCTATGTGTATACAAGTTATGCACAATCCAATTTGCTGAAACCGCCACTAAATAGAAATTTTGCTCTTTAGATACTGTATATTTTTGTGTGTGAATACATGTAACCACAATCTGTTAAAATAACTAAGTCAAAAATTGGCTATACATATGTTACCTTTATGTATTTGTGTGAGCACATAGATACAATCACTGCAAGCAATTGCAACAATAACTAAATCAAATCCTCTTGAAAGGATACAGTAGCCAAGTCAAACCCCCCTCTCCCTCCTTCCCCCCCCCTCTCTCCTCTCTCTGTGTCATATGCACACCTACAGCATACATTGCACAGTCATTGCGAGTTAAACTGTTAAAAGGATAACTATGTCAAAAATTGGCTCCCTATACACTACAGATGCATATAAACTATCACTGAGGGTCAAACTATAAAAGAGAGATCTATAAGGCAAACATTGTGTGTGCAAGTAGAGAATAGACACCATCTACTGGAGATCATTTGGATTCTTGTTCTTTGGCTTAAAAGGTTCTTTACATGTGTGAATTTTAAAATATTTATGCTACTTTCTTCCTGAAAGCTTATTTTATTTACTGTGTTAATGTGTTAATTTTGTTCCAGGGAGATCAATCATGTATTGGGTATATCCATACATAGATATGCCTTTAAAATGAATGCAATATATTTAACCCGATTAGTTATAAACTTGGTAGTTCATTTCCACAACATGTAATGCTTAGATGGTTTTAATCTTCATTCTTTGCACACCAGGGAACCCTAGTGAGGTCAGTTTATGCTTTAATGCATTGGGTAAATCCTCTACCCCAACTTGTATGGCCTCAAGTCCAGCTGGATTCCTAGTGAATTGTGCGAGCACATCCATGCAATGTTCTTTGCAACTGAAGTAGTTTGCATTTCTTTTAATCTTGTCCAGACTACCTGGAAATCATTTGGTGTTTGATTCCAGACAACAGCATTCAGGTGCTGCCACCTGGTGATTTGGAAAAAAGCTTACTGTAATGCAATTTGCAGACTGAGAAAAAATAAAGTAAAATGACAAATCACTCCTGCATTGCTGCAGACAATATATCCAGTAAATGTTGTGTATGAGGAACCCTTTGCCTTTAGTACTTTAAGAATCAAGAAAAGAGTTGTTTCATTATTTAGGTTTAAATGTATACACAAACCAGTGTTAACTTCACAATACCACCCTTAGGTTGGTTAGGATGCGAAATAGCAATTAGCCCAACATAAGCAGTGTGTTTCACTTTCTTTTCTGATTATGATAAAACAATAGTGCTGCTGTATATCTGAGAATATATTTTGTGGAACAAAATCTGAATTTGTTTTCATGAAAATATGCCAGAGGACTGGAATTGCTTAAGTTTGGAACCGGGCTGTTAAAATGCACGTTTGAGGATTAACGTGCATTTTAACAACCCAGTTCCAAATTTATAATACATGTTCGGTCACAGTTGAGCAAACACACAGTAGGGTCCAGCTGCCATTCCATACAGGTGTACATGTAGATAAAGCTGATTAAAAGCAAGAACTATTTATATTGTTGGGCTATGAGGCAATATTTTAGAATAGAAGAGAAAATTATTCATTTTAAAATGTAATAAACGATCTAGTGCCTATTGACTTTTATTACTCACTAGCCGATAACCCGGGGGTTGCCCGGGTATTTATTTATAGGGGGAAAATGTCTGGACCAAACGTAATTTCTAATGTTGGATTTTCCCCCTTACGAGAGGGAGCTCCCTTGTGGAGTACTGTGAAGCCATTACCATGACAACTCCACTGCACTGTACAGTAGAAGCCATTTTACGACAGTACAGTAGAAGCCATTTAAAGGCATAACAGTCTGCATCTTAATAGAACACACACTCTGAGGGTGTTATGGGTGTCTTATCCTCACAATATTTTTCTCCAGAGAGTAAGTCATCTGTGTACTAAGTTTGATTGTAATCGTTTGAGGCTTTCCAGAGTTATGCTGGAACGCACAAATACACACACACATATGTATATGTGAATGTACTATGTATGTATGTGTATATACATATACATACATGCATACATACATACATATATGATGCCCTGGATTGTGTGTTTTCTAATCTGTTCACCTGTTCAGATGTTACCATGATGTTCTAGAATGTGGGGCAGTGAATAAAAACAAGTAATCTCCTGATATGGAAGCAGTTTTAGTTCTGTTATATTGTTGGGGGGTGGTGGGGTGTTGTATACAAAGGATTCCTTATTTTTCTAACCAAATGCAAGCCTTTGTGCATCATACAAGCTGAATATGGTAGTAGACATACCTGGAAAAAACATCACTTATTCTTGGAATGGTCATCCCCATATCTCTGTTGATCTTACTTCTATCTTGAGCCAATCGTTTTTCTCGCGGCCTGGCTTGCTTCACAGAACTGATGCGAGGCAAACGGACAACACATTAAACATGCCCTGGGCTGCTTGGGAAAAATGTGTGATATAAATATTTAGTCTTTTGTTTTTTTTGGCACGAACGTCCAGGATTTTTCCAGGATTTGACCAAACTGTCTCCTCCAATAAACAGAGGAGTTAGTTAAAAGGAGAGAGGGGTTTTATACAGTATAAAAGATCAACTATTTTTTCTGATTTAAACATTGGCTTTTGAAACCTGGCTTTTCTTCCACAGGAGATGCAGGATTCTGCCTTCTCTCGTGAGCTGTGACTTACCCTGTCTTAATACTTCTGCAACCGACCCAAGTGGGAAGATGTAGCTATGCGGCTGTTCAGAGTTTAGATTCCTAGATTTGGAAGTTTCTTAATCTACACTCTGCGTAAATGACACACAAGAGGAGAATCAAGGACTATCTGCAAGGCAGTTCCAGCACAGAAATCGGGAAATCTGAAATTCAGAGCTTTTACATGTCCTTCCTTGCATCTGTATTGTTTGCGTTTGGATTTCTGTGGGCCTGATCTCTGCCATATAACCTGCCAACGACACATTTCAGGTTTCCCTTGGTAGAAATGAGGCGGGATAGACCACAAGAACGGGCAGCTAGCTGGCCAGCAGAACACATCAAGGTGCTCCTTGCCCTCTGGACGGAGGCAGCGGTCACTCATGATCTTAGCTCCCATGGGAGGAACCGTGCTGTCTATGATGGCATTTCTCAGCGTCTTGCCGAAATGGGCATTTATCGGACCGGGGACCAATGCCGTGAAAAAATGAAAGGCTTGAAAGTGGCTTACCGCAAGGCTAAGGAAAATAACTCTGTGGGGCGTCCGCCTATCAAATGTCCCTTCTATGATGAAATTGACCAGATAATGACACAGTATATAAACTGTAGGCCCGGTTTTTCCTCTGAGGCTGGTGAAGGGTCCAGCGTCACTGCGGACAGACAGGAAGGCCTCTCCATCTCCGAGCCCTGGGGGACCCAATCCAGCATCTCTGAGCGTTGGGCGACCCAGGCCTCTGGGCATTGGCTGTCCCAGACAGCTGCCTCCGAAAGCCAAGGGACCGACGAATTCAGCTACACCCAGGCAGAGACTCATGATGCTTTTGGCGAGATCCAAGTCATCCCGGTTCAGGTGAAGGAAGAGGAATCAGAAGATGAAATCTCACCTGAGCTGGGTAAACTGCTTGTTCATGTCTCCTGGGGAATGTGTCAGTGCAAACCCTCTAGAATAGGATACTTTAGGAGAGGCAGGGGTGAAACCTATCTCTGAATATTCTGTTAGTTGTTTTATGAAATGTTTACCGTATTTTTTGGAGACACACCGGAGCATAAGACCCAGGCTTTGAAGAGGCAAATTTTTAAAAAAGTTTTTGCACTCTGCAAACCTTCCAAAAATGGCCTGTTTTTCATGAAAACAGGCCTGTTTTTTTCCCCCAAATAGGCATGAATAGTCTTTAGGGGGCTTGCAGAGTGCTCCTGGGGGGGGGGGGGCAAAACAAGCAAAAAACGGCCCATTTTTTTCGCAAAAATGGCCAATTTTTTTCACAAAAATGGCCAATTTTTTTTTAAAAAGGGCATGGATAGCCTTTAGGAAGTTTGTAGAGTGCTCCTGGGGGCTGGGGGGAGGGGTAAAATTGAGCAAAAAACTGAGTTTTGCTCATTTCCGTCCTCCCCAGCCCCCAGGAGCTCTCTAAAAGCTTCCTAGAGTATCTGCACCGCCATTTTGGTGAAGGGGCGAGGTTTTGGGAGGCAAAAAATTGCTGTATTCAGTGTATAAGACACACCAGATTTTCAGCCTCTTTTTTTTGAGGGAAAAAGCTGCGTCTTATACTCTGAAAAATATGAGGTTTTTAGTTTCAAAACCTTATTGGACTTTTGGTTTAAATGTTTACATGTACTCCACTAGAAACACAACGTTCTTTTCCTGGAAATGCATATACCATATTTTTTGGACTATAAGACACACCGGTGTATAAAATGCACCAAGATTTCAAAGAGGATAGTCAGGGGAAAAAGGGTTTGTGCTCCCCGGCCCCCGGGAGCACTCTGCAAGCTTCAGCAGGGCTCGGGGAAGGCAAAAATGCCCCCATTTTTTCCCCAAAATGGGAGCATTTTCCCTTTCCCCAGCCCTGCTGAAGCCTGCAGAGTGCTTCCGGGGGGTGGGGGAAGGCAAAAATGGCCCGTTTTTCACAAAAATGGGATGCAGGAGTGAGGCTTCGAGAGGCCAAAAATAGCTGTATTCGGTGTATAAGATGCACCAACATTTCCACGCTCCTTTGGGTGGCGGGGGGGGGGAGGTGCATCTTATACTCTGAAAAATACCGTAATTCTCTATAGCAGGCCAACTTCTACTGGTTGTTTTTAATTTATTTATATACTCAGACGGACAACATCATAGAGTAACCTTCAGACTTACACACGTATATGTCTGTTCCCTATTCCTTACTTTATAGATGTGGCCTCTCCCATGCTAATGGAGATCCAACCTCCACGCAGGCAGCTCATCTCCATGCTTGACCAACGTCCCCATCTTCGAACTCGGAAACAGAAGGTGCAGGGGGATGGGCAGACGAGGGGCGCTGGCCCAAAGTGCGGCCGTTCACTTCCGACGGAGCTGCAGAGAATGCAGAAGCAGGTTGCCATCCAAGCCGAGGAGAAACAGAGTTTAGCAGAGTTCATCCAGCACGACAAGGAGATGCGACAGGAGGATAGGGAGTTCCAAGCCCAGCTCTTTGAGAAACTTTTCCAGAAACAAACGGAGCTGGTCCAGGCGCTAACTCAACGATCTCCGGCCAGTCCTAGTTCTCCTGACTGCCCTCATCCGTTGCAGGCCTTGCAGATGTCCGCGAAGAACGGGGCAGGAGCAGCCGCCGCGGGGCCTAGCTCATCCCTACAGGCTTTATTAGAACAGATAATGCAGTCCGACCTCCCAGGCAAGAGTCTAAATAGAGTTGCAGTGAAAGAAGCCCTCGGGGGGAGAGTTAAGGTGCCACCTGAAGTGCAGTATTGGACGGCTGAAGAGATACTGAGGTGGCTCTTGTCTCAGCAGCCTCCTGCAGACCACTGCCAGGAGATGCTGTCTGGACCAAGGCTCCCTTTCCCTGTGGGGCACCTGGGATTAACAGGGAAGGGTGACAACTCAGAGGCCCATCTCTCCCTTTTGAACCCCTTATGCGATTCATACCAGAGTTCTCAGCAACAAGGCAGGGACCAGCTCCGCAGCAAGGCCCAACATCTGTGCGCCAGCAATTGCGCTAAAGCGCTTGAAACAGATGTAGACTTAGAGACCCGCCGACAGTCGTTCAGGCAGTTCCATTATCAGGAGGCCCAGGGGCTCCAGGAAGCGTACAGGGGCCTGTGGCGGCTTTCCCACCAGTGGTTAAGGCCAGAAGCGCGTAGCAAAGAGCAAATTATGGAGCTGCTGGTGGTGGAGCAGTTCCTGAACATACTCCCTGAAGAGATCCAGACCTTGGTACGTGAATGCCAGCCAGAAAACGGCAAGGAAGCTGTGGCCCTGGCAGAGAGATTCCAGCTCCATTTCGAGTCCAAGAGGCAACGGGACCAAGTAAGACCATGCTGAGGGTGATTTCTGCTTTGGGGGTTGGAGATAGGATTAAGGAGGAGTGAGGAAACAAAAAAGGCATTTTTCCTCCCCACACACGTTTCTCCTTGACTGAGAGACTTTATATGTGGAATCTCGGAATTGCTGTTGTTATTAGCAAAAGTTTTGTCGTTTTTCAGCCGAAGGTGAGCTTTAACGACAATGGAACAACAAGAAACACTGCAGGAAGAGGCAGACATTTCCTGAAAGACGCACTTAAATTCGTTTGAGCCTTTCTGCTTTAGTGGAAGCTGAATGGCTACTCAAAATTTTCTAGACAGTGGAAAATGAATCTGCTTTTTTTTTAAAAAAAAAAGTTAACATTCTTATAGCAATAGCATTTAGACTAATATACCATTTTACAGTGCTTTTATAGCCCTCTCTAAGTGGTTTACAGAGTCAGCCTTTTGCCCACCAACAATCTGGTTCCTCATTTTACCCACCTCAGAAGGATGGAAGGCTGAGTCAACCTTGAACTTGGTGAGATTCGATCTGGCGAACTGCAACTAGCAGTCAGCTAAAGAAGCCTGCAGTGCTACTTACGGGTATAAATTGTCGGATTCTGACCCATATTTTCACGTGACTGCAGCAGGAGTCAGTTTTGAAGGAGGTTTAGGATGAGGCCACAAGCAGCGAGTTCAAAAATGCTTGTATTTATCCTCAGCTCACAAATGATACATCCTTACCTCTTTGGTAAAGATTTTTATTATTTTTTAGAAGTGATAAACACAAGAGTGGCATTCTTATTTTTCAGGTACGCGTTACCTCGGATAACATGGTGGCAGATTCCCCTCCAGAAGACTTGAATGAGAATCAGAGACAATCCTGCATAAAAGACAGTCGAGAAAATCCCAGGAAGGTTGGCTTACTAGGTACATTGAATCTTTGGTGTCACAGATTTGTTTCTTTGTCTTTTGAGGATCACTTTCTATTGTTTTCATTTGTGTTAGTACGTATCCTCTTCGATTTTTTTCATCCTCTCTGTTTATACTTGCCTGCCATTAAGCAGCTTTACCCACTCTTAACTCTCTTTAACAGGGGTGGGCTTCAAAAGTTTTAGCAAGGAGTTCTCTGCCCGGTTGCTGGGTGGGCGTAGCCATGGTGGGTGTGGCCTAGTCGGCCTCCTGCACCACGGTGATGGTGGGGGCATTTTGGCCCTCCCTGGGCTCCGGAGGCTTTCCTCGAGCTTCCGGGAGGGCAAAAACAGCCTCCCCAGGCTCTGGAGGCCGGAAACAGGCCTGAACTTCCGGTAGGCCTGTTTTTCACCCTCCCTGAGCCTTCACGCGCGACCTGCACTTCCCTGCATCCAAAACGGGCTGTGTGGGGACTCCTGGGAGGGGAGGGGTGGGTGGGGCCAGCCAGGAGTGGGATTTGGGGGTTCTCCAAACTGCACAGAATCTTAGCTAGAGGATCTCCCGAACCCCTGCAAACCCACAGCAGCCCACCCCTACATTTTTATCCTCTCTGGACAATTGCTGTCATTCCTTGGTCAATACAATCAAACAAACAAGAATTTTTAGCAATATGCTTCTTAGCTTAGTGACTAGCAAATTAGCAAACTCTGTTGGAAGGAAAAAACTGGCCAAGGGAGTGATTGGGGTCATCAGAGAAAGCAAGGAGGTGAAGCGTTTGCTGAAGAGAGATGTCACAGGCCTCCCAGATTCAGCTTATGGCCCTCATTCACATGTCATGGCCGGTTGACTTCACTTGACAGTATATTTGTAAAGACACTCTGAATGGTAATTCTCAGATCAATGCCAGGATTGGGTGAAATCAAAAAGGCATTTTGCTGAATTATCAACTGCTAAGGAAGGCTTCCTAAAATCTAATTCACTTCTGGAGGGTTAGGGATAGTACAGAGAGAAGGCAAAAAACAGAATAGATGATTTCAAATTAATTTAGATTACTTTACAAGCATATGCATGAGCTCTATTAAGGAATTCCATATTGGGTTAACCTTCAGCAAGCCAACCTATCTTGATTTCTTGAGGTTTTTGAGAATAATTCGATTTATATGCCGCCCTTCTCCCAAGGACTCAGGGCGGCATACAACATTAAAAGAAACACATACTACAAAAGTTAAAAAGAAATTAAATAGGATATCCCCCAAACCCAATTAAAATTAACAATGACACATTTTTTTAAAAGAATTCAAATTCAAATTAACAATAATCAATACTTTGATTTGTTTTGTTCAGGCCAGGCTGGTTTGCTGGAAAAGCCAACATTTTAGGGTGTGTCGGAAGGACCGGAGGTCGGGGATTATAGGAAGCTCCTGGGACAGCTCATTCCAGAGGGAAGGCGCTCCCACAGAGAAGGCTCTCCCCCTGGGGGTCACCAGTCGACACTGTCTGGCCGACGGCACCCTGAGGAGGCCAACTCTGTGGGATCGCACTGGACGATGGGAGGCTACCGGTGGCAGTAGGTGGTCTCGCAGGTACCCTGGGCCTAAGCCATGGGGCGCTTTAAAGGTCATAATTAGTACCTTGAATCGCACCCGGAAGACAACCGGCAACCAGTGCAGGCCGTCTAAAAGGGGTGTAACATGGGAGTACCTGGGTGCCCCCATGACAACCCGCGCAGCCACATTCTGGACCAGTTGAAGCTTCCGGGTGCTCTTCTAGGGCAGCCCCATGATTTCTTAAGGAGGTCTTCGGCTGACCTGCAAAAAGAGGAATAATTGTGATCCCTCTCAAAGTTTTTATGAAAGGAAGATTATCAAGCACCTTTCATATTCTAATATTCATCCTTGCAGCTAAAACAAAAAGCCTGTTTAGCAAGGGAGGATATACTCTCTTAAGAAGTGAGTGGAATCCCACCATCTATGGGCCTGGAACCCAAGTCTTATGAATCCCAGCCGAGGGCCTTAACCACGAGCCCATCTGTTATTTTTGTATCTTGGCAGGTCTCTCAAGATAAACTTATTCTCCATCTTCAGGTACCGAAACACATCTCCAGCTGAGGAAGAGAGCCAGATCAGATCCGAGGGAGCAGATTGTGCCCAAACAGGATGGAGAACATGGTGCGGCGGCAGCCAAGCAGATGAAGTTGAACAGTAGCGTAGAAGAGCAAGACATGGCTGAAACTAGGAAGGAAGCCCCAAAAACGCCCACCTCTGTGCCAGGGAAGCGAGCGGGGAAAGCGAAAGGGCGGGGAAGATCTGTTCCCAGTTATATCGCGACTGGGGAAAGCCAGGCGGAGGGGGAAGCTAAGACGAAAGGCGGTGGCCGAGTTTCAGAAGCCGCGAACGGGATTCTGCACGAGCAGAAAGCATCGGCTAGTCTTGGGGCGTCTCAGTTGGCTTTTGACAAGGACGCAACCGTGTCCAGCCCCCAACCCGCCCACGATGGTCACGGGTCTCCTGACGTAGACAGACCTTCCTTTAGTGACAGCATTGACATTTTACTGGATTCTCCCTGGAGTGGAAATGGCAGTGGTGACACAGCCCAAGACGGGGGCCCCGGTTCCAGGATGCTACCCCGCTGTGTGGGCTGCACCATGTTGAAGGCTGAGTTGGATACAGTCCGCGAGGAGCTCCAATTAACCCAAGGTAACTCTGGGGCCATAAACAAGGAGGGCCTCTTTACCAGGGTGACATCAATTTCCTTTTTTGGGGGGCGGGGGTCAAAAGTTTTATTTCTTTTAAAACAAACATTTCATCATTCCTCAATCAATAAGACATCGAAGTACAATTTTTTGTATGTCAAAATAATTCTAGTTTACCACCAAATTCTTGTCTAGCCTAATGCATACCCCTCCCTCCCTCCACCCTCCCCCCCAACCGCCTCCTCCTTCCCCCCCCCCCCCCCGACTTCCCAGAACCCGTACACAGTATGGATTTTTAACAAACACAGTCTAAAATCTATTGAAAAAAAGAAATAAAGAAATTAATGACATTCTACATTGACCTTAGCTTCTTCTTGCTGAACTAACTTTAAACAATTTAAATCATTTCTGATCTTAAGCATAGGCTAACTGGAATTTCTTGGTCCCGTATTTATTTTGTATATAGTCAATCCATTTTTTCCAGTCTCGTTTATATCTCTCATTTGAGTGATCTTTAATATATGCCGATATTTTAGCCATCTCGGCTAAGTTTGTAACTTTAGTTGTAGGCAAGTCTTCCTTCTTCCAGTATTGCGCCACCAACAGTCTTGCTGCCGTTATTAGGTGCCGTTAAATTTCCTTTATGTCCTTCATGTGTTACTTGCGAGGATTTGTATCTTGCCAGTATATCTGTATGAGTGCCTTGCCTTTTAATATTTGTTTATTGCTGACCACAACACAATACATAAATCACTTCAATCTTTCCCAGAATAATTGCTTGGCTGTTAATTAAGTCTAAGGTAAAGGTAAAGGTTCCCCTCGCACATATGTGCTAGTTGTTCCCGACTCTAGGGGGCGGTGCTCATCTCCGTTTCAAAGCCGAAAAGCTAGCACTGTCTGAAGATGTCTCCGTGGTCATGTGGCCGGCATGACTAAACGCTGAAGGCGCATGGACCATTGTTACCTTCCCGCCAAAGGTGGTTCCTATTTTTCTACTTGCGAAGAGCCGAGGTGGCGCAGTGGTTAGGGTGCAGTACTGCAGGCCACTTCAGCTGACTCTTATCTGCAGTTCAGCGGTTCTAATCTAACCGGCTCAAGGTTGACTCAGCCTTCCATCCTTCCGAGGTGGGTGAAATGAGGACCCAGACTGTGGGGGCGATATGCTGACCCTGTAAACCGCTTAGAGAGGGCTGAAAGCCCTATGAAGCGGTATATAAGTCTAACTGCTATTGCTATTGCTACTTTTTATGTGCTTTCGAACTGCTAGGTTGGCAGAAGCTGCGACAAGTAACAGGAGCTCACTCCGCTATGTGGCGCTAGGAATTCAAACTGCCGACCTTTCTGATGGACACGCTCAGCGTCTTAGCCACTGAGCCACCGCGTCCCTTAATTAAGTCTATTTGTCATTGAAAACAGCATTCCCCCATAGCCAATCTCACTTTTCATTTTGTTATAATATAAGAGCACTCACCAGGAAAGTATAGTGTTGATAATTCGGTAGGGAGTTCTTAATTGGCATCCTAGCTAAAGCAACCTTAAATAAGTATTTCATTTAGAAAGGTAAGGTATCAACGAAAAAATGAGAATTAAAATGAACACAGCTTAAAGGCACCGGTAAAGAACTTGATGAAGGGGCTAAAGATGGAATCAGGATTGGCAACAAATACTTGGGCTAGTTTATAAAGTAAACTAAGGTAAAAAGACATATCTCAAGATATTTATTAAGATGGAAAGAACGAAGGTGCCAACTGCTAAGAAAGGGGGGGGGGTGTTGCAGCATTTTGTGACACTTATTTCCTATTTGTCGTTTGTTTATATGCAGCTTCTACACTGTATGGGTTGAGTGGCACCTCTTTTCAGGACTTATCAGAGGCTCTTGGCACAGTTGTACGGGTCCTGAGCAACACAAACTCTTTGCCAGGAACAAACACACCCCAAAACATTGCTGAAATCCCTAGTAGGCCAGCATGGCGAGAAAGAAACGTAAGTCTCTCCCCACTTTGCTACTGTTTGTGTGCAAGGCCCGTTTTCTTTCATATTCCATAGGTTTCGTTTTCCTTTCTTTGAAAACGGGGCTACTCTCCCATCTCTTATTGAGTACAGTTAAAACAGACTCTGGTAGAATTTACAGTTTTCCCATTAATCCAAACCAGTTGCCTGTTTGCCAATGTGATATTATGGAAAGTTCTGCTCTTCAATTAGGGAAGATCTACATTGCAGTGTCATTGCAAATCTGGATTACTGTAGATCAGGGGTGTCACACTCAAAGCCCGCTGGGTGCTTTAATCTGGCCTGCGGGGCTGGCCTGGAAATATCAAAGGACCGGCCTGCGGTGCCTCTGCCGGCCAAAATGGCCCTCGTTTTGGCTGGCAGAATGCTGCTGGAGGCTGGGGAGGCTGAAAACGGGCTGCACAGAGACTATGCAGGGGCCTCCATGTGCCCCGTTTTGGCCGGCAGGGTGCTGCAGGAGACGTCCATCCCGTCCCCCCACCCACTCCTTCCCCCTGCAGAGAAGAACTACAATGCTGATCCATCCCTCAAAGAAATCCAGCTTGACACCCTGCTGTAGGTGGCTTCCATGGTGTCTGGTAGAAATGACAGTCTTGGAACGGAGAGCTAAAGTTCCATTTTTAACAAAATTTAGTAGGTGAGACTCTAAAAACCTAACCAGATGGAAGATATTTTGAACATCACACAGGATATGGAGGTGCTAGTAAAGAATTACTGTATTTCTACAGGTATGGGAAGATTTCCCATAGGAATTTTTAAAAAAAATTGATGGGCCATTTGATGAATAGTTTTCTACCTCCATTAACTAATGTAATGCATCCAAATACGTGGTTTTCCATTTTCGTTTAATGTTTCCCATTATATGTAAACAAAAGTGAGCAACATCTGCTTATCTGACATTTTTCTTCCAATCTATCATCTTAATTCAGGAAATTTCATTTTATGAATGAATCTCTTTTTTCTGAATGAAATATCTGGCCTTGGTTCGAAATCGCTAGCCACTTTTGTTTTAAATTGTTTGCCATGCGTTCATTCTCTGAATAGAATATAAAATGCTTAAAATATTTCCATCCAATACTAATCATGTTATCTCTTTCCTGTAGCATCTCTGAATCCTTGCATGGGCCGAATGTACCCTCCCAAATCAAGAAATTCAGCAGCAATATTAGAAGCGCCTGATTTAAAAGGAGAGTGAAAAGCACCCTTTGCTCTTGATTGCCTGAGACTTACAACTTATCCCTGCCCGTGATTCCCTCTCCCTTCCCCATCCTGTTGGATTGCTTAGACTACAGCAGGCTCTGATCCAGAGGCTCTTTCCCTGCTATGGTGCAAATGTTGTCATTCCTTTACCCTTGGTTTTTTTCCCCCCCTTTTATACTGTAGTAATCTCTTTCTTCCCTTTCCTGCTTGAGTTTAAATAAAGCAACTGGGAATGATTGACTGTACCCTTTATGGGCAATAAACAGCATGTGCATTGACCCAATTAGCACAGAAGTCTGCAAACAGAAAGCCTCCTTTGAATCCACAAGAAATCAAAGCTCCTGTTTTGGAAAGCAAGCAATGGTTTTGGAAGGAATGGTTAGCCCGATACAGGCCTTGAGTATTCTAGATCCAGCTTGCTTTCATGATGAACATTATATTCTCTCTTAATATATTCATGAGTACAATAATCACAGCCTAACATCAACTGTATAAGTGAAAATAGTGTTGATCAGCAGAAGAAGAATATTATCACCATCTACAAAACAGGAACTTTTTTTGTAAGAAATGTAAAGTTTATTTTCTAAATAACTTAGAATACTTGACACTGGAGAGAATGGAAAAGATAAACTAAGGGGAAATTAATATTTTCTCTCCCTCTCCCCCTCTCTCTCTCTATCACACACACACACACACAAACATACTCCTTGACTTATAACCATTTGATTAGTGATTGCTTGAAGTTACAACTGCATTGAAAAAAGTGACTTAGGATGCATCCTCACACTTAACAACCATTACAGCCTTCCTATATGTACATGATAAAAAGTTGGGTAACCTTGGCATGTCTTTTTAAGGCTGTCAGAATGTCCTGGGATCATGGGATCATTATTTGTGACTTCCCCAGACAGCTTCCAACAAGCAAAGTGAATACATTTTACTTAACTACAATGATTCATTTAAAAAGTCATAAACAGCAAATATTCTGTCCCCAATTGTAGTTGTAAGGCAAGGATTCCCTATATACATATAAAGATTTCATTATAATGGAAGAAGTTAATCACTGTCCATATGCTCAGAACAAATGCTACTTACATTATGTACTTTATGCCAGATTAGATCATTTGGTTCTTGGCTCTAAAGAATCTTCCTCATGTTCAGTTACTGGGAGTATCAGATGTGGGAGGTTTTCTCCTAGCCTACAATTTAACATTCTCAAGTTGAGGCAGGAGGGAGGAAGAGAAGAAGCAGGAGCTGAAGTTGGAATCAATTACAGTGTCCCCTCATTCAAAACTGTTGAAAAGACAAATGAAAATGTATTAAGTGGACTAGTTCGGAAGAGGTTTGCCACAATTAAAGCAACATCAGTTAATCTACAACACAAGTCACACAGCTCCAGAGATCTACTTGAAACTTAAGCATACCTAAGGTCAACTGAGTTTTCTCTTCACATAAAAAGAAAAGTCAGTAGTGTCTTCAATATTTTTATTGCAAGCACACAAAATTTGTGGGGCACTTTACATTACCAAGGCACCCGTTCTGTAAAATGTTTGGCAATTGGCCTATTAGGCGAAACCCTCTCCTTTTCAAGTTTGATTTGACCACCAATTTAATCAATCCTCCAAAGAGATCTGGAAAGCAGTACCTTGAACAAGGCAAAAGATTTACAATGTTTATTCTTTCTGGAGAGGGACAGAATGCAAAATAAAACACCGCATTCTCAGTTTATAGTGCTTTTTCATGCTTCTTAGTATGCAACATTTTTTTAAGTGCTTGCCCTTTCCTTTGGCCAGTGGATGTTGCAATATGGCCTAACAAAAGAGTTCCCCTTTGATTAGTATGACCACTGTTTATTCAATTCACTTAATTTACTAAGCTTGCCAGGCACAGACCTCAAAGAAAACATTGAAATTAATGGGCTGGTTTGAGGGTCAATGTGCGGTCCGCAGCTTCCACCCACAACTACAGATAGTCCTCAACTTACAGCAGTTCATTTACTGACCGTTCAAAGTTACAACGGCACTGAAAAAAGTGACTTGACCGTTCTTCACAGTTGTGACCTTTGCAGCATCCCCATGATCAAAATTCAGACACTCGACAACTGGTTCATATTTATGACGGTTGCTGTGTCCCGAGGTCACGTGATGACCTTCTGACAAGCAAAGTCCATGGGGAAACTAGATTCGCTTAACAACCGGGTTACTCACTTATCAACCGCAGGGATTCACTTGACAACAGAGGCATGAAAGGTCGTAAAATGGCTCGAAACTCACTTGACAAATGTCTCACTTAAGCAACAGAAATTTTGGGCTCTGTTGTGGTCCTCAGTCAAGGACTGCCTGGATAGAAAAGCTCAGCTCATTCCTTGGCACTTATGCACTCCTTTGAGTCCTTTGTTTTCCCCCTGTGGATTTTATTAGTCCTTATGGGAGACTATTTATCAACGTTTAAATGAGAAGAGGTTTCACAACAACACCAGGAGTGTTCAAGAGTTTTCAGTGATATACACAGGCGTTTGATACATGAGAGACAAAGGCTACCATCCAGATCCTAGAATAGAATAAAATAGAATAGAAGAAGAATAGAATGGAAGAAGACTAGAGTTAGAATAGAAAAAGAGTAGAGTTAGAATAGAATAAGAGTAGAATAGTATAGAATAAGGATAGGATAGAATAGAATAAGAATAGAATAAGAGTAGTTAGAATAGAATAAGAGTAGAATAGAATAGAATAAGTGTAGAATAAAAGGATAGAATTAGAATAGAATAAGAATAGAATAAGAGTAGAGTTAGAATAGAATAAGAGTAGAGTAGAATAGGATAGAATAGAATAGAATAATAATAGAATAATAATAGAATAAGATTAGAATAGAAGAATAGGATAGAATAAGGATAGAATAAGAATAGAATAAGAGTAGAATAGAATAATGATAGAATAGAATAAGAATAGAATAGAATAAGAGTAGAGTTAGAATAGAATAAAAGTAGAGTAGAATAGGATAGAATAAGGATAGAATAGAATAAGAATAGAATAGAATAAGTAGAGTTAGAATAGAATAAGAGTAGAGTAGAGTAGAGTAGAATAGGATAAAATAAGAATAGAATAAGGATATAATAGAATAAGAATAGAATAGAATAAGAGTAGAGTTAGAATAGAATAATAGAGTCAGAATAGAATAATAGAATAGAATAGAATAAGATTAGAGTTAGAATAGAATACGAGTAGAATAGAATAAGTAGAGTTAGAATAGAATAAGAATAGAGTAGAATAGAATAGAATAGTTGGAAGGGACCTTGCACCTCCAACCTTTGTTTTGTTTTTTCTAAACTTGTCGCCTAACGCGGCTGCCTATCAAAACACGCTACCATTTCGGTCTACGGTTGATCATCCTCGGAAGCAGTTTCTCAATGACGCACCGACGGCTCCCACTGGGAGGGGAGGGGAACGACTCTTCTACCCTTTATAGGTCTACTTTCTCCGGCTTTAAACCGTCAACGTCCCTCGCGACTGGGCCGGAAGCAATCGGGAGGAACTTCCGGTAGCGGGTTCGAAGCGACTGAAAGCGGGCCTGGCTTTGGCGCAGGTAGGTTGGCGGTGGCGGCGATGTCCGCTCTTCTCGGTTGGCGGGGCAACCACCCCTCGGCCCAGGGAGGCGGCGAATCTGAACGAAGGCGGCGCTCTCCCTTCCCTCGCCTCCCGCGCGAGGAGCCGGGATGCTATAAAGCCCCCGAGGCCTGCTGGGGCGCTTACCCGGCCTCCTCGCGAGCGAGCGGGGGGGGGGGGGGAGGCCATTTCCCTTCCATTTCTCCTCCCTGGCGATTTTTGAGATTGCGGCTCCTGAGAGAGGAAAGCTGGTTTGCGACCATCCTGTGGCGGAAAGCAAAAGGTTTCCTGCGGGCTCTGAATTTAGCATGGTGGGGAATGGGGAAGACACGGAAATCCCTTTGGATCTCGGCTGCCAAGTGTTTCTAAGGAAAACGTCGGGCCTTGGGGGGTGGTGGTTAACGGTTGCCTCCAAGTATGGGTGGGCCCTGTCCCTCTTCCTCCCATTTCCCCCCCCCCTTCCAAATTTTAAATGAATAAAATACATAAACAAATGTTATTTATTTCAGTACAGGTAGTCCTCAACTTACAACAGTTCATTTAGTGACCAAAGTTACAACAGCACTGGAAAAAAAGGGACCTGGGATTGGGTTTTTTCACAGTGAAGATCTTTGTGGCATCCCCAGGATCATTGTAGTCAAAATTCAATGACACTAGGCCACTAGGTTCATACTTATGACTGTCGCAGCATCCTGGGGTCATGTGATTCCCATTTTGCAACCTTCTGGCCAGCAAAATCAATATGGGGGGGGGGCAGATTCACTTAACAGCCAGGTTACTAACTTATCAACTGCAGAGATTCACTAAACAACTGTGGTGAGAAATGTGGTAAAATGGGGCAAAATTCACTTAAGAGATGTCTCACTTAACCACTGAAATGCTGGTCGTAATTGTGGCCGTAAGTCAAGGACTACCTGTACTGTATCTTGGGAGCTGTAAGGATATGCCACTTTGGGGAGTTTTTGAATTCTTGGAGGAATTCAATCATACATACATACATACATACATACATACATACATACATACATACATACATACATAACAAAAAGGCAGCCATTCTGCAAAGAGCATGTTATGTGGAGTTGTGTGTATTCCACTCTGTGAAGAAAGGCAAGTTATAAAATTATACGATTGTGCATACTTGTAATTTCCCCCCTTTGGTGCCTAGTTGGCCCCTGGAGAATCAGATGTTTTGTGAAGTGACAAGGAAAGAAGTCTCATTGGCTGTCATTTGTTCCCAAGTGTGTGTTTACATGTCGCTTTGCTTTTTTAAAATACAGATTAAAGGGAGGCCGATATAGTGAAGCAGCAGTAATCCACACCAGTAGAAAAATGTAAGTACCTACAAAGAAGAATAGTCTGTTTTCAGCAGTTTTACAGTGTCTAGACCAGTGGTAGTCAACCTGGTCCCTACCACCCACTAGTGGGCGTTCCAGCTTTCATGGTGGGCGGTAGGGGTTTGCTATAACTCTGCTTCATAAATTTTATAAAGTAAAGTTACTTCCCTACTTTATAAATCACCATTAATATGGAACCGGTGGGCGGTTAGAAAATTTTACTACTAACAGAGATACAAAGTGGGCGGTAGGTATAAAAAGGTTGATTACCCCTGGTCTAGACTATAATTGTACACCTAACATGACTACTCACAGAATATTTGTCTTCATTAGCAACAGTTATTCCAAGAACTCTTCATTATTTTGTTTTCTTTTCCTTGTTAGCATCTTAACTAGAAGTGCTAGGAATTCCCTGGGGTTCAGATCAGGAAACCCAGCAGATACTACTGCCAGTTCGCTTATGTGTGTGCAGGCGCAGTACAATTAAAATTGTTCTGTGCATGCGCAGAACTAAAAAACAAAATGAACCAGGGAACCGGTTCAGGGGTGTGGCAGGCCTGGGTCGCTGCCGGTTCCAGCAACCCAGGTCGCCAAATCACTATTGCCTCTGCCAAACCAGTAGGAACCCACCACTGGTCTACATCTTTCCTTGGGTACTTGTTGGCCACATTTCTGAGCCCAATTCTACTCATTATTTGATGAATGTCTACACAGAAGTCTTTAGAGTTAATCTTGAATTTTTACCACAATTTTTTCTCTCTTTTTGACATCTCTTATTATAGAACTTTCCCAGCAGAAAAAAAAAAGCTGCAACGCCTGGGGAAGAATGGCCAGTGAGATTCAAGAACCATTCCTGGATAGCTCCTGTTCTGGCGCTGCGGAAGATAGGGAATCAGAGGGTGACATTATAACTAAACATCAGGACTCGGATAGCGATCAGAGCGGGCCGAAGACGGTTGCCAAATGTTTGAGTGAGGATGCTGAACCTTTGGAAATGCCAGCAGAGCCTGCTGATCCATGCCAGGTCACAAAAATGAAAGTGAAACAGGAAGAGGGGCCAAAGACTGAGGCAGCCTTGGTGCCTCCTCCTGTGGAGGTAGCTGTCGCTGTCCCAGTGCCACCCTTGAACGAAGGGAAGGGAGCAAAACGGATGATGGAAGATGATGCTGAAGCCTTTAAAGAAATGCCTGATGTCTGCCAGGAAGCCAGAGAGCCAAGAAGGGCTATGCTGCTGCCTGACCTCTTTGGAGAAGCCCAGGAAGCACACAGCAGTTTGGATGTCAGCCGGGCGGGAGGCTGCACAAAGGTGGAGCAGGCTATTCCGTGCTTGTCCAACATGGTCTCAGAAAATAAGCGCAAACGCTTTCGGGGTTTCGCCTATAAAGAGACTGAAGGTCCCCAAGTGGCTTATGAGCGGCTCCAGGAGTTGTTGTTCCAGTGGTTGAAACCAGAGGCCCACAGCAAAGAGGAAATAGTTGAGCAGCTAGTCCTCGAGCAGTTCCTGAACCTCCTCCCCGAGGATGTCCAGAAATGGGTCCGGGAACGTCATCCAGAAAACGGGGATGAAGCTGTCGCCCTGGCAGAAGACTACCAGTTTCTGCATCCTGAGCCCGGACGGCAGCCCTATCCGGAGAGAGCAAGGCAGCGGGCTTCAGCCAGAAGTTGGCTGCGCTGAAGTCTCAGGAACAGACGGGCAGGAAGGGCTATTTGTAAGGGAAGGGACCCTTAGGGGTAGAAAGTCTGGTTGGTTGATGGCTACCCTGCTCAGAGATTTGCTATGGCTCAAAGCTAAAGAGACATGATGATTTTGGGCAGCTATTGTATTCCTTGTACACCACGTTCTGGGTGATGCTTTGCATGACAATAAAAGGCTGATCTATTCCAAAATGTACTTCCTCATATTCAGCTTTTAAACACCGTCAGTAATGTCACAAACCTTTTCTAGTGGTTTTCAAAGTCTGAGAGTCTCGGAAGGATTGAAAGACTTCTGTAACAGGTCTTGGGCTGTGGTTTCAACCATCATTTAGCCTATATTGTGAAAACAATGTATAAGAATCATGCATTAGTTAGAAGAGGGGTGTCAAACCTGGGGCCTTTGCACAGCTACTTTTCAGACAGCAGAGTTCTGGCTTGGACTGGATTACAATTATGTGGCCTCAAGTAAGTGACTAATCTGGATAGAAAACAAGCAACATCCTATGTTAATTCTACAGTTTAATGCCAGATTTTACATACTGTAGGTCCATTTAATCTACAATCAACTATAATTGACAACCATTTCTATTCACTATCCTAGAAGTTTACCTCTGCTGTTAGATCTTGTATTATGTTATTTATGCTATTGCATTTTTATTAGTTGAATAATAACAATATAATAGTATGAATAGCTTATCTGTCCAGAGAAGCAATTTACTATTAAACAATGGGGAATACATTTAGAAATAAAAAGTTTAGTGGAATATGAAGAATAAGTAATACATGTTTGCCAGTAATATGTGGTAGAAGAGATAGGAAAATAGTTATAATAAAGAACTGGAAAGAAAGAACAGAAGGAAGAAAAATGCATCTTGAGCCTGTGTCACGACCACCACCAGCTCTCTGAAGTCAAACATCATTGATGCGTCCTTCACTGAAACCGAGTTTGACACCCCTGGGTTAGAAGCTTGCCCTATCTTATGGGCAGGAGTTGCCTCTTAAACAAGTAGATGGGGTTGAGTTGATCACCAGCCTGCCTCTGATGGCAGATTTGGGGAGGGGAAAACATTTTTTGAAGTAAAGGATAGCATTTGAATTCTGGAGGCCAGGATTAAAAATTGTTTCAATTTAGATGTTATTAAAATTACATTAGTAAGTTAATATGGTCCTTCCCCATGTCACCAAATAACTGGCAACCAGGAATGGCTTTTAGCAATAGCAATAGCACTTATACGCCACTTCATAGTGCTGCTACAACCCTCTCTTAAGTGGTTTGATAGTGGCTTCCTGACACACATGAACCGAAGCAATTGTGAGCTACACCATTTTTCAGAATTTTTATTTTTCAATTTCCCACTCTGGTTAGTATCCTATCCACATAATACCCAGTGAAGAACTTTTTTCAGCTTTTAAGCCTAGTTGGCCAAATGCTGCCATTCCTTTACGAAGAGTGTCAAAACTGAAGGATCAGAAAACAAGTGAGAGACAATTTATAAGATTTTATTAGGGTTGATACTTGAGAATTTACATGAAAACATGATTCTGAAAAGATTCTATTTTGTGGTTGGGAAGTAGGGATTAGTCGGGGATCCTTTTAGGCAACAATGGGATTCGCGTATATATGGATATGTTCATGACTCCATATGAGCGTATTATAAATGTCGACAATATTCAATAGAAGACAATATTCTAGCACTGATGATGTTACCTAGCTGGGTAATGAAACGTGCAAGAAAACTAGCATCAAGGACCCCACTGTCCCAGAAGTGGACAGAAATTGAAAGATGTTTAGAGATTAAAATATTTGGAAAGGTCATTTTAGAGTCAGAAAATTTTGCACCTCACCCTAAAACAGGCCTCCATTTTACTGAGATTATTTTATACTGAGGTTTAACTGGGACATGATTCCTGCAGCACTATTTTGAGTATTACTTACTCCAAAGGCAGCCTCATTGAGTCTAGAAAAAGCTCACTGCCTGGGAATATTTTCCAAAGTAGTTGGATACGATTGGGGATATAGAAGGCATGTACTAATGCATTACATTTTCTCCTTTTTATCTTTCAAAAATTGTCATTGGGGCAAATCACGCTTGTATTTCCTGCAATAATGTCCTGGATCCATTCAAGATAATCGAAGACCTTGGTGTAGACGCCAGGCTCAAAAGGTTGGGCACAAGGAAAGTGCCCCCAAGATACAATGCCATGGATTTGTCCATAACAGATGAGGGGTCCTCCAGAATCACCCTGTTAAGAAAAACCAAACATGGAACATCACTTTACTATCTATGAATGGGAAGAGTTGCAAATGGTTCCCTCTTCCATTGTCCATTCTTTATATAACCTCAAATGTTTCACTTCGGTGTTCCCCAATCCAGGATCCTTCTACAATTTAACTCCTAGGGTTTCCTCCACCAGCATCACCACCACTATTGAGAAGTCTGGAAATCCAGACACCTAGAAAGCACTGGAGTTAGAAAAAGCTGTAACTTGGTATGTATGTTTCTACAAGATCCCTTCAAGACTGGACCTCTTATCATAACTTTGAAAACCGGCATCGTATCTTTAGAAGTCTCTCTTTGAAGGGATCATCTTACCTTACATGAATCTTTTTCTCCCTCCGGTTCACCTGCACACAATATGTTGCCTGACAACCCTGGGTAAGCTGCTTGACACATCTCATTATGGAGTATGTTAATGTTAACACAATGAGGGACTTTGGGATAAGTCACTGAAAAAATAAAAAATAGGCAAAGTTACATAGTTCCACTATAGAATGCTTTAAATAAACCTGATTCTAAAAAGTAGTTTTTGTTTTTGCTATAGAGTATGCCAGTTCCTTATTTATTTATTTCATTCCGAGGACCTTGTGGGCGTGGAACTGATGAAGAAATGGAAACTTAGAGAACCCCGTTGCCCATCCCCATCCCAATCTCTTCATGGGTATCATCAGACATAGTGAGACCCCAAAAATGTTTGATGTTACTCTGTTTCCCTGAAAATAAGACCTCCCCAGATAATAAGCCCAATTGGGCTTTTGATCACATGCGCTAAAATAAACCCTCCCCAAGAATATTGCAACACAGCAGCAGCCATGAGGTGACCACGCTCACCGCCTCCTGCATCTCAAAAATAATAAGACCTCCCGGAAAATAAGGCCACGCGCTTATTTTGGGCGTCAAAAGAAAATAAGTCCCTGTCTTATTTTCGGGGAAACATGGTAATAGCTTTGGCTGAGACGGAGAATCCCTACCTTCAGGTGATGTGATTGTGCCCCAGCCCATAACACTGCAAATTGAGCCCACACCGGGAGGGCTGGAGGGCAAGCTGAGAGGCGCGATGTGTTCACTAATGTTAACAGAACTGTTCAGCCTGATCAACATGATGTCCTGGCTCCATTGGGTACAGTTCTTGGTATTGAGACAACACAACTTCTCCTTCGGAACTCTTATCTGCTCATCCTCATTGTGTACATGTATGTTATGCACACCAAGCCTTATCTGGATATCTTCCCTACAAGAAAAACAACAAAAATAGCAATAGCAATAGCAATAGCAGTAGACTTATATACCGCTTCATAGGCCTTTCAGGCCTCTCTAAGCGGTTTACAGAGAGTCAGCATATTGCCCCCAACAATCTGGGTCCTCATTTTACCCACCTCGGAAGGATGGAAGGCTGAGTCAACCCTGAGCCGGTGAGATTTGAACCGCTGACCTGCTGATCTAGCAGTAGCCTGCAGTGCTGCATTTAACCACTGCGCCACCTTGGCTCTTAGAAAGTTAAGGAGTCCGTGTGATTATGGTACTCATGATTTTGCATTGCACACATCCTTTCTCAACCCAACCTATCTCAAAGGATCGTGGGATAGATAAAGTCGAACACAAGATCTGGATAGTGCCCACTCTGCTCTTGTTTTGCATGGCTGTGAAGACATGATGCCTCGCCCAGGCCTTTGGCAAGGGACAGAGAAGCCCCTCGCTTCATCACGGTTTTATCTTTTATGCTTTTTTAAAATTTATTTTGGAATTGCAAACCCTCAGAGTCAGGCGGCATGTACTTTATATATTCTAGTAGGTTGTACAGTCAGTCGGATATTTAGGCTGGATTTGTCATTTTTATCCACCTATCGAGTCCTTCCCAAGGACATGGGGTAGGTAAATGTTGTGCTTCCATGGCATTAATGGGATTGTCACAGGATGTAAGCTGTTCCAAGTAAAGCTCCCTTTTGCAATTGACTGTGTTGATTTTGTCAATGCCGATGGTGTTCAGGTAATGATCCAGATATTATTGTTGTTCTTGTTATTATATCCCAGGAAAAAAAGAAAAGATATAAATGCTATGGTGAAGAAGGACATTCTAAATATAAACAGCATTGCTCAAGATACGAATATGAGGAGCAGTAGCAGCAGAAGACTCATTCAAAATGCACAGAGAGATCACTAAAATTAGCAGAAACATTATTTTTTAAAAATCTGGACATCTAAGCACGATCTCCCTCAACCCTTCCACATTCTGTCATGCCCTCACCTGTTGCAGTGGGCAGCGGTGAGCACCCATTCGTTGGTGAGCAAGGTCCCAGCGCAGAAAGCCCCTTTAGAGTTATACAAGAGTACAAGGAAAGGATGTTCTCTTTTGTTACATTCAAAACCTCCAACGATGTCCGTAATAGGGGCTGCAAAGAAATCAAGAAAGTTCACTAGTTGGCCGTGGAGTAGAACAGAAATGGCTTTTATTAGTAGTGTTTCTATCAGTACACTAATTTTGGAGGAGCGCAGAAGACTGTGAGACACGCAGCAGCAAACCTGTTGAATAAAATGGAGTATTTGCAAATCATCTACATGCCTATACCTATATAGGTAAACTACCTGTGAATCGTTAAGTGATTAATATGTGTATGTACTGTACTGTATGTATGTCTGTATATGTGTAAGTGTACATCAGAGATGAGATCCTACCGGTTCGGACTGGTTCAGCCGAACTGGTAGTAACTTGGCGGCCTGGGTAGTTGGAAACAGCAGCGACCCAGCCTCCCATGCCCCCGAACTCATTTTCTTGGCGGGGCATAGGCGCTGCCATCTTGGTTTTTTTAGTACGGTGCATGCGCATATAATGCGCATCAATTACGCTTGAGAGAGAGAAGGGCACACATGCATGTCCCTGAGCAAACCGGAAGTAGCAGCAGCCGGAAACCACCTCTGGTGTATATATGTCTATAACAATAGTACTTAGTGCTTCATAGTGCCTTACACCCCCCCTTTAACCAGTTTACAGAGTCAGCCTCTTGCCCCCAACAATTTGGGTCCTCATTTTACCCACCTGGGAAGGATGGAAGGCTGAGTCAACCTGGAGCCTGGTGTCAGGCGTGCCTCCTTCAGTAACCAAGACAGAAAACTCCCAACTCCATTGTTTATGGAATTAAAAAATACTTTGACTGGTTATGAAAAGATAGCAGCGAAAGTAAAGCAAGATCTGAGCCAGAAAGGCACGAACCTATACATGTGAAACATTTACTCAGCCCCCTCCCTCTAACAACCCCACCCACATTGTCCAATCTGAAACTCCCATAGGCGTCATGTGGGTTGCATCTCCAGAAAGCTTCATCAGGTTGGTATGCAGGACGGTTGGCCTTGACCAGGTCCAAACATCGGCCACCAGCATGCGCAGAAGATGGTGGGAAGACATCTCCCTTTTCCGTATCAACTCCTGTCCCATTTATTCCCATCCCAAATACCAGCCCCCCACCCTCCCCGTTTCTATGGCAGCCGAAAGCAAGTAAGCAAAGCAGATGCTGACACCTGGTGAGATTCGAATTGCCAAATTGCTGGCAATTTGTGTCCTGCAGTACTGCATTCCAACCACTGCTCTTTACACTAGAGTAAACCAAACCTAAATAAATCACAGGATGGAACAATTCAAGGTGTATGAGTGAAATGAGGAGCTATACCTGCGGGAGTGGTGTTTACCATGCTGCTGCCCCAGCTGATTTGTTAGATTTCATCATAGGCCAGGTGTGTCAAGCTCAATTTCATTGAGGGCTACATCGGGGTTGTGTTTCACCTTGGAGGGTGTGTGTGTGTGCGCGCGTGTGTGTGTCCATGGTAGGCATGCAGTGGTGGGATTCAAATTTTTTTACTAGGATAAAGTTTACCCCTCAGTTATTTTTGTTAGGTATAATTACTGATTGTACAGTTGTAGAGATTAACCTGATTTTGCATTTAATAACCGCAGCAAGACTGTTGGTGGAGCAATACTGGAAGAAGGAAGATTTGCCTACTTCTCAAGAATGGACACTGAAAATAACAAACCTAGCAGAGATGGCTAAAATATCTGCATATCTTAAGGACCATTCAAACGAGAGATATAAACTGGAGTGGAAAAGATGGATTGATTATACTCAAAATAAATACGGGACTAAGAAATTTCAGATAGCTTATGACTAACGAAACCAGGAATGATATAAATTGTTTAGAGCTAGCCTAGCAAGGAGGAGTTAAAGCTCAAGGGAAAGATGTTATTAACTTTTTTTTCTTTTTAAACTTATTTTAGAATGTTTTTGTTAAAGATTTATACCCTGTATTGGTTCTGGGAAGTCCGGGGGGGGGGAGGTTGGGGGAGTTTGGGGGGGGGGGAGGGAAGTAAATATTTGTAAAAGTTTGTTTTTTAAAATTTTCATTAATTTTTTTTTTTTTTTACTACCGGTTGTGTGCGTGCAGCAGAGGAAGGATACTGCAAAATCCCCATTTCCTCCCGATCAGCTGGGACTTGAGAGGCAGAGAATAGATGGGGGCGAGGCCAGCCAGAGGTGGTATTTACTAGTTCTCCAAACTACTCAAAATTTCCGCTACTGGTTCTCCAGAACTGGTCAGAACCTGCTGAATACCACCTCTGACAAACAGCAATGGTCTTCTCTCTTTGCGCCAACTGTGCCTTCTCCCCCCCCCCCCCCACTCTCTACCTGTAACCTGCTTGTACATCTCGAGTTAATAATTTCGTTCCGGTTTACTCATGTAACTGGAGGTTTAAACCAAAAAAGACACCTAAAGCTCCTCCACCCTTTGCTCCATTGTCCAGGCTCTTACCGTAATGAAGATATACTAGCAGGTGTGCAAGCAGTGCCATAGCGTCCACTCTATGTGGCAAAACTGTTTGCTTGGACTTTAGAAATTTGGCCAGAATGCACAGTTCAAAATATTTGATCAAGTGCTCTTGTTCTCTGCCTCTCTAGGACGGAAGGAAAACAGATTTTTTTTTCTAACTGGGAGTGTTTTTAAGGCTCAAAAAGCCAGGGCAGTTAGACCATAACAAGGCAACTGCCCTACCCACCCCTCACTGATCAATTTGTCTGTGTGGTGTGGAAAAACAACTCTGTATTATTAGGGCAGAGTTAGACTAAGAGGGAAGCCCGGTTCTAAATCATAGCAAAACCAAATGTAGCTCCGTTGAGGTTATGTAAAAATCTGATCTCTGCCATTGCATCCATAAATGATAGGAGTAAGTCTCAATTGGTTTTTACGGTACACATCATTGTAGGAAATTATCACCCAGACCTCTCCCAGAAAAAAATGAAATATCCTAGGAAATATTGAAAAGGCAGAATATTTCTCTGGATGTGAAAAGAAAGAAACATGTTTTAAAAGACAGAATAGCTTCCTGTAGCTTCCTGCCCATCCCCACTTTGTCAGTGGGCCATTAAGAAGGCCAAGCTAGTCCCTTTACATAATAAAGACTTCTCCACTTCAGCTCTGGGGAGGATGGGATTAAAGCATGATAATATTGGAATTTTATCCAACTCACCACATGTCATCTGAGAACTCAACCAAACCTGGACTCAAAGCACAGCCTAGAGAGTTGCCCCTGCATGGCTCCATGGGAGTCTGGCAACCAATCAGAACACAAGCTCAAGATCAAAGGCCAAAGAGGGCATAAAACGAGGGACTCAGCATCTCAGTCTGTCTTTCTCTTCTTCTCCACCAACATTGAAGCATGTGATCACCTTTTCTGTTCAGGACTCAAGCCATGTGACCCTGTCCACCAATAAACCATCTTTCCAAGCAGCCTCCATGTCTCCAGTGTCTTTTTCCCCACTTGGAGCCGAACCCAGAAGGACATTTCTTTCATCAACATTGAATCAGACTATTAAACAGGTTGGTGATGGTTACCTGCCCTACATGAACCCAAGCAATTGTGAGCTTCATTGCCATTTTTCAGATTTTTTTGTTTTTTTTTCAGTTTCCCACTCTGGTAGTATCCTATCCACGTACTACCCAGTGAAGACTTTTTTCAGCTTTTAAGCCTAGTTGGTCAAACACTGTCATTTGCCAGGCCACTCCTTTACTAAGAGTGTTAAAACTGAAGGGTCAGAAAACAAGTGAGAGACAATTTATAAGATTTTATTAGGGTTGATACTTGAGAATTTACATGAAAACATGATTCTGAAAAGATTCTATTTTGTGGTTGGGAAGTAGGGATTATTCTGGGATCCTTTTTAGGCATGACCCGTCAAAAGCGCGAACATCATAAGCGCGCCGACAACACTGCGGCGCTAAAACTGCGATTTCAACAGCGCGCCGACAACAGCGCGCCGACAACAGCGCGCCGACAACAGCGCGATTTCATTTAAGGTAAGATTTACAGTTAGGTTAGGGTTAGGTTTAGGGTTAGGTTGAGGGTTAGGTTGAGGGTTAGGTTGAGGGTTACGTTACAGCGCGCTTTTGTTGGCGCGCTTTAGGGCTAATTCGTTGCTAATTCGTTGCGCGGTTTTGTCACCGCGCTTTAGACACCGTGGTTTAGTCAGGCGCGCTTTTGTTGTGCGCGCATTTGTGGTGGAACCCTTTTTAGGCAACAATGGGATTCGAGTATATATGGATATGTTCATGACTCCATATGAGTGTATTATAAATGTCGCAGAAGTACCAATAGAAGACAATATTCTAGCACTGATGATGTTACCTAGCTGGGTAATGAAACGTCTGCAAGAAAACTAGCATCAAGGACCCCACTGTCCCAGAAGCAGACAGAAATTGAAAGATGTTTAGAGATTAAAATGTTTGGAAAGGTCATTTTAGAGTCAGAAAATTTTGCACCTCACCCTAAAACAGGCCTCCATTTTACTGAGATTATTTTATTCCGATATTTAATTGGGACATGATTCCTGCAGCACTATTTTGAGTATTTCTTACTCCAAAGGCAGCCTCATTGAGTCTAGAAAAAGCTCACTGCCTGGGAATATTTTTCCAAAATAGTTGGATACGATTGGGGGGATATAGAAGAGATGTACTAATACATAACATTTTCTCCTTTTAAATCTTTTTCAAAAGATGTCATTGGGGCAAATCACGTTTGTATTTCCTGCAATAATGTCCTGGATCCATTCAAGATAATCGAAGACCTTGGTGTAGACGCCAGGCTCAAAAGGTTGGGCACAAGGAAAGTGCCCCCAAGATACAATGCCCTGGATTTGCCCATCACAGATGAGGGGTCCTCCAGAATCACCCTGTTAAGAAAAATCAAACATGGAACATCACATTAAAGGTAAAGATTCTTGCACATATGATCCCAACTCTAGGGGGTGGTGCTCATCTCTGTTTCAAAGCTGAAGAGCCAGTGCTGTCTGAAGACATCCCCGTGGTCATGTGGAGGGCATGACTAAATGCCAAAGGCGCATGGGACGTTGTTACCTTCTCAACAAAGGTGGTTCCTATTTTTCTACTTGCATTTTACTTGCTTTCGAATTGCTAGGTTGGCAGAAGCTGGGACAAGTCACGGGAGCACTGGGGATTCGAAGCGCTGAAATGCCAACCTTTCTGATCAACAAGCTCAGTGTCTTAGCCACTGAGCCAGCACGTCCCTTCCCATCTGTGAATGGGAAGTGGAGTAAACGGTTCCTTCTTCCATCGTCCATTTCTATATAAGGTCAAATGTTTCACTTCGGTGTTCCCCAATCCAGGATCCTTGTGCAATTTAACTCCTAGAGTTTCCTCCACCAGCATCACCACCACTATTGAGTAGTCTGGTAATCCAGACACCTAGAAGGCACTGGAGTTCGAAAAAGCTGTAACATGGTATGTATGTTTCTACAAGATCCCTTCAAGACTGGACCTCTTATCATAGCTTTGAAAACTGGCATCGTATCTTTAGAAGTCTGTCTTTGAAGGGATCATCTTACCTTACATGAATCTTTGTCTCCTTCCAGTTCACCTGCACACAATATGTTGCCTGACAACCATGGGTAAGCTGCTTCACACACCTCATTATGGAGTATGTTAATGTTAACACAATGAGGGACTTCGGGAAAAGTCACTGAAAAAATAAAAAAATAGGCAAAGTTACATAGTTCCACCTTCCACAATTTACCACCTCAATACATAGAGCTATAATCCCCATTGTGTCCAACCAATAGAGCTTATCTCACTGCCTGGGAGTAGGAAGTATTGTCTTTCAAAGTTGCCCAAAGGTGTGACCTGACAAAAGCGCACAGGACAAAAGCGCGCCAACAAAACCGTGTCGCTAAAACCGTGACGTCATCAACGCTCCGACAACAGCGCGTCGACAACAGCGCATCGACAGAAGGGCAATTTACAACAGCGTGTCGACAGAAGGGCAATTTAAGTTAAGGTAAGGGTTAGGGTTAGGTTTAGGGTTAGGTTTAGGGTTGGGTTTAGGGTTAGGGTTAGGGTTAGGGTTAGGGTTAGGGTTAGGGTTAGGGTTAGGGTTGGGTTAGGGTTAGGTTTACGTTTAGGGTTAGCGTTATGTTTAGGGTTAGCGTTACGTTTAGGGTTAGGGTTAGGGTTAGGGTTAGCGTTAGGGTTAGCGTTAGGGTTAGTGTTAGGTTTAGGTTTAGGATTAGGTTTACAGCGACCTTCTGTTGGTGCGCTGTTGTCGGCGCGATTCAGCGCTCATTCGTCGGCGCGGTTCAGAACTCGCGGTTTTGTCACTGCAGTTTAGTTGGGCGCCGACCAAAGGGACTCCTGAGAAAAATAGATTTGGTTAAATGTTTGCAAAGGATGTTTTTTGTCAAGATATTCATAGGTTTTAAATCAGGTGATGGGCATTTGAAGGCTTCTCAAATTGTGGGTGTGGAACTAATGAAGAAATGGAATCTTAGGGAACTCCATTGCCCATCCACATTCCAATCTCTTCATGGGTATCATCAGACATAGTGGGGACCTTAACCCTGGTGGATAGCAATGGCACTTAGACTTATATACTGCTTCATAGTGCTTTTCAGCCCTCTCTAAGTGGTTTACAGAGTCAGCCTATAGCCCCCAACCATCTAGGTCCTCATTTTACCCACGTGGGAAGAATGGAAGGCTGAGTCAACCTTGAGCTGGTGAGATTTGAACTGCCGAATGGCAGCTAGCAGTCAGCTGAAGTAGCCTGCAGTACTGCACTCTAACTACTGTGCCACCATATCTCATGTGATGTTTGATGCTTGATGTGACATCAATAGCTTTGTCTGAGAGTATAGATCAGTGTTTCTCAACCTTGGCAACTTGAAGATGTCCGGACTTCAACTCCTAGAATTCTCCAGCCAGCATTTGCTGGCTGGGGAATTCTGGGAGTTGAAGTCCGGACATCTTCAAGTTGCCAAGGTTGAGAAACACTGGTATAGATGGAGATCCTTACCTTCAGGAGATGTGATTGTGCCCCAGCCCATAACACGGCAAACTGAATCCACCCGGGGAGGGTTGGAGGGCAAGCTGAGAGGCGCGATGTGTTCACTAATGTTAACAGAACTGTTCAGCCTGATCAACATGATATCCTGGCTCCATTGGGTACAGTAATTGGTATTGAGACAACACAACTTCTCCTTCGGGACTCTTATCTGCTCATCCTTATTGTGTACATGTATGTTATGCACACCAAGCTTTATCTTGATATTTTCCCTACAAGAAAAACAACAAGAAGTTAAGGAGTCACTTAAAGTAAACCCTAGATGACGTGGGATGGTCCTTGACCTCATTTTGGTCTTCAAACAGAATCATTAGTGCCAAACAAGAAAGGGCCATAACCAGTGGTGGGTTTCAAAAATTTTTGGAACCTACTCTGTGGGTGTGGCCTCCTTTGTGGGAGTGGCTTGCCAGTCATGTGACGTGGTGGGAGTGGCTTGCCGGCCATGTGTTCTCTCTCTCTCTCTCTCTCTCTCTCTCTCTCTCTCCTTCCTTTTGTCTCTCTGTTCTTTTTTCTTTTTTCTTTCATCTCTCATTCTTTTTCTTTCTTTTTTCTTTTTTTCTTTATTTATTTCTTCCTTTCTTTCTCTTTCTCTCTCTCTCTGTGTCAGTCTGTGTGTGTGTGGGGGGGGGCAGTGGTGGGTTTCAAAAAAATTTGGAACCTCTTCTGTAGGTGTGGCCTGCTTTCCGGGTCCATTGGTGGAACCTCTTCTAACTGGTTCGGTAGATTTGACGAACTGGTTCTACCGAATAGGTGCAAACTGGTAGGAACCCACCTCTGGCCGTAACCCACCTTCTCCAATTGTGTTTTGGGGGGGGGGAAACTTGCCTGAAACTTGGAAGAGTTACAGTCAATCCATGCTGACAAGACTGAATTAGATGTCGTAGAGGCCTGAGTTCACCCAAGAAATGTATTCAGGTGATTGCCTAAGTTATTTCCATTGTTTATGCAAAATCTTGAAGCGTAAACTGAGCTGTGTGCCTTTTAGCACTAAGCAAGCTCAGCGTGAAGTATAAATTAATCTCTTTCCGGACTTGGATGTGCATTGAGTGAATGTGGCATGTATAAACTATAGATGATTGTGTTAAAGGGTTGAGATAGAACCCATGTGATTTTGCTACTACTGCTATGATTTTTGTATTGCACACATCCTCTCTCAACCCAAACTATCTCAAAGGATTGTGCGATAGATAAAGATGAATGCAAGATCTGGATAGTGCCCACTCTGCTCTTGGTTTGAATGGCTGTGAAGACATGGTGCTTCGCCCAGGTCTTTGACAAGGGAGAGAGAAGCCCCTCACTTCATCATGGTTTTTTTTTAAAATGTTTATGCTTTCTTAATTTTTTTTCTTTTGAAATTTATTTTTGAATTGCAAACCCCCAGAGTCAGGCAGCATGTCCTTTATATATTCTGGTAGGTTGCACAGTCAGTCGGATATTTAGACTGGATTTTCCATTTTTATCCACCTGTCGAGTCCTTCCCAAGGACATGGGGTAGGTAAATGTTGTACTTCCGTGGCATTAATGGGATTGTCACAGTATGTAAGCTGTTCCAAGTAAAGCTGCCTTTTGCAATTGACTGTGTTGATTTTGTCAATGCCGATGGTGTTCAGGTAGTGTTCCTGATATTGTTGTGCTTGTTGTTATTATACCCCAGAAAAAAAAGGGAAATATATAAATACTATGGTGAAGAAGGACATTCTAAATATAAGCAGCATTGCTCAAGATATGATTGTGAAGAGCAGGAGCAGCAGAAGACTCATGCAAAATGCACAGAGAAGTCACTAAAATTAGCAGAAACATTATTTTTTTAAAATCTGGATATCTAAGCACGATCTCCCGCAACCCTTCCACATTCTGTCATGCTCTCACCTGTTGCAGTGGGCAGCGGTGAGCACCCACTCATGGTTGAGCAAGGTCCCAGAGCAGAAAGACCCTGCGGAGTTATACAAGAGTACAAGGGAACGATGTTCATTTTCGTTGCATTCATAACCTCCAATGATCCGATCAAGTGGGGTTGTTGCTGCAAAGAAACCAAGAAAGTTTTGGCTGTGGCGTCGAAGAGAATTGCTTTTATTAGTCGTGTTTTTATCAGTACACTAATTTTGGAGATGCACAGAAGACCGTGAGCCGCCCACCCTTCAATGCAGTTGAATAAAACTGGTTTATTTATTATGGATTATTTGCAAATTGTATACATGACTATGCCCATGTAGGTAGGTGTGTGTATGTGTGTATGTATCAGTGGTGGGATTCAGCCAGTTCGCACCTATTTGGGGGAACCGGTTGGTAACTTTCTAAGCAGTTTGGAGAACCGGTTGTTGGAAGAAATCTCCTTTTATTTTTCCCCACTTTACAGGGCTAATCCTGTAAGGAAGTCAGGAAGGAAACATTCTGGTGATGTCCCTAGCCTAGCTTTTATTGCCCTGCTTACAGAAACTGCCTCTCCGGTTAACCCTTATTACATTATAACAGCTAAGGCGAAGTGCCCATTGACCTGAGTGACATTGACTTGGCCACACCTACCCAGTCACAAGACCACCAAGCCACGTCTACCCAGCTGGTCATTAGGGCAGAGAGGACTGGTTGTTAAATTATTTGAATCCCACCACTGGTATGTATGTATGTATATATGTTGTGCATCCATGGCTCTTCCTATAGGCATGTATATCAGTCAATCAGAATAGAGCTAGAAGGGAATTTCTAGGTCTTCTAATTTGTTCAAGCAGGAAACCCTATGCCATTTCAGACAGCTGGCTGTCCAGTCTCTTCTTAAAAACCTCCAGTGATGGAGCACCCACAACTTCTGGTAGCAAGCTGTTCCACTGGTTAATTGTCCTCATTGTTAGGAAACTTCTCCTTGATGCCAAATTGCTTCTCTCCTTGATTATTTTCCATCCATTGTTTCTTGTTCTGCCTTCTGGTGCTTTGGAAAATAAATTCACCCCCTTTGTGGCAGCCCTCCAAACACTGGAACATTGCTATCATCTTTCCCTTAGTCCTTCTTTTCTCTACTTTGGCCAAACGCAATTCCTGCAACCGTTCTTCATATTATTATTTTTGTTTCCAGGCTCATATAATCATCTTAGATGCTCTTCTGTACAGTTTTTCAAAAGTCTCAACATCTTCTTTTGTAATGTGGTGACCAAAATTGGATACAGTATTCCAGGTGTGGTCTTACTAAGGATTTATAAAGCGGTACATGTGTGTGCATGTGTGTGTGTGTATTTGTGTATGTGTATTCAACACAGAAACATTTATGAAAGCAAAAATTCATTAAATAATAAACAGATTCTAGCTCATCCCACTCTAAAATATGATCTGTCCAGGACATTAATACTTAATACGTCAGTGAAGCAGGCTCGGCTTTGTGAGGGGTGCTAAGATTTGGGGGTAGAAGACTTCCAAGACAGGGGAGATGACTTATTCAATATGGAAGTGAAAAAGGCATTTTTATCATGCGCGGCGTTCTAATCCCAGGATCAAATAGCTATTTAAAACAGTGTTTTGCTGCTGGAAGTATAGAAGCTCCTTAGAGCACCTTATAAACAGCAATATCAATGAGCTTATTGTACTTTGAACCAGTTAAACCAGTGTTTCTCAACCATGGCCACTTGAAGATGTATGGACTTCAATTCCTACAATTCCCCAGACAGAATGGTGACTTTTGGGAATTGAACTCCACACATCTTCAAGCTGCAAGACAAAGGCCATAATCTGTAAACTTGCAGAAGCAAAGCTGGAGATAGATGCTCAATGAAGATGTCCCTTTCCTTGCTCTCCCCGCACATTGGGGAACTAGTTATTAATACATGGCTATATCTGAGTCTCCCTTTGCAGGTCTACTTTCCAGGACATTTCTGCATACCAGTTAGGGTGCTTGTACTGGAGCCAGAAACTGGGACCATCTTGGTCAAAATCAGAACATATGGTAAACATAATAAGTCCTGGGTTTCAGATTACCATCCAAGAGAAATTAAGTACAAACAAAAAGGGACATTTGATTTTCAAGCTTCGGTTCTAAAAATTACTCTTCTCCGCAACTCCAATTATGCTGGAAAAAAGGTTAAATAGCATGATTCTACCACTCTGATGACTGAAATCATGGTCAGCTGATCTTATCAAAAGTTTTGGCATATTTTGCTATGCTTCTTTGCTGCTCAAGAATTTAAAGGTATCACCGGCAATCAGATTATGCTAATCAGTTGAAATTAAAAAAATATATAGTTCAGATTAGCTTCTAAAAAGGATGGGCTTTTAAAAGCATTTGGTCCAGAGGCTGACCTTGCTGAAATGCATTGCTAAGCAAAAATAAATAAATAAAAATATTAAAAAATTAAGGTGGCTTCATTGGGTGGCCGAATAAGAATAGTAGCAGAGAAAGGGGGGAAGAGTTTGATGAAAAAATTGAATTTAATCTATACATTTGGATGGGAAGTAGATAACATTTGGATTTAGTTCACTAAAAATAGTTTGAGCCGACACTGATGGCAATAAAATCCCTACATGCAAATCTCACAGGATAGGAGTTAGGTTAATTGCAACAGATTTGTTTTACCAGTTTGGACAAAAAATTAATGGCCATTTCATAAACCATTTTTAAAAGACTAAAAATCCCTCCCCAACATTTTTCTTAAGGTATTTTATAATATGTTATCTTCCTCTATTGAAGTCAGTTTCCAAATAAATAGAAACACGAAAGGAAGCTGACTGTACTTGTGATTATATATTTTTAATTGGCTAGTGCTGCTGATATGAATCAAATATGTCAATTGATATCATCCTTATACATACAGCAATGGTCTTCTCCATTTGCACCAACTGGGACCTCTCCCCCCACTCTCTACCTGTAACCTGCTTGTACATCTAGAGTTAATAATTTCATGCAGGTTTTTTACTCATGTAACTGGAGGTTGTTTAAACCAAAAAAGACACTGTCTTAAAGCTCCGTTGTCTAGTCTCTTACCGTAAGAAAGGCATATCATCAGAAGGTTTGCTAGCACTCCGATCAGTGCCATAGTTTCGACTCTGCGTGGCAAACTGTTTGCAGGGACTTTAGAAATAGGAAACAATTTTGGCAAGAGTGCACAGTTCAAAATATTTGATTAAGCACATTGTTCTTTTGTATTCCAAGGCCGAGGCACAGATGTGAGAAAATACCATTGTCTCACCCTTGTGTAACTTGGCTCTATATCAGTCAAACTCAAGGTCCGGGGGTTGGATCCTGCCCATGGGGTGCTTAGATCTTGCCCGCGGGGCTGCCCTGGAAAGAGCAAATGACCGGCCCGCGGTGCCCCTGCCAGGAAAATGGAGCTCGGGAGGAGCACAGCAAAACTCCGTTTTTGCTGGAAGAGAATTGCAGGAGGCCGTTGCAGCGGAAAACGAATCACATGAGCCCATTTTTGCTGGCAGAACACTCGGCCATGCCCATTCTGGCCCCACAAAGTCAAGCACAATCCTGATGTGGCCCTCAATGAAATTGAGTTTGACACCCCTGCTCTATATCGTGCAGCCCGAGGCATGAAAGAACACTGATAACAAAATTGAATATGTATCTCAATAAAAAGAGACCCTTCTGGACAGCAGAAGCCCCAAAATGTGTTTAATGCTGTCTATGAGAGGTGTGGAATTCATTTCAGTTTTAGAAGAGAAGGAAAACATTTTGTTTTCTAACTGGAAATATTTTTAAGCCTGAAAAAGCCAGGGCAGTTAGACCATACAAAGGCAACCCACGCTCAGTTGATCAATTTATCTGTGTGGTGAAGAAAAATGACCGTTCCTCTATTATTAATAGTGGGGGAAACTGATACTAATCCAACAATTTTCAGTGTTGCGAGACTGGTTTGAAAACTCTCCCCATTTTCCATTCTAGGATCCAGTTTTGGAAAAATGGAGGTCAGAAAATCTGGCTACGTACAAGACTGGATGGACATTCTCTATAGTTGCAATTTGTTTGAATTTGACTGAGTTAAAATTAGCATTAACCTTTAAATGTCATAACCGCCAGATGCCTGGACTTCATCTCCTAGGATTTCTCAGCCAGGATGGCAATTGTGGACAATTGTGGAAGTTGAATTCTATATAACCGGGAAAGGGTACCCAGCAGTGGTGGGTTCCGGATCCCGTTCCAACCGGTATGGTTGGAACGGGCCCGGCAGTGTTCACATGGATGCGCGCAGCGTGCGCATGCATCTTAGTGCCTCCACGACTCTCCAGCTGCTCAGTGGAGCGTTGCGCAGGTCTGTATGCGCCATGTGCATGCGCGGAAGTGCCGAAGATTTAAAAGACCGGTAAGGAACTCTGGCGGCCAGGTGGGCCCTTCAGAGCACCATACCGGAACGGTACCCAGTGCTCCGGGCAGGCTCCGGTACACCCGTACACCCGTACACCTGCAACCCACCACTGGTACCCAGCTATGGTTGGATATCGTACATGGTATTAGACTGGGTTATTTAAATGACTGCTTCTCCCTGTCATTGTCTGTCGGATGAGGAGATGCTTGGCATTAGGGAATCCCACCTGGCATGACCCAAGAACAAAGATGTTTCTCTCATGGGTAACCCCGCCCATCCCAAGGTTAAATTAGCCCTAACCCTTGTGGCATTTTACAAGGCCTTAAAATGGGGGGTCTACAACCCTTAGTCCGTGTATAGGCACTGGACCACGGCATGCCAGAAGCTGGGCCACGCAAACAAGCAAAGGGATGTAGGAAGCACACACAAAACCACGTCCCCTCCGTCTGCGGAAAAACCTGGCTCCGTGGAACTGGTCTCTGATGCCCAAAATGTTGGGGGGCATTGCCTTAAAATGCATGGTTTTGTCACCAGGCTTTGAGGATTCAAATGCATGGTAGAGTTTGCACAGCAGCAGAATCAATTGCTACTGATGTCCCAGCTGCTCACTATAGTTCAGTGTTTCCCAACCTTGGCAACGGGAAGCAGTCCGGACTTCAACTCCCAGAATCCCCCAGCCAGCGAATGCTGGCTGGGGGATTCTGGGAGTTGAAGTCCGGATTGCTTCCCGTTGCCAAGGTTGGGAAACACTGCTATAGTTGAATGGTTTTTTAAAAAAATTTTGAATTGATGTTAGCCAACCAAAGTCATGGTTTTGAAGTGGATGGCCATATTCATTGAAATACATTAATTGATATGATTAAACAGACCGTAGCCTAGCCCAGGGATGTGGAATCGTCCCCCTCTCAAAGAGTTTTACACTCTTTGTCAGAATTTGGGAGGGGGGGGGGAAGATTCGTGTAGATTGTTGTAGTGAAGTTTAATTAAAATGAGTAAACTTTAATTGCTGTAGGAAACTTTTTAAAAATAGAAATGCAATGAAGGTTAGGAAGAAAAAAATTCTGCGTGCTGGAAACTACAGCAGCTGGGAGTTCCTTCTCTTTGCAAGGCTTCCACCATAGAAAATGGGTCAATTTAGTACCTAGGTTATATATGCAGTCTAGAACAGTGGTAGGGAACTATGGGCCTTTTATGGTCGGTGGACTTCAACTCCCAGAGGTCCTGAGCCAACATGGCTTGATCAGGAATTCTGGGAGTTGAAGTCCACAAGTCATAAAGGGACCATAGTTCCCCACCTCTGCCTTAGAACCTGTGTCTTCCAGATTAAAATGGCTGGCTCAGGGATTCTGGGAGTTGAAGTCCACAAGTCATAAAGAGGGCCATACAGTAGTTCCCTCACATCTGCTGTGGAGGGGGCTGCATTTTGAGGTTTTGGCGCCAGGGCCGCCCTCAGCTGGCCACGTGAGAGATCCCGCTAAAACGAGGGGCGGAGCTAGAGCGTCCTTGCGTCCGTCCTTCCGGCGCTGCTCTAGCCTCCCCGTCGTTGGTTCCGGCGTCTTGGTGGCCTGTTGTGCAGGTGAAAGTCACTTTGAGGAAGCCGTTGTTTCATCGGCCTCGTTGAGGTGAGAAGCCGGGGACTCGCTCTCAGCCGAGCGGGGAGGAGGAGGAGGAGGAGCCCGGCTGCTCGGGGCTTCGCTTCGCCCTCGGAGGGGACCTGGGTTCCTCCGCGAGAAGGCCCGGTGCTGATCGCGCCTCCCCACCCCGAAGGGGAACCGCGCCCGTCCGGGGCTTTGTATCTCGGGCTGCATTGGCGTATCAGTTGGGGATGATGGGGGTTGGAGTCCAGTGCATGCGGTGGCAGCAACGAGGAGGAGGAGGCCGGGTCCTTCGGGAGCTTTGGACCCCAAACAGCCACAGTTCTGGTTTTGTCTCGGTTGATGGGGAAATGGGCACACTCTCTCACAAGTGGCATGCCATTTTTATTGTTTTCCTGTCTGCAGGCAAGATAAAAATAAAATAGCAGAGTTGGAAGGGACCTTGGAGGTCTTCTAGTCCAACCCCCTGCCTAGGCAAGAAACCCTATACCGTTTCAGACAGATGGCTGTCCAACATCTTCTTAAAGACTTCCAGTGTTGGGGCATTCACAACTTCTGGAGGCAAATTGTTCCACTGATTAATTGTTCTCACTGTCAGGAAATTTCTCCTCAGTTCTAAGTTGCTTCTCTCCTTGATTAGTTTCACCCATTGCTTCTTGTCCTGCCCTCAGGTGCTTTGGAGAATAGCTTGACTCCCTCTTCTTTGTGGCAGCCCCTGAGATATTGGAACACTGCTATCAAGTCTCCCCTAGTCCTTCTTTTCATTAAACAATTCCAGTAACTGTTCTTTAAATGTTTTAGCCTCCAATCCCCTAATTTGCACTGAACTAACAGAAAGAAAAGTTAAATACATAACCAGGGGTAAAAAAAATAATAATCCCTCATCTCAAAAAATTAATATCAATTGATGGAAAACCATGCATATATTTGTAACAAAAAGGCTTGGACATTTATCCAAAAAATCCTTGTTCTGAAATTTTCTTGTTCCTATGCTGAAAACAAAACAAAACAACCCCCTAATTTACAAATGCTTGCAGGCTCTAAAGCATTGCTACAAATATTGGATATTGGAACACTGCTATCATGTTTCCCCTAGTTCTTCTTTTCATTAAACTATGGTATTTTCATTAAATACCTTTGTACCTTTCATCCCCACCCAAAGGTAATCATTTTAGGAAATGATGTCTTCTATAATTTAAAGCAGAAGTCTTCAAACTTGGCAACTTTAAGACTTGTGGACTTCAACTCCAGCAGAGCTGGCTGGAGAATTCTGGGAATTGAAGTCCACAAGTCTTAAAGTTGTCAAGTTTGGGGACCCCTGATTTAAAGTGTCAAGGAAGTCTCTTGATAAAGAGACACAACTAGCAGTCTAATGAAAACCTACAATTGCTTTCTTCTTCCCATTGTTCAGTTGAAATATTTTAGGAGCTGCTTAGAAAGCATCACTTTGATAGATGCAGCTTTCTTCCAAACTGAACCTAATTGAACGTATAGATAAGCAAGATGTTTATTTAGTCATCTGTTCAAGGTTCAGACATTTAATTGTTTGTTAATCTGATTATCCTACTAGCCATTTTTTTTATCATTTTGGGCAGAAGCCAGCAAGTAGAACTGCAGAATAAAGTATCTGCTTCCAAATTCTTGACATGTGAGCATTCCAAGGCCTTATTTATGCCATTATATGTGTGTGTGTGTATACACACACATATATAAACCATATCTCCAGTCTCTTATCAGAAGGATTTTTAAAAAGGGAGAGGCATATTAATATATTAGATTAAAATAGGTGTTGGTCACTGATAAAGGTATCAAGGTTTTCTTCTATTTATCAGGAAGGAGTTCCAGACATATTTCTATAGCTGATGTGAACAGAAGATTTAATTTCTGGTTCACTGATCGCAGGAGGAATGGACTGTACCAGTAGTCTTTGACAGTCCTAACCAGGGAACTCAACTGTTTAAGCTGTCACTAAGTTCATTCTTGTAATCACAATCACAAATGTGCTAATGATTTTATTTAGCTTTCCTTTGTTTTACAGTGTCCAAAGAATACTATCCCAAAGAGCTGGGTGAGGCCAAAGGCTGAGAAAGGTTTCTAAAACGTGACTTGCCAAGCAAAAGGGTAGATTGTACAGCCCCTTCCCCCCCTTCCTTTGGAATGCTTACTCCAACTCCAACTTCTCACTAACTGACACAGTTAGTAAGGAGAGAATTAATGTTCATATTTACATTTACATATTTACATTCATTGAAGAGGAAGGGATCACTAGACAGTAAGAAGGTGTACAATTGGGAGTAGACATTGATTCATAACCAGGATTCTACTTAGAATAAAATATCTATGAGAATCCAATATCAAATGCTTTGGGGGATAAAATTGCCATAGGGAAAACTTGATCTTTTTCCTAGGGAAACGTCTTCTAATAGTTGACATTTTGAAGCACCAGGATATATCAATTTCCTAATTTTACATCTATTTTCAGAAAAAAAAAAGGATGTCTGAAGCCATAAGACGCAACATAGAGAACTACAAAACTGCTCCGTTTGACAGTAGGTTCCCCAATCAAAATCAAACACGAGGCTGCTGGCAGAACTACCTTGGTTAGTATAATTGATGCATGTGAATGCGTTTCTGCGTCAGGGATCAGAAAAAAAGACATCATATTATTCTGAAATCTTTATAAAAAGTCATATTTTTCTCTATTGAAGTAAAAATAATGCATTATTTATGGAAATAATGTATTATTTACGGAAAGTTTAAGCATAAAAATGATATTGCTGCCTCTTCCTCCTATATTTAAAAAACACTAGTTACATGACGAAGAATAATTTCCTTGGCTATAACGAATTGTTTTTTTAGTGTTTAACACAACACATTTTCTTTTTTCTCTGCCATTTTTCTTGTGAACATTTTTGACTTGGGTTATAGTTACTATCCTGATAGCGTTAAAAAACCCCACCTCCTCAGCCTTGTGAAAAACACTCTGTTTATCTTGCATATCAGAGTCGCTCCAGTAGTGAGATCAAGTGCCCATGGGGTGCTTAGATTTGGCCCGTGGGACCACCCTGGAAACAGCAAAGGACCTGCCCACGGTTGCCACTGAAAACGGAGCTCGGAAGGGCTGCAGCCGGTCCTCCTGAGCTCCATTTTCGCTGGCAGAGGGTTGCAGGAGGCTGTCGCACTCGAAAACGGAGCTCAGGAGCCCATTTTCACTGGCAGAGTGCTCGGACCACCACAGGCGCCCCTGACATGAGTGACGTTGAGCTGGCCACACCCACCCCAGCTCCCCAAGGTCAAAAACAACCCTGATGTTGACCTCAAGGAAATAGACTTTGACACCCCTGGTATAACACAATATTGAATCCCCACTAACTTTTGCCGTAGCAACAACTGATTGGAGATTGAGAAAACACTAGGTTTGATTATGTATCATCATCATCATTATCATCATTATATATATTTGGATATGTTGGAGGGTGGAATGGTGGGTACAGCAAGGTTTTTTTATTTTGGAGATCCAGGTGTTGGACAATACACAGACTTGTAGATTCTTCAGGCTTATACACGATTCTCTTTTGGGTTAGAGATTAGATGCATTTTGCTCCGTCATTGGCTTGAAATGTTTTTTCTCCCCTCCTGGCAGATTTCCATCGCTGTGAGAAAGCCATGAATGCCAAAGGCAGTGATCCCTATGTCTGCCAGTGGTATAAAAAAGTATACTCATCCCTGTGCCCTTCTTTTTGGGTAAGTAAATTATATAAGTCTGGCTAAAGCATTTTTGTACAAGAAACTAGTTGGAGACTAAGGAAGGCATTCAGTTAAAGATCTCTTCCGCTTCCGTGGTACAGCCATGAAGGGTCAGGCAATCTGATGGCCCAAATACTTCGGAATAAAACTCTAGAATCCCTGGCCATTAATCGTGGGTGTTGTAGTTCCAGTACATCTGGGAAAACACTTGATTACATCTCCTCGATTTGCATGCCATAAAAAAAAAAAACTCCATTCAGAATTGTATTCAAAATACTTCTTATCCCTCTCCTTCAGGACACAATTGAGAAGTGCGTGGAAGAGTTAATGACGTAACTCTTAATTGAGAAACAGTGATCCAAAGTAATGTCTTGGTCTTTTACAGGTTGACAGCTGGGATGAATGTCGGGAAAATGGCAGTTTTCCGGGCAAAATCTGAGGGGTCTTTTTGACTGCCAGTAGCTCCCCTACTCAGGAAGTTGTGCTGCTGAGTCCTTTCCGTGTGGTGCATCTGAAGGATTGTCTGAAATGGCTCTTGTCTGCTTGAGCACCTGAATCATTTAATAGTACAAAATCTTGGATATTACCCGTTCTAATAAAATGCATAATACCCATGCCTATGTTTGTCCTGCTGACTCTGTTAATGACTCATGAATATATGCTACCACGTGCCTTATCTATGGTAACGTTCTCAAAAGAATGGGACAGATGTCATTACTATGGTATATGTTTGTACTTTCTCACTGAGTGCCTTTTGACAAGATATAATCCTTTCCATTCATTGGGTTAAACAGCTTATATTTATATGGGAAACTTTATATGCTTGTATATTGATAACAGGGCTTATTATGCCAGGGTCAGCCTTCTCACATCTGGTCATTTCTCAGTTACTAATCCCATGTTCTGGGCTAAGCAAGTGCCACATGAAAAATCCCCTTGGGGAGATTGCCTTGATTTCAACATATTTGAATAGCCTCATATGCCACCTCTTCTTATCATAGGCAGCCAGTGAACAGATAAAGATCTGATCTTGAAAAGGGCATCAGATATCACGAGGGCTCACACACATTGTGCCAAGCTAATTGTTGAGCAGACTTATCTAACCATTCTGCTTTATGGAGAGGAGCCTGTATGCTTTAAACAGCATTAAGTGAGAATACGCTCCTATGTATCTTTCTAAGGGAACAAAGTGGTGTTTGAATGCTGTGTTTGGCATTTTGTGTGTTGTACATACTCTTAAATCTACTAGGAATCAAGAGGCATCTGTGTTGCAATGCAAATGATATACGTGCATGATGCCATCGGATGTCCTATCACTCATGCAAATTATTTTTCTAATATATGCAGTGAAATCATATTCCATATGTTATCAGTTTGAAATAATGTAGCCAGGAAAGCAAATATTTTGGAATCAATATTTTTTTTTAGTATGTATTTATTTAGTAAGTATTTTTTTAAGGAAATGTTTTGTTTAGTTTTCTTAACACAATTTAAAACCATTTTCAAACTTTAAAAAAAAACTTTAAAAATTAGAAGAGACAACCCCAAACAAACTACAAATAAAGACTAAGAAAGAAACCTACCTTATGTTTTATGTTTATCAATAGTCATTTTTTTTACTAATAACACCTCTAGAATATAATCAGTAAAAGTAAAATACCTGCTATAGCAGAGGTCTTCAAACTTGGCAACTTTAAGACTTGTGGACTTCAACTCCCAGCCAGTTCTGCTGGTTGGAGAATTCTGGGAGTTGAAGTCCGCAAGTCTTAAAAGTTGCCAAATTTGGGGACCCCTGTGCTATAGTAACACAGATTTCATCCTTTCATTAGTTAAACAAAAATAGTGGTTTTTCCAAAAAGATAAACTACACATTTCTGACATTAATATCAGTATAATATAAAAGTTAAAGTAACCTAATGGTAATTCATCAGTTTTCCTAGTACAAAACCAGATTTGACTTGCAGTTGTCTGGCTGCGACGGGATCACCCCTCTTCACGGATGACAATCTTGATAGATCTGCTTCTGCTTTGCAAAGGAGTCTTTCTGCAAACAAAAAGGAAAGGAAATGCCAGGAGTTGCAAGATAGTTAACAGGTTTTGTGCTCGTTGACCTCAAATACAGATCTGTGAAATGACACTATTGTTCATTCAAGCCAAGTGTGAAGCATACAAAGAGGCTGCAGAATTTGGGTTTGGCTAGTCTAAAGAAAAGAAGAATGAGGGGCAGCATAACAGAATTTCAGTATTTGAGGGGCTGCCACAAAGAAGGGGGGGGGGGATCAACTTATTCTCCAAGCTCCAGAGGGGAGGCCAAGAAGCAATGGTTGGAAACGAATCAAAGAGAGAAGCAATCTGGAATTAAGGAGAAACTTCCTAACACTGAGGACGATTAACCAGTGGAACTGTTTGCCTCCAGAAATTGTGGGTGCTTTATCTGGAGGTTTTTAGGGAGAGATTTGACAGCCACTTATTTCAAATGGTATAGGTTTTCTTGCTTAAGGACTAGAAGACCTCCAACTATTCTATTTAGGTGACAAGACACCACCCAGCTCATAGAGTCGGAGAGCCTTTCTTCCTAAACCGGAAGTACGCTCTAGGAAGGGCTTACGGTTTTCCGCTAGAAAGCGAAAGAAGCTCCGGAAGTTATCCTGTGACCACTTAAGTGTGCGCCGGAAAGAAGAGGGAGTGGGCGTCCGACGCTACTAGAGTAACCGGGCCGGACTGAAGAAGTCGAGCCATGGCGGCTCCCGCGATGCCCCCGCCGCCGCCCCCGCCGCCCGGAGCCCCCCCTGGGGTACCGGGAGGGGCTCTTGGGCCAGGGACCGTGGCGGCGGCGGGAGGCGCGAAAAGCGGCGAGGAGAGACTGAAGGAAATGGAAGCCGAGATGGCCTTGTGAGTAGAGGCCTGAGAGGAGCTTGGTGTATTCCGGTGGTTTATAGAGCTCAGCCTTTCGGGTGACGTCGTATTACGTGCAATTCTATAATCCCCAGTTCTGAGACGCATTTCCCGGCCTTACGGGATCTATAGCCCCAAATATCGGTCAGATGGTAGATAGGTAGGTAGATTAGATTAGATTAGATTAGATTATATAAAATAGATGATAGATAGTTGAGAGATAGTTGAGAGATAGATAACAGATTCACAGAGTTGGAAGGGACCTTGTAAGTCATCTAGTCCAACCCCCTGCCCAAGCAGGAGACCTTACACCGTTTTTTGACAGATGGCAGTTCAGTCTCTTCTTGAAAGCTTCCAGTGATGAAGCTCCCACAAGGCAACTTCTGTTCCATTTTGTTGATTATTCTCATTATCATAAAGTTCCTCCTTATTTACAGGTTGAATCGCTCCTTGGTTAGTTTCCATCCATTATTCCTTGTCTGGCCTTCGGGTGCTTTGGAAAAAAGTTTGACCCCCTCCCCTCTGAGGCAACCTCTCAAATGTTGGACCACTGCCGTCATGTCTCCCCTGGTCCTTCTTTCACTAGACTAACCATGCTCAGTTCCTGTAACCATTCATCGTATATTGTAGCCTCCAGTCCCCTAATAATCCTGGTTGCTTTTCTCTGCATTCTTCCTAGAATTTCAACATCTTCTTAAAATGTGGTGACCAAAACTGGATGCAGTACTCTAGGTGTGGTCTTACTAGGCCTTTATAGTATTATGAGATATTAGTGCCTCACTTGATCTTGATTGTATACCTCTGGATGGAGGGATGGAGGGATAGATAGATAGATAGATAGATAGATAGATAGATAGATAGATAGATAGATAGATGATAGATAGATGATAGATAGATAGATAGATGATAGATAGATAGATAGATAGATAGATAGATGATAGATAGATAGATAGATAGATAGATAGATAGATAGATAGATAGATAGATAGATAGATACCATGGATGGATGGATGGATGGATAAGTAGGTAGGTAGGTAGGTAGGTAGGTAGATAGATAGATAGATAGATAGATAGATAGATAGATAGATAGATAGATAGATAGATAGATAGATAGATAGATAGATACCATGGATGGATGGATGGACAGAGAGAGAGACAATGATAGATAGATAGATAGATAGATAGATAGATAGATAGATAGATAGATAGATAGATGATACCGTATATAGATAGATAGCAATACTTCATTGGCCAAGCGTGATAGATACACAAGGAATTTGTCTGCAGGGCATAAGCACTCAATGTACATGCAAAACAACAAAGTAATAATCACTAATATCAAAATAATAATAACCATAATGACCATACCAATAAGAGAAGGTAGTGGAACATATGAAAAGGATAAAAGTAATGCAGCCCTATCACACGGGTAAATATTCTTAGAATATACATAATAATAAATAAGACATACTTAGACATAAGATAGCACTGTGGGCATTAGAGCCCTTTGCAGGGTCTTTGCTTAAAATGTCCAAAGTAGGATAATTTGAGCTTGGATTAATTCATTTGATGGTCCATTGGTTTGTTTTCTTGGTTGTCCAAGGTCAAGACTTTTCCTATCCTGATTTCTTAAACTGGGAATACGATGGCTTGCATGATTCTAATCTGATCTTTGTAGGTATAGACACATCAGAGCATTTGGATAGCTTTTCCAGGGCTTTTATGGTTGTTTTACCAAGTGCTCATCTGTAATGTGTTTCTTGACTGCTTGTTCCTTTACTGTTGATTGTTCATGTTAAAAGGCAGAAGATCTCCACCACCAGGTATCTTTGCAGCCAGTTCTAAGCCTGGTTGTTCTACCTGTTGTCATTAGTTTGGTCTTCTTTATGTTTAATTTTAGTCCCATGCTCTTTGGCTTGGGGGGAACAGTGAGAAATTGAGGATTTATTTTGCCTGTAGTTTTAAATATTTTGAAACTTGGAGAAAAGACAGATGAGCGTCCTAGGAAACTGAGTTGGGAATCTACAACAGCTTGGATAAGCTGCCTGAGTATTTATCCCTACTATTTCCCAGTATAGATAAAGGATCAAAACCTCTGTCTGCCTGTCTGACATTTTGGTCCATATAGACAAAATATCTATATGGACCAAAATGTCACTAAATGTCATAGTTTAGTGGAAATTTAATTTTGTTCTTTTGAATGCTTCAGGGAAGGAATGTAAATCTAATCAGGGAATAAAGCCAAGCAACTGATTCTAATTGCTGTTGAGATGAAGATGAAGTGTTTGAATGTTGAAAAATGTAATAACGCCTCCTGATAATTACTTCCAGGTTTGAGCAGGAAGTGCTTGGAGCTCCTGTCTCTCTGCCTCCTGTTGCCTCTGTGGTAGAAGCTGTGCCAGTTGCTCTAGCAGTACCAGCGGTAACTGCGGTGCCCCCTGTTCCTGTCATCCGACCCATCATTGCTACTAACACTTATCAACAGGTGAGCAGTTTGTTTAATTAGATTAGATTAGAATTCTTTATTGGCCAAGTATGATTGGACACAGAAGGAATTTGTCTTTGGTGCATATGCTCTCAGTGTACATAAGGGAAAGAAAAAAGAAAAGATACATTTAATTGTATTCTTTGTAATGCAGGAAATGCTAGAATGCTTTCAGTGGAAAATTAACATCAGTACTACATTGGCTTTGACATTGTGAATTTTTGTGCATGACTATTCATCTTATTCTGCTACCATCCTTTCATTTTATTATCCTCATGCCCTCCAGGTCCAGCAGAGTTTGGAAGCCCGAGCAGCAGCAGCTGCCACAGTAGTTGCTCCTATTGTGGCTCCTCCCGTGCCATTTGTAGGCCCAGGTATGGTCAGTTCCAAAGTGTTTGGCTAAACAATCATCTTCCTGTCCCCACGTTAACTTCACCGATGTCTTTAAGTGAGAAAGATTCTATTTCTGAAAGAATAGAGGTGCCTCACTCCAGTTTAAGTAATATAGTTCGTTGTACCTGAGAAACTCTTGATTTTAACTCTTAGAATATTGTTTCCAAAATATTGATTTAAGAAAACTCTAAAAGGAGGGGGGAAAAAGAATTAGAATAAATCAAACCAAGAGCTGAAAACAGTGATGTTCAAGAATGCCCTGTGCTATTAAGCTGCTGAAACAAATATATTTTCACCTGGTTTAAAAATATGGGTCAGGTTAAAGGCAGAGTTTTAAAAGTAATAAACAGCATTACAAATTGAGCCATTGAGCAGAATTGAGGGGATGCAAAAGAACATGTCTTTAGTGAATTTTAAACTTTCTTCTAACCTGCCAAACAGTTCTATTGTACATGCATTCTCCATCAATTTTTGATTTGTGGGTAACATGGTTACAAAAAGCAAGATGGACTGCAAGGGAATGATCAGGCTGGTTGAGGAGGGACAGTCCCCATTCCTCCTCCTCTGCACCTCACTCAGTAGGTGTCAGAGCTAGGCATCCCAGAGCTAGGGGGGCATTCGCCCAGGTTCGCCTGGTGCGCCAGTTGCGACCCTACCTGAATCGGGAGGCACTCACAACAGTCACTCGTGCCCTCGTGACCTCTAGGCTGGAATACTGCAACGTGCTCTACATGGGGCTGCCCTTGAAGAGCATCCGGCGACTTCAGCTAGTCCAGAATGCGGCCGCGCGAGTGATTGTGGGTGCACCTCGGTTCACCCACATAACACCTATCCTCCGCGAGCTGCACTGGCTACCTGTTGATCTCCGTGTGCGCTTCAAGGTGCTTCTTACCACCTATAAAGCCCTCCATGGTAGTGGATCTGGGTACTTGGGAGACCGCCTCCTGCCAATTACCTCCTCGAGACCGATCAGATCTCATAGATTAGGCCTCCTCCGAGTGCCATCTGCCAGCCAGTGCCGGCTGGCTACTACGCGGAGGAGAGCCTTTTCAGTGGCAGCTCCGACCCTCTGGAACGAGCTCCCCGTGGGGATCCGTACCCTCACCACCCTTCAGACCTTCCGCGCAGCCCTCAAGAACTGGCTATCCTGCCAGGCCTGGGGGTAGAAATTGATCTGCCTCCACCCGAATGTTGGATGAATGTCGTTTACTTTTTAATTATATGTAATGTTATATGTTATTGTCTGTATCCCCTTCCCTATGAGTTGTTAGCCGCCCTGAGTCCCCTCAGGGAAAAGGGCGGCCTATAAATAAACCTATTCAATTCAATTCAATTCAATCCCTGTTCCCAATATACACTCTCAATGAACTGCAGGAAGAGTTGAGTTTTCTAAGAAAATTACTTGTAAAATAGAAACCGTTTGCTTCAGAAGGAGAGTTTTCAGAGTATTCATTTTTCCTTCCAGCTGTTCCCCCGCAACGTCCTCCCATTCTCCGACCGACCTTTGTGCCTCATGTCTTACAGCGGGCAGGTAAGCTTTCCTTTTACTTTTTACGCCCAGTGGATGGCCAGCGCCTGTATTTTTCTTCCACTGTCTGTCTTTCTTTTTTTTTTTAGGTGGCCCTCGGCCCATGGCAATGCGCCCAATGCATCACCAGCCCATGGTAGGGCCTCCAATGCCAGGCCCTCAGGGCCCCCCAATGCTGATGGGTCCACCAATGCAGAGAGCACCTGGTCCACCCCTTGGGAACATAGGACCAATGCGGCCTGGTCCCCCAGTAAGTACCTTTCTCTTTTAGAGCAGGGAAAGTAGCATGAGCTATGCCAAGTTTTGAGACCAGTTATAAGGTGGGTTTAGAATTATATGAAGAGGGTTTGTCGGTATAAATTAAAAGAGCAATACATGTACAGGTGAAGAGCAGGCAGTCCTCCTTTTTACTATCTGTTGACTGACTGACCCTGTTCCTTTTGCAAAAGAGCTGCAGATGTATTTCCTGATGTAGCTTATATTTATATGACTGTCCGCCTCACAAGAACATAACTATTGGTTTTTTAAATGACATTAAGAAATCTGAGAATAATTCCGCACATTCAAGATTTAGTCTGTTGTTGAATTTTTTAAAATGACATTAAGAAATTTGGGAATAATTCTGCATGTTCAAGATTTAGTCTGTTGTTGAATATTTGAATAGTATTGGATTTTTAACTTTTAATTCCTGAAATGTATTAACTTTGGGGTTTTTTTTATTAAAGAATATTTCTTGCAGAATTTAATTATCTTCATGTTTTTTTCCACTTTTTACTGTGCCTTGTTATACTTGTTCATTTTGGTTACATTTCAAAAAGGAGGAAACCATTTTTAAGCAAAGAGTTTATGGAGCATACGGTGACTGTTCTGCTCCTTCTTTGACTAGGTGGGGCCAGGCATGCCTGTTGGCTCTTTGGCTCCACTGGTCCCTGTGCCTCGTCCGGTGGTGGCCCCTCCGAAAGTCAACCCCACAGTCATCCAGGCGGCTCCTACGGTATATTCCTCTCCACCAGTGAAAAAACAAGAGGTGAGTGAGTTGGGTTGAATTCATACTCAAGTCCGTTCTCCACTCCAACCTCCTCCTTCACCTCCAAAGAAGGGGAAATGACTTGGAACCATTGAGCTTCCGTAGAGGATCATAGGAAAACATGGTCTCCAGTAAGTATTGCTCCTGGGTCCTGAGCCTCTCTGACATTTCCCCTCTGCTTCCTCTGCAGGAGGAACATCGAGAGCCTCTGCCACCTGTGGTGGAGGAGAAAGAACCAGCTGGGGCTGAGGAGCCCGTGATAGGCCCAAGTATGCCAGAAGCAGACCTGGCCCCAGTCGTGGAGTCTCGGCTACCATCGCTACGTGGACATGACCTGGCACCTACCCGGGGGAAGCGACCCCGAGGGGCTGATGCTGGATTTGTTCCCGTAGAGGTAATTGTTCTGACCGAGGCTTCCCAAGAGCATGAAACAAGCTCCTTGTCCTGACAAAAATCAATTTTATTAATTCACAGTGAATTCTGCTCATTCACATCCAGCAAAGTCTTTCAAGGGAGGATTTACAGTCACAGACGTTATCCGGCTTGGAGAGCTGCCAGGCCGATATCTGCAAAACTTGGCAAGGAGTCTCGGAAAGTCACAAACCAATTAAGCAAACTAATTGTCTCCTGCAAACTCCACTCCCCTTTTGCTCCTCTTATTTCCTCTGGGAGGGGCCATTCATCGTCCACCTGTGGCCTTACTCCCAAGTCGACCCCTTTCTTTAGCTGTTCCCTTCGTCTGACAATTCTGTGCATGCGCACACCGGGAACAGGCTCCAATTGTTCGCCTGCCACTCTGAATGAAGCTGATAATTGTGAGATGGCTCTTGCCTTCTCTCTGCCTCCGACAAAGAGCCCTCATCAGAGCCTTCCCCAGACTCCAGGACTGGCCCATGTTCCTCCTCAACTGTCCAAATCTGCTGCCAGAGCCGCTGGCTGCTGACGGGCCACAACAGTAATAAACAGTGGTCATTTTTTTTGCAGAGACAATGAGTAGTTTCCTGTTGAAAATCCTTGTCCCATTTGTATGCTTTTCTCCAAAGGTGTTGAGAGCTATGTATTTCTGGGATGGAGGGAGCACGGAGGGGGAAGAGATATAGACCATCTTCCCACAACCTTTTGGAGTGAGCCAGTTAGGTGTTGTAGTTAAGGAGCTAGAATAGAAACCAGGAAACCTAGGAATAAAAGCCAGATGGAGGACTTTTGCCTTCTCTCTCAGCCCAACCCAGCTCATCTAATGATAAAAGATCATATTGATGCAAGACTTACATATAATACTAGTTGATAACCTGAGTATTTATTTATAGGAGGAAACTTTGAGGAAACGCAAGCCTCGGAGCCTTCTTTCGTTGGGGGTGTTACTTCGACACTCTGACACTGTTTTTGTTTCCCATGTGTTGTTTTACTCTCTAGCCCAGTGTTTCTCAACCTTGGCGACTTAAAGTCGCCAAGGTTGAGAAACACTGCTCTAGCCTGCTGGGCCAAGGACAGCCTTCAGTTTCAGATGTGCTCTTCAACACAGGTTAAGTAATTGACATGTTCTTCTTTGCCCCCCTAGCCGGTCATGGAGAGCACGCCTGAAGACAAGAAGAAGACAAAGCAGGAGAAGTTGAAGCGTTGCATCCGTACTGCCGCTGGGACCTGCTGGGAGGACCCCAGTCTTCTTGAATGGGACTCTGGTGAGCATCCAACTAGAGTGGGCTAGTGGGTAGACAGTGGGTGTTGAGGCCATGTTTTTTTTCCCCTCAAGCCTAACATTGGCATCAACATTCCTTCACTCACTACTTTTGTCAAATGTTGTTGTTAGTTCCAAAGTCATGTCTTACCCATCGCAACCCCATGGACAACGTTCCTCCAGGCCTTCCTGTCCTCTACCATCCTCTGGAGTCCATTCAATCTCCTGCCGACTGCTTCGGTGACTCCATCCAGCCACCTCATTCTCTGTTGTCTCCTTCTTCTTTTGCCCTCCATCGTTCCCAGAATCAGGTTCTCCTCCAGTGAGTCCTTCCTTCTCATTAGGTGGCCATAGCGTTCGAGTTTCATCCCCAGAATCTGGCCTTCTAAAGAGCAGCCATGGTTGATCTCCTCTAGGACTGACCAATTTGGATCGCCTTGTAGTCCAAGGGACTCGCAGGAGTCTTCTCCAGCACCAGAGTTCAAAGGCCTCAATTCTTTGGCGCTCAGTCTTTCTTATGGTCCAACTTTCACAGCCATCCATTGCACCTGGGAAAACCATAGCCTTGACTATACCCCTTTTGTTGGCAGGGTGATGTCTCTGCTTTTTAGTATGCTGTCTAGATTTGCCATAGCTTTCCTCCCTAGGAGCAATTGTCAAATGTATGGACTTGTAAACATCGTCAGAGTCTTCCTGGCATAACCCAGCCTATGTATCAAACCAAATCAGAATGCGTGAGTCTTGAATAAACCATGCTCTCTGAGGTGTTGTTTACTTTGTTTTGGTGCCACTGAGTCAGTCGTGGCACGTCCCTGCAATTTTCCTGCTGAGGTTTTCGGAAGTGTTCTGCTATTGGCTGCTTCTAGGGATGAGAGAGAGAGGGACTGGCTCAAGGATACCCAGCTGACTTGGGGCCCAAAGCAGAAGTCAAACTCCCGGTTTCTAGCTTGGGGCCTGAATCATTACCCTAAATTGACTCTCTTGAGATTGGCTTCAAGGGGGGTGGGGTGGGGAAACCCTGCCAAATATAACGATTCCTCTTCTGGAGAGACAAGAGCCATGAAAAGCTACAAAAAGGAATTTCTTGAAATTCTGATTCATATCGTAGAGCCGAGGTGGCGCAGTGGTTAAATGCAGCACTGCAGGCTACTTCAGCTGACTGCAGTTCTGCAGTTCGGCGGTTCAAATCTCAGCAGGCTCAGGGTTGACTCAGCCTTCCATCCTTCCGAGGTGGGTGAAATGAGGACCCAGACTGTGGGGGCGATATGCTGACTCTGTAAACCGCTTAGAGAGGGCTGAAAGCCCTATGAAGCGGTATATAAGTCTAACTGCTATTGCTATTGCTATTGCTATATCAGCCTTGATGTATGCAGATTGAAGGCTTTTTGTTGTCTTCAGGACTAAGCAAGGACCCTGCATTTCCCCTTCTTTCCTTCCTTCCCAGATGACTTCCGGATCTTCTGTGGGGACTTGGGCAACGAGGTGAACGATGACATCCTGGCCCGGGCCTTCAGCCGCTACCCGTCTTTCCTAAAGGCCAAAGTCATCCGGGACAAGCGCACGGGCAAAACCAAAGGCTACGGCTTTGTCAGCTTCAAAGACCCCAACGACTATGTCCGCGCTATGCGAGAAATGAATGGTGGGTGTGGGGCTCCCCGTTTGTTGATGGGAAGGGTGGAGCTGTCCATGTCATACCGAGAGCGAATCCTGCTCAAGTCCCGTTGGAGTGGAGAGAACAGAATCGACTCCCAACCAAAAACGAAGTAACGAATGATTAAAAATGTCCTGTCTTTCGAGGAAGGGCAGGAAAACCCAAAACATCAACTGGCTACTAAGTCCAACCACGACTCAACTCCTAATCTGAAGTATAGCTCCATACAAAGTCTGCTAAATTGCATCTGTTTCATTTTAAGGAATTCGGATCAATTCCCACATTGCAATTACCCTTTAATGATGTGATCCCTACATAAGGATAAAGTAGGGTTTGTTTAACTGGCTGATGGAATGCACCCCTGTGGCCCAAGTGATCTCTAAGCCATTACAGTTAATTACAACCTCTAATTATAGTTTCACATTCCTCAGTAGCAAAGAGAATGTGACAGATAACTCCATAAACCACATGATCAATTGGGTGTAATATGTTAACCCAGTTAACCTAGTTGTGCGGGTAAATTACATTTGCCAACTTCATCGCGATACCAGGTAATTGCGGACTTCACTCCCCCCTTATACCTTCCCTTAGATATTAGGGGTACTTTCATCCCAGGATGACAGGAGCTTGGCTTAATGCCTGGCTTCAGCAGTTAGGCATCACATTAAACGCCCCCACCAGAGTGGATTTGATTTAAATCAGCTCAATTTAAATCACGATTTAAATCACTAGTAAAGGTTTGATTTAAATCAACTCGATTTAAATCATACTTTTTAAAGAGCAAGCGTCATCTCTACCTTGCAGCGGCTCTTCTGACTCACCGACAGTTCCAATATTGCAGAATATACAGCCTCGTGCTACAGAATTTCATGCTGAATAAACTAAATTATTAATGTATCTTAAATAGAAAACGATCTTTCGATAGAGTTTTACTCCCAAAACATTTTATTAAAAGAAACTTGATAAAAATAAAAAAACAGGTTTAAATTTTTTTAAAAAAAAAATCAGTTTTTTTAAAAAAATCATCGATTTTTATCCATCCTGGTCCCCCCCACCTTCACACCGTTTCTTGTTCTTTTGCGGCAGGAAAATACGTGGGCAGCCGGCCCATTAAACTGCGCAAGAGCATGTGGAAAGACCGCAACATCGACATTGTGCGCAAGAAGCAGAAAGAGAAGAAGAAGCTGGGCCTCAGGTAATGGGACAGCGGTCGCTGGGGCTGTGCTTCAACCATCACCCAAAGCTGAGGACCTGGTACTGCCGGAGAAGATGCAGATTGTGAGAACTTGGGCAGTGGAGAGGGGCTTGGGATAGGACAACCTGAGGCTCACATGCATGGAGGTGTTGTGTGTGCTTTGCACCCCAGTCCCCAGACTTAACTGGCTTTCCTGGTTTGATAGTAAGCAATCACAACTTGTAGAATCTTCTGGGTGTATTCTGAGGGGTGGAAATAACTTTTGTGCTGAGTCAATAAACTTATGCTTCTCTTTCTTTTTTTTTTACTACATTTAACTCTTCTTGTTTATCTTTCCCTAAAGAATTTTGTTTCCTTGTGGCTACCTTGATTTTTGGAGTGGTAGTGGTAAGAGTCTGCTTATAGATGTTATATTTCCAGAGACAGACAGTTGTTGGGGAAGTCAAGGGAAAGAGTTTGATGGCCTTTGGAGTCCCGCTTCGTAGGTTTCCAAGAACAGTCTGGATACTCTCTGTAGTAAATTGGGTGCTGGGCCAAATATGACGAGAACACAACATTCATATTAATTCTAGAAGTTTGAAAACGTTATTTTCTGGAACATCCAAGTGGTCTGTTTGAAATTGGGTAGATACCAACCTGAGCATGTTCCAAGAATTGCTGAAGTCAGGCTCCCTTCCCAGAATACTCAGATTACGCCGTAATAGAAGGTTTCCTTACTTGCTATATGTTTAAGCATATTGGTGAGCAATGTTATCTGCAACGTTGAATCATTTTATAAAGACCCTTGGAATCAAGGTGGATTTGATTTAAATCAAGTCGATTTAAATCGCGATTTAAATCACTAGTAAAAAGGCTTGATTTAAATCGACTCGATTTAAATCCTAATTTTTAAAGAGCAGCTGTCCTCTCTGTCCCGCAGCGGCTCCGCCTTTGTCCTGCTGTTACTCCAAAAGCATTTTATTAAAATAAATTTGATTTTTTTTAAAATCGAATCTAAATTTTTAAAAAAATCTGATTTAAATTTTAATACAAATTCAATTTAAATTTTAAAAAAATCTGATTTTTTAAACATTTTCTTTTTAAAAATTCTTTGATTTTTATCCCCCCCCCCCCAATTTGGAATATTAAACTTGATCAGAATACACAAACACTATTCTTTCTGGAAAGGTCATACTAGGACTTAACTCACACAGTTATTGGTTTTACAGAACATACTAATGCACAATCAGACAAACTGTTTGGAGGTAAGTAAAATGGAGTGAAAGTGGTAGGGATATAGTACCCTTGTCACTTCAGCCAGTTTGCATTGTACTCCGGGAATGTTGCTGGGGGGGGGGGATCTGTAGATTCTGTAGAATCTCGTTTTTCAGCTCTCGTGGGTTAGCTGTGCTGTTGATTCTGGGCATCCCCAGCTTGGCATATCTAGTTAAAAGAATTACCATATTTTTCAGACTATAAAATGCAACGGAGTATAAGACGCACCAAGATTCTGAAGAGCTTTTAAAAAGCTTTTGCACTCTGCAGGCCTCCGAAACCCTCTGTAGGCCTCGTTTTTATGCAGAGAGTTTGAGAAGCCTGCAAAGTGTTCCTGGGGGCTGGAGGTGGGGGCAAAAATGAGCAAAAAAGAGGCACGCAGAGGGTTTGGGAGGCTTGTAGAGGTGCTCCTGGGGGCTGGAGCAAAACGACCTGTTTTTTGCTCGTTTTTGCCCTCCCCAGCCCCCGAGAGCACTTTGCAGGCCTCCCAAACCCTCTGCATGTCCATTTTTGTAAAAGGGGACAGAGTTTCAGGAGGCCGAAATGTTGTATTCAGTGTATAAGATGCCCCCAGATTTTCACCTTCTTTTTTGGGGGGAGAAAGGTGTGTCTTATACTCCGAAAAATACGGTAGGTGGTGAGTAAGGGTTGAGTTGAAATGGACACAAAAATGGCTGCAATCCTGTGCCATTTTCCAAGAGAAACACTGAGTTTGGGGACAGGAAGTATGGATTAGTGTTCGGTTGACTACAGACATGTCAACTTGTTCTGTGTCTATCAGAGATATGGTAGACAGTAGAAAACGTTTGTTGTTTCAGTGAGAAGGGGAGCTTTTTGAGAGAAGGTGGGGGGGGGGGGTTAGAAGGGAAGCAACCTCCCCCCCCCCCCCAGCTGCGGCTGCTGCATTGTTCTTTCCCTTTGTGCTCTGCGTGTCTTAGAGGAGGTGTTTGTATTATCCTGGGGCTGAGCAAACAGGAAAAGCAGCCAAAGAGCAGGAAGCAGATGGGAGAAGCTTGGAAAAGCAGGAGCTTTGACCCTAATTGGGGAGGAGATTTATGGGGGCAGGCAGCAGCTGTGCAGACAGATGAAATTCCATTGAGCAAACAAATAAAGGGAGCAGGAGGTGGAAGGGCTTGAAAGATTACAAAAAGCTCAAAAATTTCCTTTGGGTTTAACGAGCTCTTAAAAGAAATGTGAAACGGCTTCAGGAGATGTTCATTCCTAGTGAGAGAAGCTATATAGCAGTGTTTCTCAACCTTGGCAACTTGAAGATGTCCGGACTTCTACTCCCAGAATTCCCCAGCCAGCGAATGCTGGCTGGGGAATTCTGGGAGTTGAAGTCCGGACATCTTCAAGTTGCCAAGGTTGAGAAACACTGCTATATAGCCTAGCCAAGCCTACGCGTTTTTTAAAAAAATAAAAGCAGAAAACAGTTCCCGATTTTTGCAAGTCCCCAAATAAGGCGGTCCCGTCTCCCCACGTCTCAGCTGACAGAGGTGGTATCTCTCTCCTTTTAGCAAGCCAATCTATGAGCAAATTTGGGAGATTATTTGTTGTGAAAATGTGGGTCAGGTCAGCTTTCTTGGCTACAAAGTGCCCACAATTCTCGCATTTCCATACAACGCAAACACGGACTGGGGTTATGTCTTTAACCAGATCGTGTAATCCCTCCCCAAATTCCTAGGATAGAGGTTTCTACGACCTTTAGTGCCTTCCTACCGACTCTGATTATATCCTTCAACCAGAGTTTCTCAGCCTTGGGAACTTGAAGATGTTGACTTGGACTTCAACTCCAGTGAGGGCTGGGGAATTCTGGGAGTTGAAGTCCACGGATCTTTTAAGTTCCCCAAATTAAGAAATAGCTGGTTTAGGTGAAAGGCTTTAGGGAAATAGTTTTGAGGATTAAATCTGAAAAGAGTCTCAAGAATGGATGGATATACCCTGTTTCCCCGAAAATAAGACCTCCCTGGATAATAAGCTGACACAGCCTTCCACCCTTCCTAGGTCGGTAAAATGAAGACCCAGATTGTTGGGGGCAAGAGTCTGACTCTGTAAACCGCTTAGAGAGGGCTGTAAAAGCACTGTGAAGGGGTATATGTCTAAGTGCTATTGCTGTCCCCCCTACTACTACTCTCCCTCTTTTGCCTCCTTTTAATCTTATAAACAGCTCTTGTGGTGCAGTGGTGAGAATGCAGCATTGCAGGCTAAACTCTGCCCACTGCCAAGAGTTCGATCCTCGATCCAGATTGTTGGGGGCAATAGGCTGACTCTGTAAACCGCTTCGAGAGGGCTGTGAAACACTGTGAAGCGGCATATAAGTGCTATTGCTATCACGAGATTCTTCAGTGGCAGCGTCTGCAGGAAACCTTAATGATGCCAAAAGGATGTATTCCAGCATCACAAAAGTCTGCCCTCCCCTATTCGTGTCCTAACATCTGGCACAAATCCATTGCTTGCAGCATTTGACAATGTCATACATTGTGGTCCTTGCACTCTCACAGATGTTACATGTTCCCCACGTTCCTTCAAGGGTATTTTCCCCCACAGTCACCCAAGCGTTCCTGTGACTCGCCCATCAAATCCACAGAGCTTCATCAGTTAAATCACAACACAAACTTTTAATACACAGTAAACAAGTACAAAACAATGGAGTTCTAGAACAGAGAAGTGGTGTGTGTGTGTGTGTGGTTGCATTGGGGAGGGGAAAATATTCACAAAAGTTAAGTGCGCTACTGTACATCTCTGTGTTGCAGAAGGCAGTTAAATTGCTACAGACATGGTTTTGTGGGCTAAAGGCACTATCCTGAAGTTCCATATTCGGATGGTTCTTGACATCCGACCATTCGTCTGATTATTACCCAAAGTTACAACAACACTTAAAAAACAGCGATGGATGATCTTTCTTTTCCACGCTTTATAGCCACTGCAGCATCCCTCCGTGGTCATGTGATCAAAATTCAGACACTTGGCAACTGGCATGTTTGGGTGACGGTTCCGTTGTCCTGGGGTCATGTGATATCCTTTGGCGGCCTCCTGACGAGCAAAAGTCCATGGGGAAGACAGACTCATTTAATAACCCTGTTTACTGCAATGATTCGCTTAACAACTGTGGCGTAAAAGGTGGTAGGTAAAAAGGGGCAAAACTCACCCAACGATGGTCTTGCTCAGCAGCGGAAATTTTGGGTTCTGCTCGTGAGTTGAGGGTGACCTGTACTTCACATGTTGCAAATATTGTGTCTATTGCCGATACTGAAAACGGATTGACTGTATTGGTGTAAAGCAGGGGTGTCAAACTCAATTTCATGGAGGGCCGCATCAGGGTTGTGTTTGATCTCGGGGGGGGGGGGGAGGTGACAGGGTGGGTGTGGCCAGCTCAATGTCACTCGTGTCAGGGTTGCCTGTGGTGTCCTGAGCACTTTGCCAGTGAAAATGAGCTCCTGAGCTCCGTTTTAGGCTGCGACAGCCTCCTGCAACCCTCTGCCAATGAAAATGGTGCTCGTCTGCATTCCTCTCAAGCTCCATTTTTGCTGGCAGAGGCACCGTGGGCCAGCCCTTCGCTGTTTCCAGGGTGGTTCCCCAGGCCAAATCTAAACACCCCGCAGGCCGGATGCCCCCCCCCCCCCCAGACCTTGAGTTTGACACCCCTGGTGTAAAGGAATATTTGCTGAGTAACACCCACCCCCCGGCTCCTCTCCATTCCCCCCACCTGGCTGGAGGTCACTATATCTTTGGAATGATATAAATACAAAAGTTTGTTTAAATCCCGATTTATGCACAAAGAGAGTGTACATACATCAAGATTGCAAAGTGTAAGCCATTTCTTCCACCGGGCAAAACCGTCTACTTCCCAATGAGTGGATTTTCAGCATTTGAAATTAGAAAAATAGTTCTTTAAACACTGGGGGAAAGGTTTTTTTTAAGAGAAGCGTCATCATTGATAAGAACTATTTAGTAGTAGAGAGATCAGTCTTGCGCAGTGGTGTGTCCTCATTAGAGGTTCTCAAAGAGGGACAATGTCTGTTCTGAGAGCCACAGGTGCAGGATTTCTACCCTGGATGGAGTTTGTCTAGATGGCTTCTGAGGCCCCTTTCAGATCCACCATTTCATGATTTGTTAGAGAAGCTCTTAAGTGAAATGGGACCCACACCAGGACACGTTGGTATGCGAGAGGTAACCTTCCCCCTTTGTTCTACACCAGTGTTTCTGAACCTCAGCATCTTTTAAGATTCGTGGACTTCAACTCCCAGAATTCCCCAGCCAACGTGCTGGGAATGGTAAATTCTGGGAGTTGAAGTCCACGCATTTTAAAGTTGCAGAGGTTGAGAAACCCTATTCTGTTGGAGCAAGATCCTTTAGTCTCTATACACGCAATGGCTTGTTATACCATTGCTACCTGACTATTTGACTTGATACCCATAGGATCATAGAGTACTATGCTACTGCAGCCTAGAGGTGTTGGATTCCAGTGTGTATAATAATAATAATAAGGATGAGGTATTCCTATAAATAGAAAGCTAGTACAGTAACATTACTGTTAGTTTTAAAATTGCAGGTAGCTCTTTCCAGAGAGGAACATCTAAAGCCATGTTTTTGCTGTTCAGTCCACCCTACAGCTTCAGTAGTTTATACACTTATTGTGCTTCCATTAAGCCATCCATATTACGAGTAAAAAAAGTTCGGAGTCCATTCACCCATCCCACCCCCCCTTGTCGTCGTATGAAACTTTCTGAAATTCCAAGGAAAATTACATTTTGTAAGAGCAAACAGGACTATAGTTAACTTTTTGCTTCTTTCTTTCCCCAAGAACTTCCATCTTTGCCAATCTGGGCCAATTGAGATGCATTGGAACAACCATTCCCATAATTCCAAAAGAATAAACGTTTTTAACTAGCTAGCTGGGAATCATGGGCCTCCTAGTCCACACCTCTGGAATGTCCTAGTTTTGAGAAAGCGAGTCTGTTGAATTTGGTCCTCAATCTGAAATTGAATTTGCAAGAGTTGGTCTCCAAACTGAAAATGATTCAGAAGGCCCACCTGAAAACATTATCACTAGAGGGACTTATAGAGTATAGGTGGTTAAGTGGGGAAATTCAGAAAATCTCCCTAAATTACTTAAGGATATACTGGTTTTAAATTGAGAAAAGTTCCCGGAATTCTTGCTATCCCCCATATGTTTTAATAAATCTGGCTAAAGAAAACTCTGAAATATTTTGGGAAGGCAGCTCCCCAAAATCCTTCTAGTACTGCAACTTAAGTATTTTAATGGCTCAGAGCCAGCACCAGAGGGAAAATGTTGGACATGTGGGCTTAGACAGGACTTTGACTTCTGAAAAGATTAAAAATGACTATAATGCAATCGTTAAAGTAATGTTTCCCAACCTTGGCAACTTGAGTAGATGTCAAACTCCCAGAATTCTCCATTCAGGATGCAAGACCAGCATGCTGGGGGGTGAGGGATTCTGGGAGTTGAAGTCCACACAACTTCAAGTTGCCAAGATTGAGGAACACTGGCATAAGGTGATAACCTCATCCTTGCCGCTACTTCATATACAAAGAAACATACCACTCCTGCTTCCATAATGTACATGGTGTAATACTAGATGGAGGGTGGTGGGGGTGGGGAATTAAGTAAGCTGAGGCAACTCATCTGTGTCTCCTATAATTCAGAGATCCAGGTTATCTCTGCAAAATTCAGGTGAAGATAGCACAAAATCTGGCTGGTAAAATCTTCCAGCTTAAGTCCAGGAGTGGATTAGATGATCGCACAATTGTTTTGATAGTGCAGCAGAACAGCGCCTGCTGGTGGTGGGGAGAGGTACTGCCTCCCTCCTGCCCTCTTTATTCATGATGACCACGAATACGTTCAAGATGATATTCCCGGTATCCCAGTTTCTGGTTGTGGTGGACGTTTGTGTAATTGAGATCTTCTGGTAGAAGTTCAGGTCGCTCCAAGGACTTTCTGGAGATTAGAAGAAAGAGCCCAGGTGGTTGGTAGCCTGCCTGGACACCGGGGGGTTCGGATAGAGATTGCCCCCTGTGGAATTCCAAAACGGGGCAGGTGGGCCGAAAAAACCTGAGGACGAGGCGGGCATCTGCGTGCTGTGGCCCAGGCCGAAGCCCATCTTCTGCTGGTGGTAGGGCGGCAGGTAAGGCAGTTCCGTGTGGTGGTATTTGTAAAGGGCTGGCTCCCCCGGCTGCCCCTGTTGGGCTTGGTTGATGCCCTGGAAGTCGAACTTGTAGGCGTAGCGTTTGCCATGCACTTTGGTCATGATGTTCTTGTCGTAATAGTAGCGCAGCGCCCGGCTCAGCTTGTCGTAGTTCATGTTGGGCTTGCTCTTGCGCTCGCCCCAACGCCGCGCCACCTCGTCGGGATCCGTCATCTTGAACTCACCGTTGGTCCCCTCCCAGGTGATGCAGCTGGCATTGTTGCTGTCCGAGAGCAACTCCAGGAGAAATTGCCACAGCTGGATCTGACCGCTACCTGTTGGAGTAAGAACAACCCTTTGAGCATCAACCTCCGCTTGTTCCCGGGATGACCAAGGCGCTCGCACTCCAACCCACCTTCTGCTGGGCCAAGAGAGATCTTAGGGGGCTAGTTGGCAACCTTCCCAAGTAGACCAGACATGTGAACACAACCGGATGAGCTCATTCTACTTTCGTTCTTAAGTTCTACATTCACAAAGCCTTGCACGTCTGAAAATAGAATTCTCCCATCGTCAATCGGTGGGTGAAGTCTCCCGTTTCCATTGGCTGCTTTCCCAGGCTGAGAGAAGGTATTTTTTTTCTCAGGCCTGACCGCTGGATGCTAAATGCTCCACCCCCCAGGACAAAAGATGGATGGCTCACCTGGATTTGCCAAGCGGCTGCTAGTGGGCCCAAGGACTTGGTATGGATCTACTGGGAAGAAGAAGGAAATAAGAGGAACTCGACTTGGATACAGTTGAGGTGTACTGGGTGCATCGGAGGGGATCCCCTCCCCATCTCTTCCCCGTATGTGGAAGAGCTCACAAATTCTCTCTCCTAGCTCTCTCCTAGTTGCTACAATAGCCCTCTGGCTCAGGCTACAATCCAGCAGACTAAGTTGCAACCGACACCACGGAAGTCTTAACGTGGCTCTACCTGCTAGCTTGTCACACTTTCTAGGAACGGCGAGCACTGGTAATTGGCTAACGCTTTCCCCTCTCCGGATGAAATGGTACGGGCCAAGCATATGATTAACTCAGGGATAGTCAACCTTCTTATACCTACCGCCCACTTTTGTATCTCTGTTAGTAGTAAAATTTTGCCCACTGGTTCCACAGTAATGGTGATTTATAAAGTAGCAATAGCAGTTCGACTTATATACCGCTTCATAGGGCTTTCAGCCCTCTCTAAGCGGTTTACAGAGTCAGCATATCGCCCCCCACAGTCTGGGTCCTCATTTCACCCACCTCGGAAGGATGGAAGGCTGAGTCAACCCTGAGCCGGTGAGATTTGAACCGCTGAACTGCAGATAGCAGTCAGCTGAAGTGGCCTGCAATACTGCACTCTACCCACTGTGCCACCTCGGCTCTAAGTAGGGAAGTCAATTAAATTAAAAAAAGGAAAGTGCTTCAGTATCGGAACCGCCCACCATGAATGCTGGAACGCCCACAAGTGGGCAGTAGGGACCAGGTTGACTACGACTGGATTAACTCAAGAAACGAATGCATATTAGTCTCATTGCCATATTTCTGGCTAAGCAGCTAATTTCAAAGCAATTCATTTGCTCCCGAGATACGCCCCCAAAATAAATATATAGCACAAACAGAAGCTGATTTCTTGCATGGTGAGACACACAAATATTTGCTGGAGCCTTAAGCATCATGCCCATGGTAAAGGCGGAGGAATGTAGGCTCTATGTGACACGCCAAAGTAAAGCAGAAGATGGAGAAGGAGAAGGGGCCCGAGGTATCGGCCTACCAGGTGCCATGCGTGTAGAATCCGGGATCCGGCTCACCGTTTGGATCTGCGGTGGGGAACCTTCAAAGGAAGGAAGATGAAAATAAGCAGAACTAAGTGGCGGCTATGATGCCATTTCTTTAGTCGGGGATATGGAAGCACGGATCCCTTCAATCTAGCCACCTGTACATTATAGAGCAGGGGTGTCAAACTCGAGGGCCATATGAGGGTTGTGTTTGACCTGGGGGGGGGGGGGCTGGGGTGAATGTGGCCAGGGTGGGCGTGGCCAGCTCGACATCACTTGTGTTGGGGGCACCTGTGGTGGCCAAGTGCTAAGGCACGACTTCCTTCAGTCCCTCTCTCACTCTCATAATCTTCCTTCCTTCCTTCCTTCTTTCCTTCCTTCCTTCCTTCCTTCCTTCCTCCCTTTTCTTCCTTTTTGTTCATTCTCCTTTCTTCTTCCTTCCCCTCTTTCCTTTTCCTTCCTTTCTTCCCACCTTCCTTTCTTTGTCTTTCCTCTTTCCCTTTCTCCTTTCCTGTCCCTTGCATGCTCAAATGCAGAAGGGGAAACATTCCCTCTTTCTAGTTTATTTTAATAGTCCTCTGCCAGCGAAAACAGAGCTCGGGGGGTGGTGAGCTGGAAGAGGCACCATGAGCTGGTCCTTTATTGTTTCCAGGGTGGCGCCGCGGGCCAGGTCTAAGCACACCCCGTGGGCTGGATGCTGCCCGCAGGCCTTGAGTTTGATACCCCTGTTATAGAAGAACCAGAGAAATCCCATGTGCAGGACACAAATGCATTAAGATGATTGCATTCATGGCCCTCATTAACTGGGCCCCGAGTGTGAAATTACAAATTCCAATTCTGGAATGAAAGTAGAACCTCAATGGTACAGCAGAGTTTACATGCTTCACTCCAAATTCAGGGGTGCGGGTGGTGGATATGGTTATATAACCCACCAGTCCAGTGTTTCCCAATCTTGTCAACTTTTAACATGTGTGGATATTGCAGGCTGGGGAATCCTGAGATTTGAAGTCCACATGTGTTAAAAGTTGTCAAGCAGACTATAAACCAATCATATGACACACAAATCCAGTCTCCCTTGAAAAGCACTAATTACACTTCAGACAACTCCAGAATATAGTACGATTTGATTTTACCTTCCCCAATACCCGGATATGTACACTACAATGATGAGGTTCACACAAGCTATCTAACTCCAGTATAGCCCAATCTACCATCTGGTGTGGAACCCAGACACAAACTTAGCTCACGCAGGCTAAGCCTTGATTTGGTTCATGGAACAAACAAGAATTGACTTGAGTTTGCATAGCGAAATCGTGGAATGTGGCTGGCAAATCATGGTAAGCAGCTTGGAACATTAGCAATAGCATAGCAGTAGCACTTAGATTTATATACCGCTTCCCAGTGCTTTACAGCCCTCTCTAAGCGGTTTATAGAGTCCGCATGTTTGCCCCCAAACAATCCGGGTCCTCATTTTACCCATCTCGGAAGGAGGGAAGGCTGAGTCAACCTTGAGCCTGGTGGGATTCGAACGGCCGAATTGCAGGCGATGTGTACCCTGCAGTGCTGCATTCTAACCCCTGCTCTTCCTACACTACACTAAACCAAACTCAAAATAAATCGCAGGGCAGTATAATTCAAGGTGTACGAGCGAAATTAGGAGCGATACCTTTGGGAGTGGTGTTCACCGTACTGCTGCCCCAGCTGCTTCTCCGGATTTCATCGTAGGCAGACTCTACGTCAAATGAAGAACAAAGATGGCCTGTTAGGCAAATAACAACAATAACAACAACATTTAGATCAGTGTTTCTCAAGCTCTTAAGATTGGGTGGACTTCCAACTGCCAGAATTTCCCAGCTAAATTGCAAAGTTGGAGAAACGCTGATTTGGTTGGAGAAGAGAGAGACGACAAATTCAAAGGCCTGACGGTTGTGGTGATCATCGCAGGTCATCACCTGGCCGCATTTGATTTTACAATACTTTTTACAATTTTTTTTCTGCAGTGGTTGTGAAGCGAACCCATTGTTCCCCACGGGGCTTTTTTTTTCCTTGTTGCAAACCAAAAGGAATAAAATGAGTGAAGAGCTCCAGGGTCAACGGTTACTAAGAAAGCAAGGAATCAATATCAACTTAAGCCTCGCTTCCTCTTCTCACCCTTCTGCCCTTGGAAATGAGACTGTAGCAGTGGTGGGTTTCAAATAATTTAACAACCGGTTCTCTGCCCTAATGACCATCTGGGTAGGTGGGGCTCGGTGGTCATGTGACTGGGTGGGCATGGCCAACTCAACGTCACTCACGTCGATGGGCGCTTCGCCTTAGCTGTGACAATGTAATAAGGGTTAACCGAAGAGGCAGTTTCTGTAAGCAGGGCAATAAAGATTAGGCTAGAAACAACACCAGAATGTTTCCTTCCTGCCTTCCTTACAGGATTAGCCCTGTAAAATGGGGAAAAACAAAAGGAGATTTCTTCCAACAACCGGTTCTCTGAATTACTTAGAAAGTTACCAACCGGTTCTCCCAAATAGGTGCAAACTGGCTGAATCCCACCACTGGCCTGTAAGCTTCTGTTACGAACTCACCAGATTTAACTTGGACCCTGGGTGGAGGCGGAGGAGGCTGCTGGGTGATAACTGGTGCAGATGGATAAGTGAAAGTGGGACTGCCTGGCAGAGGAAGGAAGGAAAACGAGAAGGAATGGTGAGAAAAGGAAAAAGCCCCATTTTGATTCAATATCCCCTCCCCTTTAAGGGAAAAAAAAAACACAAAATGCAATTTGCAGAAAGTTCCAGCGTTAGAGTCAATGACCTAACTTGGATGCAAGCTTTTTTTTTTTAAAAAAAAAAGATAAACCAGGATTATGCAGGGCCAGCGGTGTTTTGTTCACATAAGTAAGCGGGTTTTATGATGGGATTCAAACTGAGGCAGTTTGATGTAGTGGTGAAGATGCTGACCTAAAACCTAGGAGATAGTGAGTTCTAGTCCCACCTCAGCATTGAAAGCGGTTGAGAAACTGGGCCAATCACCAGGGGACAGTGAGTTCTAGTCCCACCACAGCATTGAAAGCGGTTGAGTAACTTTGGGCCAATCACCAGGGGACGGTGAGTTCTAGTCCCACCTCAGCATTGAAAGCGGTTGAGGGACATTGGGCCAATCACCAGGGGACGGTGAGTTCTAGTCCCACCTCAACATTGAAAGTGGTTGAGTAACTTTGGGCCAATCACCAGGGGACGGTGAGTTCTAGTCCCACCTCAGCATTGAAAGCGGTTGAGGGACATTGGGCCAATCACCAGGGGACGGTGAGTTCTAGTCCCACCACAGCATTGAGAGTGGTTGAGTAACTTTGGGCCAATCACCAGGAGATGGTAAGTTCTAGTCCCACCTCAGCATTGAAAGCGGTTGAGTGACTTTGGGCCAATCACCAGGGGACGGTGAGTTCTAGTCCCACCTCAACATTGAAAGCGGTTGAGTGACTTTGGGCCAATAACTCACTCACACTCTGCCCATGTCTCCTCACAAAGTAGTTGTGGGGAAAAATAGGAAGAGGAAGGAGTATTAGATATGTTCACCACCTTATTTATAAAGTAATAAAGGTGCGGGATAAACAAAAATCTAATAAACCAATTCCCAAAATTTTGGGATTCAGATTCTCACCATGCAGCAGAGACAACTCCTCTTTTCACAGAAACTTTCACATCCCCGGTTCCTCCCCCCCTCCCCTGAGCTTGTTCATGGTCTTACTTTGGCGCAGGTAGGTGAGGTGGGACAGCAAGATTTCGGTGTTGTAGGGAGAAGTGAGGCGTAGGAACCCTTCCTTCCCAAGTTTGCAGAGCTCCTTTCCATCGATGTGCTGAAAGAGGCTGGTATCGATGTCCGGAAGGCCATACTCCTTCACTGCCCAGTCCAGCCACTGACGGACGTGGTCGCAGCTCCAAACACCCGGGTCTGTGAGGGAGAGAGGAGAGATCGGAGTGAGAAGAGAAGAGGTCCATGGCTAGTGGCTTAAAGCAGGCCTTGGAAGCTGCTAGGAAGGCATGAGATCTGGTGGAACAAGACGGAATCTTCAAATGGTGGTGGAACCCATATCCTCTACCAACCTGCTGGAACAATGACCTTCTCCTCTCTGGATGAAGAAACGGGGGGACTACGCTGGTTGGGGTATCCAGTTGGGTAGGGCACTTGGGATGTGTCGACCGCCGCCTCCACTTTGTTCCTGCGGGTGGTACTGCATTCCACCGGTGATGGTCTGCTGGGGAAGAGAGAGGTAGGTATATAGGAGAAGGAGGTCCTCACTCAAGATGGGCAAGGTGCACATCTGTGGATCATCCACCATAGAAGTTGTGAAGCTAAGGAGGGACTCTTGTAAATCCCTTTTTCATCCTATGGATTGAAAAACCATAGGATCCTATGGAAGTCAATCTCCTTTTCAACCTCGGCAACTTTTAAGATGTGTGGACTACCACTCCCAGGATTCTGGTTGTTGAAGCCCAGAACATCTTAAAGTTGCCAAGGTTGAGAAACATGGCTGTAGAACCCTTCCTCCAAGCCTCAACCTTTAGCAGGAGATCCATTTAGGAGCACAGTCTTCTACATCATTCTAGATCAATCAACCGGTTTACCCTGAAAGCAATGTCTTTGGGCGGTCCCTCTTATTCAGTCCAAAAGCCAGTGTGGTGTGATGGAGAAGGTTTTGGACTAGAACCTGGGAGACTGAGTTTGTCTTCTCTCTCTTAGGCATGGGAACTGGTTGAGTGTCTTTAGGGGCAATCACTCTCAGAGAGTGGCTATCATGGGGAAAACAAAAAAGAGCCAAGGTGGCGCAGTGGTTAGAGTGCTGTACTGCAGCCACTTCAGCTGACTTGTTATCTGCAGTTCAGCGGTTCAAATCTCACCGGCTCAAGGTTGACTCAGCCTTCCATCCTTCCGAGGTGGGTAAAATGACCCAGACTGTGGGGGCGATATGCTGACTCTGTAAACCGCTTAGAGAGGGCTGAAAGCCCTATGAAGCGGTATATAAGTCTAACTGCTATTGCTAACAAGGTAATTACGGATGCCAATTTGGGTTTTACAAAATAAAGGCAGGATATACTTCTAATGCAATGTTTCCCAACCATAGCAACTCAAAAGCTTTGTGGATTTCAACTCCCAGAATTCCCCAGCTAGCATGGGCATGGCCACAAGGCTGCATGACTGGCTGGGGAATTCTGGGAGTTGAAACCCAACTCAATTTCTCAACCTTGGCCACTTGAAGATATGTAGACTTCCAACTCCTGGAATTTCTCAGCCTGCATGTCTGGCTAGGGAATTCCGGGAAGTCCACATATTTTCAAGGTCTAATAATGAAACAAAGAAAGAAATAAGTCCGAAATCTGGATTGCTGCTCTCCAAAGCTTCTAACCTGCTGGAGCAATTGACTTGTTCGTTCTCCTGCTTCACCATATGGCCTCGGCTATTGACCTGGGTTGACCACGTGGGATCTTCCAACCCTGGCTCTTCCTTGCTCCCATAATCGTCCACTGGAGACACCTCGGTCTTCAAGAGGTGTGAGGAGGCAAAGGATGGGTCGAAGATGGACTGGTCCTCACTTACAACCGACAGCGCCTCCTGCAGGAGAAGGTAGCGAAGTAACAGGAAAAGACCAGAGGAACGATTAAGAAAAATCAGAGGAGATCATCGACCCCATTGGACTGAACAGAGACCAAGTCCAATTTCTGGTTGAATAGATCCTAAACTTAGTATTTTAAAAAAAAATCCGTTCTGATGGTCCCATAACATGTCACATCCACGTTAGCAGTATTGTTGTTTAATGTGACAGCATTGCTTATTTATTGCCTTTCCTACAACCTACCAAGCTGCAGGCCTTTTGAATGAAGGATCTGAATTCAGGATTTAGTTTTAACTTCCTGGAGGCCTGAATGGAAATCACAATCTTTCCAGGCAGGAAATCCACACCCGGTTATTCATTTCCGGCCCTGTTCACTTAAATGGGAATCTAGAGTCCGTCGCTTACAAATTACTAAGAAACCTATTGGCGGGTCCAAACTGACCTACAGATTCCTAGACTGGGTGGACCCCTCAAAAAACCCCTTGATTGATCTCAACAAAGAATGAGGAGCAGACAGCAGAGTTAGGAGTTGCCTGCTGTCAATTTCCACTGGGGGTTTTCTCAACCTAAAGCAATTTTAAGGGCTCTCTGGACTTCAACTCCCATTATTCCCCCAGCTAGCATGGTGGGGATGATGAGATCAAAGCTCTGCTTATTTATTTATTTTATGCAATGCACCTAGAAAAACAGTCTGAGCTTCAGTTGTGCCACTGCCGTTATGAGCTTGGCCACCGTCTTTGGTGGTCCCATCCTGGCTGCCATCTTGACTTTTCTGACCACACCTGGCCTCCAAGAATGAAATGGAAGGAGCTTTTTACATTAGAATAACAGAGTTGGAAGGGACCTTGGAGGTCTTCTAGTCCAGTGTTTTTCAACCACTGTGCCGCGGCACACTAGTGTGCCGTGACATAGTGTAAGGTGTGCCTTGGGAAAAACACCCACCTATATTGAATATAGGCACAGAGTTAATTTTTTAAAACATTTTCTAATGGTGGTGTGCCTCGTGATTTTTTTCATGAAAAAAGTGTGCCTTTGCACAAAAAAGGTTGAAAAACACTGTAATCTAGTCCAACCCTTTGCCTAGGCAGGAAACCCTAAAAACCACTTCAGACAAATGGTTATCCAACATCTTCTTAAAAACATCCAGTGTTGGAGCATTTACAACTTCTGGAGGCAAGTTGTTCCACTGATTAATTGTTCTAACTCTCAGGGAATTTCTCTTCAGTTCTAACTTGCTTCTCTCCTTGATTACCTGGGGAATGGGTGACACTGACGAAGGAGAGACACATTGCATGCAGAAAAGAAAATGAATATAGAATATAGAGTCAAGAGATATAGCTAGTCCATGACTCGTGACCACAGCTGGGATCTGAATGTTGCTAAGCAAGGTGGTTGTTAAATGAGTTGCACCCCATGCTATGGCTTTTTGCCGGAGTCATGAAGGGAATCACGCAGATGTTAGGCAAATCCATCCTCCCCCTTTGACTTTGCTTATGGGAACCTCCTCGGAAAGGTAGCAAGAGGAGGTCATGTGACCTTGCAACTCTTGTAAATACCTGCTGGTCATCCAGGTCCCAAAATCTGATCACATGATATTGGGGGATGTTGCAACAGTTGGAAGGACTAAATGAGTTTTCTCAGCACCATTGAGGTTTTGACCAGTCATTAAACAAATGGTCATAAGTCAAGGACTGCCCATTGCCTAAAGCTCCCCAGTTTCTTTTATTTTTTTAAAACTTTTAGCTTCCTTTCTTAATATCACATAGCTGACGTTTCCCAGGGCCGTACAATGTGATTTTTTTTCACCTCTCTGCCTTGTCTGCTGCTGGGATTCCTGGCCAGTGACACAACTTTGGCACAGGAAATGGCAGGGAGGTGGCAGCTATACAGCTCAGTCGAGAAAAGAAAAAAGAAAGAAAGAAGAAAGAAAGAAAGAAAGAAAGAAAGAAAGAAAGAAAAAGAAATGGAAGGAAGGAAGAAAAAAGAAAGAAAGAAAGAAAGAAAGGGGGAGAGAGAGGGAAGAAGGAAAGAAAAAAAGAGATGGAAGGATGGACAGAAAAATTAAAAGAGAGAAAAAAGGAAGGGAGGAAAGAAGGAAATAAAGAGATGGAAGGATGGAAAGAAAAAGAAAAAAGGAAGGGAGGAAAGAATGAAAAAGGGAGGGAGGAAAAGGAAATAAAGAGATGGAAGGATGAAAAGAAAAAAATAAAAGATAAAAAGAAAGAAAAAAGGAGGAAAGGATGAAAGAAAGGAAAAGAAAAGGAAGGAAAGAAAAAGAAAGGAAACAAAGAAAAGGAAATGAAAAGAAAGAGAAAGAAAGAAAGAAAGGAAGAGAGAGAGAGAGAGAAAGAAGAAAAAAGTCTTCAAGGCATAGATAATAAAAATAAATATATTCAATTGCTCTGATGGAAGACTTGCTCTGGATTATTCGCCAAAGTCTGCAAATTTAGTGTATTTGATAGGTGAAGAACTGAATTAAAATATGACACTGTCCTTGGGGAAGGTAACTATTCAGTGGCCTGACTGAAAAATGGCAAGATTTCCTCCCACCCACCCCCGCCAGTCCTTGAAATCAAATGAGCAATAGCAGGAACCTTCAATTCCGTAATTCAAATAACAGTTCAACGTGCAGGAGTCCGTTCACTTCTGCATCCATCCTCCTGACCTGTCATGAAATTAAGGTGCAATAATCCGCCAGACGAAAAGAACTGCTCAGATAAGACAAGGCTCTTTCTCGGTTTAAACCACAGAATTGGGAGGTGGCCCCTACTGAAGGCGGAGGCTGCAATCACTGAACACGCTTAACTAGCTTGCCAAGCTAACTCACTTTCTACGTGCGCACAAAACAGTTATTCCTAAACAAACCCTGCAAGGCTGGATTAATTTGCACAACATCCCTGAGCTGCAAGGCGACGAACCGAAGGGAAGATGTAACCGAGATTTGCATAACGCACACATGGAGTTGGGAGGTTTCTAGCTAATCTGAGTAACAATTTTGTGACCAGAAAGCCAGCAGTTCTGGCTTTGAGATTTTTACATAAATATGTTTTTTTTTAAAAAAATTTTAAAAGAATCTTAAAGATTTAGGAAACGTACAAGTAAATGTTACCTTTTAAGATAATACTTTATATCGTTTGGATCATTACGCGGGTACTCCTCCCGTGAGGAATGCAATTGGGAACAGAATTTCCATTGCTAAGCGATGTTGTTAAGTGCCTTTTATGATTATTATTTTTGGGGCCACGGTTGTTAAGCAATTGTTAAGTGAATCAATATGGTCATTAAGCAAATCCCACTTCCCCTTATTGATTTTTTGCTGATCCAGAATCCAGTTGGGAAGGCTGCACATGGTGATCACATGGCTCTTGGATGCTCCAACCGCCATAAATACACGCCTGTTGCCAAGCACCAGAAGTTTGAGCATGTTATTAACGGGGATATTGTGAGGGTCGTAAGGGTTTCTGAAGGTTAAGTCTCTAGAAAGAGTACAGAGGAGAACAACGTGCTCAAGGGGCAGCCCTTGAAGAGCATTCGGAGACTTCAGCTTGTCCAGAATGCAGCCGCGCGAGCGATTGTGGGTGCACCTCGGTTCACCCACGTAACACCTATCCTCCGCGAGCTGCACTGGCTGCCTATTGGTCTTCGGATACGCTTCAAGGCGCTAGTCGTCACTTATAAAGCCCTTCATGGTGTTGGACCTGGGTACTTGAGAGACCGCCTCCTGCCAATTACCTCCAATAGACCGATCAGATCCCACAGATTAGGCCTCCTCTGAATTCCATCCGCCGGCCAATGCTGACTGGCGACTACCTGGAGGAGAGCCTTCTCTGTAGCTGCTCCAACCCTCTGGAATGAGCTCCCCGTGGAGATTCGAACCCTCACCACCCTCCAGGCCTTCCGCAAAGCCCTTAAAACCTGGCTGTTCCGACAGGCCTGGGGCTAAAGAGTTTTTGCCCCCCTTCTCAAATGGTATGGTTGTTGTGTGTTTTAAAATTTTGTATTGTTATGTCTCGTCTTTTTTATCCCCCTGTCTGTACCCCCTTCCCTGATTGAATTGTGAGCCACCCTGAGTCCCCTTCGGGGAAAAGGGCGGCATATAAATGTAATAAATCCAATCCAATCCAACAAAGATGCATTCAAGATCCCCAGAAGGCCAGGTGGCTGGACTGCAGGTAAGTGATCTGTATACTTGGCATTTGAAGCTAATCACATTCCACCCCCTCCATCCTTTTGCAACCTGATTTTTATGAGGCTCGTTACTACCAAAGAAAATATTAATTTCACTTCAGTAAGGTATTTGATAAAATAGACCATAAACTACTGCAGAGAAGAGCAACCAAGGAGGGGACTAAAGGCTAAAACATATGAAGAACGGTTGCAGGAACTGGGCATGGCTAGTTTAATGAAAAGAAGGACTAGGGGAGACATGATAGCAATGTTCCAATATCTCAAAGGCTGCCACAAAGAAGAGGGAGTCAAACTATTCCCCAAAACACCTGAGGGCAGGACAAGAAGCAATGGGTGGAAACTAATCAAGGAGGGAAGCAGCTTAGAACTAAGGAGGAATTTCCTGACAGTGAGAACAATTAATCAGTGGAACAACTTGCCTCCAGAAGTTGTGAATGCCCCAACACTGGAAGCTTTTAAGAAGATGTTGGATAGCCGTTTGTCTGAAGTGGTGTAGGGTTTCCTGCCTAAGCAGGGGGTTGGACTAGAAGACCTTCAAGGTCCCTTCCAACTCTTGTTATTCTAAGTTCTAAATTAAGTAAATACAAGGACCTTTCATTAAGCCTTTTCTCTCCCCCCCCCCCGTGCCATTGTAACTTCAAAGGGGTGCTAAACGAATTGTTGTAAGTGGAGGATCATATTAAATGTACTCAGCACGGTTTGGCTAGCAAAGGACATCTGCATCTGGTTGCTTTTTGGGGGGGGGGGGAAGGGAAAAAAAACTCTCTGCCTGTGCGCAGAGTTGCCTTGGTTCAGGACACCTGGGATTCCCCCCAAAGCAGCGTCCTGAGACTTGCGAAATGACTGTTTGCTCCAATGTGGTCTTTGTGGAGAATCTGAATCTGGCACCCACCCCCACCCCCACCTCCAAACCTGGGTGCTGCAATGCAAACTCCGTTGAGAACTAAAAGCAGAAGTTGGCCGTGTGCTGAGCAGACATTTCTGCAGTCTTGATAGGAGATGCTATGGTCAGATGCAAAAACTCAGAGACAAAGTGGGGAGGAACTGTGCTTGGCTTCTTAGCAGGCCTATTTTGCACACAATAGTCTCCGTTCTTCAGCTGGTCAAGGAAAGCTCTCAGGGACTAAAACCACAATTTTCAAAAGTCGGCCAAAGTTTTAAGATGAATGGCTTCCAACACACAGAATTCTCCAGTCAGCCACTGAAATCCATTCATCTTGAAGTAGCCTTCCACTGACCTGGAAGATTCAATTAATCGTCCAGGAGAGAAATCTCTTTCTTCTGGTTATCTCTGGTTTATGCCAAAGCAGAAGAAGGTATTTTACAAGACCAATGATCAAACAAAGAATGTCTAGGGGAGTCAAGTTATTCTCCAAAGCACCTGAAGGCAGGGCAAGAAGCAATGGGTGGAAACTAATCAAGGAGAGAAGCAACTTAGAACCAAGGAGAAAATTCCTGAGTTAGAACAATTAATCAGTGGAACAACTTGCCTCCAGAAGTTGCGAATGCTCTAACACTGGACGTTTTTAAGATGTTGGATAGCCATTTGTCTGAAATGGTATAGGGCTTCCTGCTTGAGCAAGGGGTTGGACTAGAAGACCTCCAAGGTCCCTCCCAACTCTATTATTCTATTCTTGTCTGCTCCATCGTGGATGCCTTCCAGATCTCAGCCACCAGAGTTCCTCAAAATTCTGGGAATCATGGCCAGAAAGTGCCCATGTTGGAGGAGGCTACCCTAGAAAGAAGAATTGCTGGGTTTTTTTTATGGCTGATGTACAACATACCCGTATTAAATTGAATGAGCACTGCTTGGTTTGGAGTTAAGCTAGTGTTTCTCAATGTTGACAATTTTAAGAAGTGTGGACTTCAACTGCCAAAATTCCCCCAACCAGCATGCTGTATAATACAGCAAGCTGGGAAATTCTGGGAGTTGAAGTTCAAAGGCCTTAAAGTTGCCAAGGTTGAGAAACATTGGCTCAGACTGTTGCATATGACCATAATTTCTTAGCCTGGCTTATTATGGTGTATGAATTCACTCCATATGTATGAAGCATAGAGGTTCAAAGTCTGGGATGCAATGGTCGAAGCGACCATTAGATGGCAGCAAAGGATTTCCCATTTCTCTTTGCTGCCACCTATGCCTTTTCTGCAGTATTGCAGCCTGGATTTGGTAGTCTTGTTCTGGAAAGAAGCAAATGCCATGCAATTCTACTGTAGTACTCCAAAATCCTAGGCTCAAACTTTTTTAAATTCTAAGGCTGGGTTTTCATCTTATAGTAAACACACATTTTTAGACTCAGGCGTCCCATTATAGCAAACACCAACATGCTAGCAATGAGCATGATGAGACAATCAACTAAGTAGCAGCCTAATGATGATTCTATAGAAAACATAGGAAATAATTAGTAAGGGGGATATTTTAGAAATCAGGAATGATGGAAACAGCCCCCCACCTGTTCATGCTGTCTCCCAAACATTAGATAAATAGAGATTTATTGGCCCCACGGAGATGGCTGGTCATCTCAAAGCAGTAGCTGTAGGTGTCGAGGTACACTGCTCTTGAACATGGAAGTTCCATTGTTCAGCACCCTCTCCTGATGCCTATTGGCTGTGAAAAACCTCCCTTTGCTGATACAAAACCTTTTTTTACACCAGCCTTCCTAATGACCAAACTGCACAATCACGCAAGGATGGGATTGCCTCACTGTTGCGCTGCGTTGCACAAAAGGGTGGGTGTGGCTGAAGGACTGCCAGTAATGCAGAACTGTGGGTAACACCCAACTCCAAAGCAAAACATGGGCACCTCGAAGGCTGAAGGAGGAGATGGGGAGGGAGAGAACAATGGCTTGGATTCCAGCCAAAGGACTATTCTGTCTAAAGCAGCAGGCAGAAGCTTATTCGAGGAAAGCCCAGATAGAAGTCCTCTTAATTTTCCATTTTCAATCATTCTTTCAATGCAACTTGATTTTGGTGGCTGTCTCAGTGTATCTGAGAGGAAGGGGAGAGCAGAGACGCCCTCATCCTTGGTCTTCTGCCCCAATCTTTTTCCAAATTGCAGAAGGGGCCGAATCCTGCAGTGAATGGCAGGAGGAAGGGGGGTGGGTTCAAATCAAGCCTTAAGATGGCTTTGGTTTGCGCTTAAAACTGTGATTCAATATCTCCCAGAAGAAGGAAGGAAGGGATGCGGTGGCTCAGTGGCTAAGACACTGAGCTTGCCCATCAGAAATATCGGCAGTTTGGCGGTTCGAATCCCTCGGGGCGCGTAATGGAGTGAGCTCCCGTTACTTGCCCCATCTTCGGTCAATCTAGCAGTTCGAAAGCATGAAAAAATGCAAGTAGAAAAATAGGAATCACCTTTGGTGGAAAGGGAAGAGCGCTCCATGCACCTTCGGTGTTGAGTCATGCTGGCCACATGACCACGGAGATATCTTTTGACAGTGCTTTGAAACGGAGATGAGCACTGCCCCCTAGAGTCGGGAACGACTAGCACGTATGTGCGAGGGGAACCTTTACCGTTATCTTTTAGAGCAGTGGTTCTCAACCCTCCCAATGCCGCGACCCTTTAATACAGTTCCTCATGTTGTGGTGACCCCCAACCATCAAATTGGTGTCTCGGTTCCTAAGACCATCGAAATACGTGTTTTCCGATGGTTTTAGGTGACCCCTGTGAAAGGGTCGTTTGACCCCCAAAGGGGTCCCGACCCACAGGTTGAGAACCACTGTTTTAAAGGAAGGAGACAATGGGCCCAGGAGACAATATATGTATGTATTATGTAGAGTTTTTAGATCACCCCAGGCTGCCATGAGCAATATTTGATCAGTATTACAGAGACAGAAGTCAGCATGTTCCAAGGTTGCCCACAGGATGTGGTAAATAACATCACAATGGCAGCTAGGGCCATGTGGATCAATTATACGGTTATGTCAGCCGTTCACTATTTGGATCACACTTGGCAGATACCCCTGGCACCCTGAAGCGGTTGTGCTACTGCAAAATTTGAGAATCCCTATAAGAATTAAAACATGCACCATAAAGCTGCCCAGAGAGCTTTGGTTACAGTATTGGGAGATTTAAAAACTGTAATAAAAATAAATAAATCTGTTAAAAATTGCAATAAACAAGCAAAAAAAAAAAAAATCTGCATTAGGTTTTGTTTTCAATATTTATGTGTTTAAATTGCCCAGTCGGGTAGTAACAGCTTTGGGTGCCCTCCAAATCAGTGAAAGTGTTGAATCATGACTGGGAGATTGTCAGCAAAGATTGATGGGAAATTGAAAAAGTAACACAGAAGAAAAGAATGGGCAAAAACGCAGGAAAACTGCATAGAGCTGAATTCTACTTAGAACATAGAATAGTAGAAGGGACCTTGGAGGTCTTCTAGTCCAACCCCCTGCTCAAGCAGGAGACCCTATACCACTTCAGATAAATGATTATGCAATCTCTTTTGGAAATAATGGAGCACCCACAATTTCTGAAGGCAAGCTATTCCATTGGTCAATTGCGCTAACCATTAGGAATTTTCTCCTTGGTTCTAGGTTGATTCTGTCCTTGGTTAATTTCCATCCATTATTTCTTGTCTTGCATTTTGGTCCATTGGAAAATAAGTTGATCCCCTCGTCTTTGTAGGAGCCCGTCAAATACTGGAGTGCCGCTATCATGTCTATGGAGCCGAGGTGGCGCAATGGTTAAATGCAGCACTGCAGGCTACTTCATCTGACTGCACTTCTGCAGTTCGGCTGTTCAAATCTCACCGGCTCAAGGTTGACTCAGCCTTCCATCCTTCCGAGGTGGGTAAAATGAGGACCCGGATTGTTGGGGGCAATATGCTGACTCTGTAAACTGCTTAGAAAGGGCTGAAAGCCCTATGAAGCGGTATATAAGTCTAACTGCTATTGCTATTAAAGGAAACTCAAAAGGAAACCCTCATATCCCCATGTTTCCCCATTTGGTTAGGGTAGAAAATCAAAATTGGAAACTCTGCAGTGTGGCTGTAAAAAAAGGATCCAGGGGTGTGCATCTCAAGGAATGAAGGAGATGTGTGAATGAATGAGACAGTTTTTCCTCGGAAACCCCTGTCCTCTTCCTGCTCAGTTCATAAACCCAGACAATTGCTACACCTACTAGCAAAAGCCAGTTTTTTAAAAAATCGCAGGCCTTTTACATAGAACAATATATGTTAATCCATTCATTTGCCATAAAAACATTATATAGACTTCAGTGTCTGAGCTGTAGATATCTCAGAAGCCCTTTGATGGAGCCACAGAGCTCACATGAAGTCTTCTGCACTCCCATCTAGTGGTCCTTCAAGTTATTGCAGCCAAGAATGGGAATGGGAAGTAATAAAGAAGATATTAGATTGTTCAGAAATGGACAGATTGACATTGAGAATAAAGGACAAAGAGGAATCAGTGTACTACAGGACATAGGGGCGATTTTACGAGTGGTTTGAAAAAAAAGGTATAAATAGAAAGAAAAAGGAACACAACATGAAATAAATATCTCAGAGGATACATGATAAATACAGGAGGAGGGGAAATAAGAAAATATTAAAATGTAAATATACAGGCGGAAAAATGACAGGAATTGATATATGTTAAATAATTATAAGAATGTATATGTAAGAATGAATTTGAAAGGAAACGTAAAAAACTGTTTACACAAAAAAGATTGCAGCGAAGAAATGGGGGCCTTGTAGACAGATAGTCCTCAGTTGATGACTGCAAGGGGGGCGTGCAGCATTTCTGTTGTTAAGCAAGGCAATTGTGAGTTGTGCCCCTTTTTATAAACTTTTCTTTTACCTCGTTAGTTAAACAAATCTCTTAAGTGAATCATATGATTGTTAAGTGGATCCAGCTTCCCACATTGACTTTGTTGGAAGCTGGCAGGGAAGATTGCAAATGGGGAGTACGTAGCACCAGGATGTTATGGTCATAAGTGTGAGGACCAGCTGCAAATCACTTTTTTCAGCCCTGTTGTTACTTTTGAATTGTCAATTAAAAATGGTGGCATTATCTAGTCTGCAATGCAATGCTTCTGCCAAAAACTCCTGTTTATGTTCTCTTGCCATTTATATTAATATAAGGAATTATTATAAGATATTAATTCCTCCTTCAATTCAATGACAAGGTTTACATTTCACTATAGTTTCTGCAGGCGATATCATCAGCTTGGTTAAGAATAAAGCTCTGATGTGCAAAAGCACCCATATCAGATGTGGAGATCTAAAACTGGATTTACGTTTTCAAGATGATGTTGACTTTCTCAAAATCCTTGGCTTTCAATTTGGGTTTTGTGATTTGGGCATGTTTGTAAAAAAAATAAAAATCCCTGGAAGTTAGACTGTCAAGATGGAATATCACAGAGGCCAAGAACCCAGTGTTACAAATGCGAGCCATGCTTAAATAATTCTGCAAATTTGCTTTCTGTTTTAAATAAGGAGGCTCATTTCTAAGAAATTCATTATCATAATTTGTGGGTACTATAAGATAACAGGATGAAGTATTAATCTAGGTAAGTTTGGTTGAGGCCCTAGTTGCTAATTTCATGTGTTTAAAGATCAGCTCCAATCCTGTATGTAGGTGTTAGAGCAGTGGTGGGATTGAAAACTTTTTACTACCGGTTCTATGGGCGTGGCTTTGTGGGCATGGCTTTATGGCTTTGTGGATGTGGCAGGGGAAGGATACTGCAAAATCCTCATTCCTTCCCCACTTCTGGGGGAAGGTTACTGCAAAATCTCCATTACCTCCCCACCCCACTACCTACTTTCCAGCTCCCTTCTCCTGTTTAGGGCAACAAAAGAAGATCAGCTGGGAGGCAGCGGGGGCGTGGCCAGCCTATTTGCCGGTTCTCCGAACTACTCAAAATTTCTGCTACTGGTTCAACAGAAGCCTGTCAGAATTGGCTGAATACCACCTCTGTGTTGGAGTCGTTGAGAATTAATTATCTTAATTGCATTTAAAATGACATACCTAAGCATCCATAATTAGCAATATTTGTGGGAAATTTAAGAGGAGAACATCAGACGGGAAAATGCTATGAAGTTATAATCAAAAATGCCTGTTTAGGATCTCATGTCTTATTCCAGAAGGTATTATTCCATATGTAATATTACCATTTTCCTGATTCCTAGCTAGATAAGAATTAGAAGGATTTCATTTTGCAAGGAAGAGTCTTGTGAGAGACTAAAAACGAACACATTTATTGGCGTATGAATTTTATTGCCTGTATTTCGTCAGAGATTGGGGATACTATCTTGTGATCGGAGAATATGGAACATCTTTGATTATGAATGATAGTTGAATTTACACAACACAGCCAGATGGAAATTTCGTACAGGAAATAACAGACAGGCCTTTATCAACAGGGCTCATTCACAAAATATTTGTGATTTTGATGCTGAAAGTCTGGCCTTCTGAACTGACAATGCAAAAGTAATAAAAATATATTGCAGTTACTCGCTTGCATTTGTTTGAAGGCACGATGGTACTGAAAAAGTGACTTACAACCGGTCCTCATACTTTTGACCATTGTAGTGTCCCCCCATGGTCAGATGATTGCTGCTTAGGCAATTGGCATGTATTTACAATGGTTGCAGTATTCTGAGGTCACGTGATTGTTTGCGACCTTCCCAGCAGCTTCCAATGAACAAAGTCAATGCGGAAAGCCAAATTCACTTCAGGACCATATGATTGATTTAATGACCGCAGCAAACATCCTAGATTGGACATGACGCATCCCTTACTACTGGTTGCAATTGTAGTCATACGTCAAGTACTACCTGTATAGAGCAAAATGTTGATAAATTGTTCATAGAACTATAGAAGGTGTTCTGACCGAGGCTTCCCAAGAGCATGAAGCGAACTCCTTGTCCCGACAAAAAACCCTTGTATTAATTGGCTGTGAATTCTGCTCATCCACATCCAGCAAAGTCTTTCAAGGGAGGATTTACAGTCACAGACCTTATCTGGCTTGGAGAGCTGACAGGCCGATATCTGCAAAACCTGGCAAGGAGTCTCGGAGAGTCACGAACCAATTAAGCGAACTAATTGTCTCCTGCAAACTCCACTCCCCTTTCGCTCCTCTTTTATTTCCTCTGGGAGGGGCCATTCATTGTCCACCTGTGGCCTCACTCCAAGTCGATCCTTGTTCTTTAGTTGTTCTCTTCGTCTGGCAACTCTGTGGATACACACACTGGGAACAGGCTCCAGCTGTTCGTCTGCCTCACTGATGTCTGACTCTGAAGGAAGCTGATAAGTGGCATATGACTCTGGCCCCCTCTCTGCCTCCGTCACAGAGCCCTCATCAGAGCCTTCCCCAGACTCCAGGACTGGCCCCTGTTCCTCCCCAACCTCCTCACTGTCCGAATCTGGTGGGCCACAACAGTAAGGTTTGGAATGAACCTTGAGATCATCTCGCACAATTCCCTTTCCAGACCAAAAATCGGTTATTCCAGCATCCTTGGTAAATGGCCACCTAGCTCATGTTGAATGGCCTCCAAGGAAGGAAGGAGTATTTCATTGCTGAACCTCTCTTACTCTTGGGGAAGATTTCCTGATGTCTAGGCAAAATCTATGCTTTCTAATATCCACCATTATTTCTTGTCCTGTATCCTGGAACAACCCCGAACAAGTGTGCTCTATCCGCTACCTCGGTATTTCTCAAGTTCAAGAGATGTGGACTTCAACTCCCAGAATTCCCCAGCTAGCATGGATTGTTCAGGGTCCTCTTCCAATCTCAGTCGTGGAAACCTGCCTGGTGATTTGGGGTAAGTTTCTCTCTCTCTCTCAGCCTAGTTCAGTAGGCATGCGCATTTCCACCTACAAAGGTCTGCGCATGTGCACAACGTTAGAAAAGGGGGGGAAATTAAATTTTTGCAGTGAAGATTGTTCTGAGCATGTGCAAAAACAAAAATCAAGATGGCGCCGCTGCCGATAGAATCGGTTCGGGGGGCGTGGCCGCCCGAGTTACTACCTACTCAGCCGAACCGGTACGATCCAGTAGGAACACACCTCTGGCGTGCCATAAGTTCATCATCACTTTATTGATTAGCCCATGGGCCATATCAAAGTGCAGAATTCCAAGCACAAATTATTACTAAAATCTCTAAAACCGAGGTGACACAGTGGTTATAGTGCAGTACTGCAGGCCACTTCAGCTGACTGCTAACTGCAGTTCGGCGGTTCAAATCTCACCGGCTCAAAGGTTGACTCAGCCTTCCATCCTTCCGAGGTGGGTAAAATGAGGACCCAGACTGTGGGGGCAATATGCTGACTCTGTAAACCGCTTAGAGAGGGCTGAAAGCCCTATGAAGCGGTATATAAGTCGAACTGCTATTGCTATTGCTACTGCTCTCCCCTACTAACCCACCGCACATACTTAATGTGGAGAATAAAAGAGGAAGAGAGAATTCTCTACATGTTGCCTTGTCTCTCTTTGTGAAAAGGAAAACCTTTGCTTCCTCCCCCCCGCCCCCACTGGAATATTAGGTGAGTCTTGTATGAATGTATATCCTACCAAACTATTTTTTGCAGTAGGGGACAATCTGAACAGTGCTGACCTTGCATAATAGGGTAGGAATTGTAGTCCAACACACCAAGCAGTTACTCAAAACGACAGCATTTTGATCAACTCAGAGCATGGTAATATAGGAACTGAAAACAGAGACCAATTAACCAAAGGAACTGAGACTTGTGACTGCACATTGTCCCACCTGGAATTATTTTAGACATATCACTTTTTTTTTTTAAGACCGAAAGAACAAAACATGAAAACCAACGACAGCAGGAGGAAATTTAAACATTATCCCTCCAAGATATACAATGTCCAAGATTTTAGAAATGAAGATTGCTACCGATAAGGGCTAAAACAGCACAGCACTTTCTACAAACTAAAATATTTATCTTTGCCTGAACTTTTAAAGTTTGCAGAAGTGCCCAAACAGAGCGAAGCAACGTGCAAACTTGCAAAGAAACACCCACAGACTTTTTTTTTTAAAGCCTCCAGGGAGAATACTAAAACTCGATTGTGGAGGATTGATTCTGCCTAATCGACACTTGTGGGAACCTTGAAGGATTGGGACCAACCACAGTCATACTTGTAATACCAGGTCCATTCATAGGAGGGTTGCTTTTAAGACCATCCCGATTTGTGATAGAAATCCCCGTCCCAGTTGTGGTTGTTAAGTGAAGGAGGACCTGCACTGCGTAGAAAGGACCTTGATTTGAACGATAAAAATGTGGTAGGTGCCTGCGTAGATTTCTACGCAATGCAAAACTTTGCTGGCTCATTTCTGCAGATCAGATTTTTGCTAGAAGGCTCGTATGGACAGTCTGGAATTTGACTTGGAACTTGATCCAAAGGGAAAAATAATGTAATCTGAAACTAAAAGTGTTGAGTGGAATTACAGACTTGTTGGGCTTTGAATAACAGACTGCAGGGTGAAGATTAAGCAGGTAAATCATATAGAATCAAGTTTATCTGCCGGTCAGCAAAAGATTGACTTAACTCCTGCCACCACTCTGATAAGGAAGTAGCCACAAAAATTTCCATCTGGGTCATTGATAATTATTTTTTTTTAAAAAAAACAGGCTTTTCACAAAGCTGACTTTCTAATCAAAACAAACTTGAGATGAAGACCATTCGTAATTTGTAGCTAGTCATAGAGGACATATATGTTAAATATGGAAATATATTAAATATAGACAATGCATTAAAAAGTGTGACAAGAATAAAAATACAAAGAGGTACAATAGAACAACTGTGGCAAAAGAGAACAGCGATTGTACCAATAGTGATAGGTGTCTTGGGTGCAACCCCAAAACATCAGGAGCATCACTTTAATACTCTTGGCATTGACAAAATCAACGTCAGTCAATTGCAAACGTCAGCTTTACTTGGAATGCCTTATAATATCCTACAACAACACCTTTAACTCCATCAAACGACAACATCTGCCCATCCAGGTCCTTGGGAAAGGACTCAGTAGGTGGAGAAAACTGTGAAACTCAGTCTAAACATCTGGCCAAGTGTGCAACGAAGATAAATAATGCTACCTCAGATATTGGATTCCTTAATTGGATTTAAGCATTACAGATGTGTCCAGAGATCGAATGGGAGCAAGTGACATCCTGTGCATTGTGACATCATTCTGCATGCATGTGGTCAAAACATCAAGATTGCAGCCACAACAATGATCCACAGACCACCTGTTTTCATTTGCAACACACATTAAAAACAGACAGAACTTTGAAAGTTGTTATTCCATTTCAAGGAGATATTTTTGCTATACATCGCCACACCTTACCTTTATTCAAAATGTAATGAACAAGCACTGTACCTGATGAGAGATGCAAGGGTTTTATATGCTTTTTATTGGAAAAGATCTCTGATTCCCCCTACGGAAGAATGTTAATTGAATGGGGAATGTCTAGAATAACTTCGTATCTTAAAAAAACAAGAGTGATGAAGAATTCAGTCTTATTTGGAAACCATTTCTGGAGTATAATTCTAGGCATGGCATTGTGTCGCATCCCCAATTTGGCTTCTGGAATTTATATTTTAATTTGATGTATAGTCTACAGCAGTGATTCCCAACTTTTCTTTGGCCAGGCCCCACCTAAGCATCTTTAAAATCCTGGTGCTCCCCCCTCCTTCCCCAATGACATATAATTCTTACTTTACTCAAAAAGTGAACTCTACTTATATGGAGGCAGCCTAAAAGGCCATTAACTTGGTTTAAACAAGGTTCAAATTGCCACCATTAAAATCCACATTGCCCCCCCGCCCCTGTGGGGCATGGGCCCAACATTGGGAACCACTTGTCCACAGCATTAGTTGCCGTATTTTTTCCATGTATTGTTTATTTAAATATTTTCTTTTTCCTGTTATCGGTTTGCATGTTGTGAATAGAGGCATATATCTACTAAGAATGGGCCGTGAAATGTCCTAAGTTATTAATGGTGCATTAGAATATATTAACTAGTGATAGTTTAGAGTGCCAGTTACTTGAAATTTGTTGGTTATTATTCCCCAGTAGTCTGCTGCTTATGCTGACGTAGTTGCTGCATTTGTAGTGTTATTTCTTTTCCTTTTTTTTGGAAATTATAAACAATAAATTAAAATTGAGAAGAAATCAGATCACACCATCATATCTTGATCTTTATAACTGTATGCTTTGGACCAGGAATCAACCTTTCTTCTCTCTTTTATCAGTTCTGCGGATGTATGGGCCGGACAGGGTGATATATAGCAAGAAGTGAAGATACACGGCTCGAGCATTTTACCAAGTTCTTTCCTGAGTTCCCAATCTATTCCCACCGAGCTCCCAATCTATTCCATGACCAATGCCGCATCTGCTTCCCATTTTGCGTGTCAATAGAATCGCGGGGAGCGCCTGCAATTAAGTCTCTTCGCTCTCTCAATTTCCCACAATCCCCCCCAAAGGATGCTTCATCAGGGGTATTATGGAAACTAATAATCAGCCAGACTCGCACTGCTGAAACAGTTTTGCTTGAAAGAGCGAAGAGACTTAATGCAACTCCTAGAAGACTCTTGATAGATGGATGACAGCCCTGGAGATTAGTGTCAGTGGGCATGGTCCAGAACGCAGCCGCGCGAGCGATTATGGGTGTACCTAGATACACCCATATTACACCTATCCTCCATGAGCTGCCCTGGCTTCCGATCGGTCTCCGCACACACTTCAAGGTGCTGGTCATCACCTTTAATGCCCTACATGGCCTAGGACCTGGATATCTGAGAGATCGCCTCCTGCCACATACCTCCCAACGGCCGATAAGAACTCACAGACTGGGCCTTCTCTGGGTGCCGTCAACCGGACAATGCCGGCTGGCGGTTCCTCAGAGGAGGGCCTTCTCTGTAGCTGCTCCGACCCTGTGGAATGACCTACCTGTAGAGATCCGGACCCTCCCCACTCTCTTGGCCGAAAAGCCACTAAAACCTGGCTGTTCCGGCAGGCCTGGGGCTGTTGACTCCAGGAATGAGGTCCAGCCCCACCCAGATTGAGTGTATGGTGCGTTGTTTTTAAATTGTTTCTTATTTTAACCTCCTTATATTAACTTTTTCTGTAAGCCGCCCGGAGTCCTACGGGATTGGGCGGCATATAAACCTATTAAAAGTTAAAGTTAAAGCCCCACCCCTCAGAACCAGTTACACCCCCCTTCCCCAGTGCAATCTTCCATGGAGTTTTCCTCGCCAAACAAGCATAAGTCCTGACTTCCATGGGAATTTCCTCCCCACTTGGGATACAGACACCTTTCAGACTCACGAAAAATAGCAGGAGACTTTTAAATATGGTGACCATATTTTCTTGGAAAAAACCCAACGAACTAACAAATGATAAAAAGGGCTAATTTGGCAGAGTTTCGTAAGAATTTTTTTTTAAAAAAAATAATTCTTTACGTTTAGAATTTGGCTTTACGAAAGAAAAATTGGAGAGCCAAACCAAGGAAAGCTTCAACAAAACACACATTCTAAAAACCAAACAGCAAGTGTACGTTCATTTAAAGAAGACGGTTCGTTTCCCACACGTACGTAAAAGCCGCTGCGTGAAGGGGGCAAGAGTGAAACGACCTAAAGAGAGGACAAAAGCGAGGTTTGGAAAAAATAAATATATGCCAAGAGGACATCTTTCTGCAGTAAAGGCCTGCCTGTCACTGGTGGCCATCGTAAAGCATGGCGATCTATGTGCTTATCTGTATGAGGGAATGGAGAACTGCAAATCCTATCCCCCCCCGAGGGGCTCAAGGAACATGTTTGGGATTCTGCACGTTGCTCAGAGCAAGGAAAATCTACTCGTGTTGCTCACATGTGAGGCGGGCAGGCTGACATGGCAGAGAGGGAGGACAGCGGTATGAGAGGAGGGGGGGGGGGTTATGGTTGCAGCTCGGAGATGCTTGGTGGGACAGCTAGCACAGGAAGCCGAAGCAGGAAGTCTGAGGCCACAATGGCGGAAGCCTCTGTTGCTGCTGATAAGAACTGCTGGAGAAGCTCAGAGCTGCCCTGTTAGCTTGTGGGGGTCTTTAAATAGCTCTCCCATCTTCTGTAATAAAGGATCGAGAGGAGGAGGTGATGGGAGAGATGTGCGCAGAGTTTCCTGTTTGGCTATTGAAATCCTACGTCTGGGAGGAGAAGGAGGAGGGGGGGTTGGCGGTTTTACTGGCACTTGATCTCCTTTGCTCCAGCAATTTTTTTTGGCACTGGTGGGGCAAAGGGGTAGCAAGAGGTCGGATCTGCAGAATCGGGACAGGCTGGGAGAAAGGAACTTTCAAATTTGGAGGGCTGGGCATGAAACGGTACCTGGGACAAGAAAGCCGCCTTATCTTCGCTCAAAGAGACCCTTTAGGGCAGTGTTTCTCAACCTTGGCGACTTTAAGTCCTGTGGACTTCAACTCCCAGAATTCCCCAGCCAGCTGTGCTGGCTGGGGGATTCTGGGAGTTGAAGTCCACAGGACTTAAAGTCGCCAAGGTTGAGAAACACTGTTTTAGGGGGTTGCCCAGCTGAAGGGCTGCTCCCAGCCCTGGTGGGCAAGCTTGGGAAAACTAATCAAGCTGGGGTGAGAGACCACAAGGAAATCTTCAAGGATGTAGGTTTAGATTGAGCACATGAAAAAAAAAACAAGAGAGGTGAGCGTGTCTAAATTGCCCCCAGGGAAAACTTGACGGATGTCACAGGGGAAGTCTATTTCTTGGGTAGATTAATATTCCACCTTTGCCCAAAAGTGCTTTGCCCAGCTACTGCTATTCATTTTATCTCCGTAACAATAACCTGGTGGAAATAGATTGGGATAAGAGAGAATGACTTTCCCAAAACCACCCGGGGAATTTCCATGGCTGAGGATGGAGTCAAACGTGGCCTTTCCTCATAATTAACCCTTATAACCAAGGGTCACTCAACCTTGGTGGATGGACTTCAATTCCCAGAAGTCTCCAGCCAGCATGCTGTATAATATAGCAAGTTAGGGAATTCTATCGTCATATCAGGAATAACATGGTGCTGGAGATTATGAAGAGATGCAAAGGATTTGGTTGCACAGGGGTTTTACTGTGGAATTCGCCATTACGATGTGCTCTGGATTTGCCCCCAGAGTATCTCAAGAAGGTGGCTGGCAAAGCCATGGAGCCAGGAGGAAACCAGAAATTGCTTCTGAAACTATTGTTGTTAGAGGACACCCAGATCACTTGATTGCTTTCTGGCTCCATGTTGCGCGTGGGAGTTTCCCAGAAATTTTCCTTAATAGTTGGAAGATTTTTTGACCAGATCCAGCCCACTCTTTTCGTATCCTTGCAATTATTATGGAAAGGATCCTGGCATGACAAGAGAGTTTTCTTTTAACAATACCTCCGATACGTAGCCCCCAGCCGAGACTTGGCAAGTGACAGAATAAACCAATTTTGAAGAATCCACATTGCATCGCCCCGAAGTCAAATGTTCTCTCACCTGCTAACCTCAACAATTACACACAGGATGGAGGTGGTGGGGAGAAGAATAACCGGGTTTAAAAAGTTGGCAACCTCTACTTCTGCTTTCTTAAAGTTTCTGGTTGGCCCAATGGTAACAGACCAGCTCCAGAAATTCAAAAATGGCATTTTTTAAAATTATTTTTATAAATAAGTCAAGGCATTTCTTCCTCCTCCAATTTTCTCCACAACAACAACAACCGTGTGAGGTGAGGTGAGTTGGTCCTGGAGAGACAAAGTGGCCCTAAGTCACCCAGGTGAGCTCCCGTCTAAGGAGGGACTAGAACTCACGGTCTCCTGATGATTGGCCCAAAGCCATCCAACCGGCTTTCATTCTTAAGGCGGGACTAGAACTCAGAATCTCCTGATCTGTAGCCTGGGGTCTTCCTCCTTCAATCAAACTGGCATTTTTTCCCCCCTCTCCTTGTACATTTTAACAGCAATCATTCACCAGATCTATGTTAGCCTAGCACCATCCATTAAGAGCCCCTTGGTCTGCGGAGATGAGCAGGTGACCAGACTCGAATCACTTTCTTGCTAGATCTTTTGCAGATCGAATTATTTTGAAAGCAGAAAGCGCGGGGATGGGGTGGTGCCTGATTAACTTGGCTTGACTTAAAGAAAAGAAAACCGCAGAGCCTTATGTTCTTTTGGAAACGGAATCGTTCTTTCTGTGTCCCACGGAAAGGCAGATTGTGAAGGCAACTTTTATCTATCCCTGCCACAGAATGACCAGGGAAAGAAAAACAAAGAGGCAAATCCTGACTCTCTCACACCTGAAGCACTCCCAGGAAATCCTAAAGTCAATGCCCAACCCAAGACCCGCTCTCAAGATTTGGGGGAACCCTCAAGAGACAGAAGACACCAGTGGTCTCTTCAACCTGGAGGTTGCGGAGCTGTTTTCACCAGCTAGTCCGAAAGGTCATAGAGAAGGAAGATGGATGGTAATGTTAGGCCGGGTCCTTTGCTAATCGTGAGTCTAAGCCTCTATGGCAGTGTTTCTCAACCTTGGCAACGTGAAGATGTCCGGACTTCAACTCCCAGAATTCCCCAGCCAGCATTCGCTGGCTGGGGAATTCTGGGAGTTGAAGTCCGGACATCTTCACGTTGCCAAGGTTGAGAAACACTGCTCTATGGTCTCTGCCTCCCCTTGAAGCCAAGGGGAGCCAACAACTTCCAAGAACAGCTCAGACAACGAAGCCCTGGCTTGCTTGTTTCACTGTGACAAACCAATCCTGCTTCTTCTTTGCAAATGATTAAGCAAGGCTCCATTTCCCTCGTCTTTAAAAAAATCTGAACAGGTCAGCACTTAAAACGACAGTTAAAATCCCAGCACAGATTCCTTCCTTGCCAATAATAATGCCAAGCCCAAGATAAAATGCGTATCCTTAGAGAAGAGTTCAGCTATATATTCTCAAGAAGAAAAGTTCCCCTCCGTGAATTCTGAAAATTCTCTCCCCATCTAAGTTCATTATTAATATTATTAATTGCTTTTTTTTTCAAGAGCACAGCGTGGTTAAAAGAAGGCATATCCTTGAGCTGATCAAATTTCGAAGCCCCCGATGTTTGTACAAGTCACCCTCTGTTTGGTCAGAAATGTATGCTGCATAGGAAAATAAAATGTAAAAGGAATGGACGAGCCTAAAGCTAAAGTTGGAAATAACAAATGAATAAAATTTAAAAAAAGCTGAAGTTGGAAATAACGAACGAATTTAAAAGAAGCTGAAGTTGGAAAGGATAAAAAGCTTGACAAAAATCAAAAAATGGATTAATAACAAGAAGATGAAAGCAAGAAATAAAAATCGAATAAAAATAAAGTGAACTGACCTCTTACCACAGGGGAGTCATTCCAATTTGGGGGTGACGTGTCCCCCCAACACTTAGTATCCTACCCCCAGACTTCTGTATTTTGGCATGGAGATGCCATTTTCATCACCTCTCGCTGGGCAAATCTGGATGGTTTGGGGAAAGACGCGTCCCCTGCGTCCGGCTGTGACAAAGTATGGGGATCCCCCAAAACTCTCTCGCCTGCGTGTTCGTTTGCTTGGCCAGAATTAGCGGTGCAAGGGGCTCTCTGCCTCACAGCTGAAAGTGTCTGGTGGTGGTTTGGTTTGGGTTTTTTAAACTCAGAGACATCAACCGCCACGAAAGGGAAGGAAGAGGAAATTTTTTTGTACCAGAAGGAAAGAGCGGAGGGGGCCCCTGTTTCTGGAGCTGGGTGTGTATGAGACAGAGAGGAACTGAACCAGAGACCAGCTCAGTGCAAACTGGAAGACAGACACAAAACAAGGGAGATCAGCTGCTCACAAAGATGGAGGAACTTCTCCAGAACTTACCTTGATGGTGCAATCCATGGCACGCCTCTACCTGCTGCTTTCCGCCTAGACCTCCATGGGCATTCAGATGAGTTGCATTGGCAAGGGCTGATCTTGCGCAGGGGGCCGGATGAACAAGGCTTGGTGTGTGTGTGTGTGTGTGTGTATGTGTGTGTGTGTGTGGTGTGTATGTGTGTGTGTCTAATTTTGGGAAGTGAAGTCACACAAACCGCCAGGGCTGGTTTCCTATTGGTGTGACCAAGCTTACAGGCTCTGAAAGTTTTTTTTTTGTTTTTTTTAAATAGCATTGTTGGCTTAGATGCATTTTTTTCCTCTTCTTGTTCAAATTACAAATGGGTAAGTCAAGAGATTTTTTTTTTTTGAGATTGCAATGGACAAGGGACAAGGGCATGGGAGACGGCGGGTGGAAAACAGAGAGGGACGAGGGCAGAAAAAGACCTGTGGTTGTTCTTGAAGGCTCATTTGATTTATTTTTTGCAGGAAGCAAGACCAAGAGGGATGCGCCCCACAAAAGTCAGGAGGACCCGAAGCTTGATCTTTAAAGCAGGCCCTTTTTTATGGGTTGAAAATTAGCTTCTGGAGTCACTGTACACATTCAGAGGTAACTTCTGTCAACTTGTTTGCCCCCTTGTTTGCGCCATGTTACCCTCTTCAGCTAAAGGGCATTGCTTACAGTGGGGGCCTCCTAGATTGAGGACAGGCAAGCCTGATGAATTATTTACTGAAATTTAGATCTCAATGAGAACCAGAATCGCAAACTGCTTACAAGTTCATGCTCAGTGATTTCGTCTGTGATCCTTGATTCGGTCTCAGCTACGTTATTGAATGCTGTTGCTCTGTTATGCCGTTGGTAGGGAAGTTATTTTAGCCTATTTGAGAGACTAACCTGTTAGGTGAGTGAGTGACCTGTGGGCACTCTCACAAAATGGCCTCCACCTTGGACCACGGTGTAGCCAATCATGTCCTGCTCCAAGGGTTGGGAGACAATAGGATGAGATTACCTTTTTTAAAATTTATGGGCAGCTTTCTTTCCGCTTTTGATGCCCGTCTTAGCTTTGTTTTATTTTTTATTATTTTCTGTACCATTGGTCTCTCTTCTCAGCAAAGAAATAACCTGAAATTCCTGAGCTTCTTTTTTGTAGTCTAGAGATTCTTGGAGCCTCAAGTAGAATCGGGTGGCATTCCTATAAAAATTATGTCAGGGCTGGAGTTTTGCTTGGCAGTAGGGCACTTCTCTATTCATTTAATTATATGTTCTGCTTAATCAAAGGATTTTTTTTTAAAAAAAATTGAGGTGGTGCAGAGACATCAACAGACACAATGGTCCAATGGGCAGGTGAGGATGCAGTTAATCCACTGATGAGATCATTTTGTTAGAACGAAGGATACAGTGTCCATGATATCAGTGAGATTCCAGTCAGTTTTGTCTGGGTTAAGAAAACGTTGAGAAAAGAGTTTGTTTGAAAAGAAAACAGGGGAAGAAGTGGAAAACGTGATTCTCAGGTGGAGACTTGTCAGATGTCACATGGACGAGACAAGCATCCATATACAGTCTGTTTCTTTGTTAATTGAGATTAATTGACATTTATTCAGTAAACTGCTGAACGTTGTTGATGTGAATTTTGGATTGGAGTCATTCTAATTAGAATGATCTGATCTGATCCTATGAGCAGGAACAACGTTTAAATAAACCACAGAGCTGATTATTCTATCTCGTGCTTCTTCTCTTGGGTCCTCGGTGAACTCATTGGTTATTTATATGCTGAAGTGGCTTCATAACATAGGGACCTAGAACAGTGATGGCAACCGAGTGTTGAAAAGATTGTGCGGAAACACCGCGCGTGCGCTCTTCGAAGCCATGCTCTGGAAAAGCCGAACGTCCGGGTTCTAGTGTGCATACGCACCCTATGATCAGCTGGCTGGCGCACATGCGCACGCCCAGGCTCATTTTCGGCGTGCAAAGGGATCGTGAACTTCGTTGGGAAGTTGAACGTTGAACTTCCAGGTTCTGTCACACATGCACACCCGACAATTAGCTAACTGGCTTGCATGCACACACTGGTTTTTGACACGGCCTCGTGCATGAAGGACAGCTGATCATTGCACGCATGTGCCCCAGAAACCCAGAAGACAAACAGGCAAGGCTGTGAGTGCTGGACAACATGGCTTCATATGCCACTTTGGGCACGCAAGGCCATTGGTTTGCCATCCCGGATCTAGAGCAAGGTATCTCAATCTTGGCCACTTTGAAATGTGTGGTCTTCAATGTCCAGAATTCCCCAGGCAGGTGGCAAAGGTTGGGAAATACTGATCTAGAGGCATCAACCAGGCTCTAGATTGCTTTACAATATACTAGAAAGTTGGGCCTATATTGTATTGAACAAATCACTATTGGTGAGCCATGTACAATAAGATGACTGTATCTACCCATGGCACATTTAACCTGATTACTTAATTTATCCATAGTCTGATTTTGCACATTATCTAAACTAACCACCTAGACTATCTTTGAACTGCACAAGGGGAATAAGAAAATGAACCATGGCTAATGTTATTTAAATTTAGTAGGTGGATATAAATGCAACTATTTGGTTTTTAGCTCACCCCATTAAGTTGACTTCAAGTCATGGTTTAATTAACCTCCATGGGTTGTCTGCAGAATAAATAAATTCAAGCCCCAGCAAACTATGTTATAGATTATTGTGATGTACTGCAACAGTGGTGGGTTGCAATTTTTTTTAGAACCTCTTCTGTAGGTGTGGCCTGCTTTGTGGGAGTGGCTTGCCAACCATGTGATTGGGGTGGGAGTGGCTTGCCAGCCATGGGACTGGGTGGGAGTGTCTTGCCAGTCATGTGACTGGGTGGGCATGGCCAACTTGTAAAACGTGGTGAAACTCACTTAACAATGCTCTTGCTTAGCAACCAAAATATTGGCTCAGAAACTCTGGCATTTGAAGCACGCAAGTCTTAAAGCTGTCAAGTTACAAGACCCTTCCACCCCTAAGCCTTTAGGGGAAAAAAAAAACCCAGGGGTGTTCAAACTTGATAGCTTTAAGACTTGTGGACTTCAACTCCCAGAATTCCTCCTCTCGCTCTTCATCTTGATGATGTGCGGACGGGCGGGGGGAGGGAGGTGGAACCGGTTCTAAATGGCACTGTAGATTTGTGGAACCTCTTCTATAGAAGAGGTTAGAACTGGCAGGAACCCACCCTTGTTATGAAAATAGAAACCCATTGCAAGAATAATATTGAAACAGAACTCAAACAATAATTAAGTTAACCATTTGATTTAAGACTACTAATTGTACCTCTCCTGCCAGTTTCTCTATATAAGTATAGATACATCATACCCATCATGGTATTCAATAATAATAATAATAATAATAATAATAATAATAATAATAATAATAATAATAATTATTATTATTATTATTATTATTATTATTATTATTATTATTATTATTATTCAACGACTATGGCACAAACCAGCAGTGGTAATTCCAGTGGTAATTGGCACACTGGGTGCTATTCCAAAAGCACTGGAATTACATTTAAAACAGTTAAAAATTGACAAAATCACCATCAGTCAAATGCAAAAAGCTGCACTGCTTGGATCTGCACGCATATTACGAAAATACATTACAACGTCCTAGGCCCCTGGGTGGGGCCCGACTAGTAACCAATGCCAAATCCGGCGAAACAACTGGCCGCTGTGATACAATTGTGTAATAATAATACTGATAGATTATACCTGCCCCGAAAATCAGGTGGCAGAGGATTATTACAAGTGAAGCAAATAGTTGAAGAAGAAAAACATGCACTGGCTGATTATTTAAAAGAAAGTCAAGAACATCTATTAATCAAAGTAAAGAACAAAAATCTATTGAAGGTCCAACAGATGAAACAAGAATACAGAAAAGGTGTGATAAAATCAAGAATGGAGAGTTGGCAAAACAAAGCATTTCATGGCCAATTTCTGGAAAAAATAAAAGATAAAGTGGACAGTGAAAAAACTTGGTTATGGTTAACAGCAGGTACATTAAAGAAAGAAACAGAGTCACTAATCCTGGCTGCGAAAGAACAAGCTATCTGCACAAATGCCATTAAGGCCAAAATCGAAAAATCCTCTGATGATGCCAAATGCAGACTTTGCAAAGAAGCTGATGAAACTGTTGATCACATACTCAGCTGCTGTAAAAAAATCGTGCAGACTGATTATAAATTGCGGCACAATTCAGTAGCACAAATGATCCATTGGAATTTGTGTAAAAATTATAATATTAAAACAGCAACAAACTGGTGGGAACATAAGCCTGAAAAAGTCACCGAAAATCAGATGGTCAAGATCTTGTGGGATTTTCACATACAAACGGACAAAATACTGGCGCATAATACACCAGACATCACACTGGTTGAGAAAAATAAGGTTACAATCATAGACATCAGAATACCAGGTGATAGCAGAGTCGACGAGAAGGAATATGAAAAAATCACGAAATACCAGGACTTAAAAATCAAAATTCAACAACTATGGCACAAACCAGCAGTGGTAATTCCAGTGGTAATTGGCACACTGGGTGCTATTCCAAAAGCACTGGAATTACATTTAAAACAGTTAAAAATTGACAAAATCACCATCAGTCAAATGCAAAAAGCCGCACTGCTTGGATCTGCACGCATATTACGAAAATACATTACGACGTCCTAGGCCCCTGGGTGGGGCCCGACTAGTAACCAATGCCAAATCTGGCAAAACAACTGGCCGCTGTGATACAATCCTGTTGTTGCGAATAGTAATAATAATGCTAAACACAGATAAAGAGTAAGAAAGAACAAATTAATATAGGCATAAAACTGGAAAAAGAGAAGGCGATAGAGCTACATCCAAATACATTTAAATGAAGGCAAGAGGAAGATAAAAAAAATCAACTTTTATTTAATCAACTGTGGGTGCAACTAAGTTATTGAATCTTTGCTATCTTATAAATGCTTCTGAGTTCAAGCCAACATCCTTCACTATACCTCCACTGTCACATCTTTCTACCTTTCTTACCTCCATTACGTATATCGATATGCTGCTTTTCTTCATCAAACTTTCTATCAACCCCACCCAAATTTGAATTCTTGTGCTTTTCTGCTCCTCTCAACTCATCCAATCTTCCTTCATTTGTTTTCCAGTTTGATCCTTGTTCATTCTCTCTGTATGACCAAACCATCTGAAGCATATTCGTTTTACACTGGCCATTGCCTTTCGTACTTAAGCCACGTGAATTCAGCCCTCATTCAATACTCTTGACCTTATCTCTTCTTGTTTTTCACACGTTCTTCTTAGAAATCCCATGCTAACTGCACTCACCCTACGGAAACGCTACTGAAATGGTCATGTTTGTCTCTTCTTATAATGGTTTGATAAAGGGGAAAGATACCATGATATGTGTTGTTTATAGTTTCCTGGCCTCAGTGCCAGGCCCTGGTTCTAAATTTTGCTGCTGAAAGCATTCGAGGGGCTGGCCATCCAACGATAGACTTCTCTCGTTATGCGACTGTCTGGTCTTTCATCTCTGCAGGACGGATCTTCTGCAGATACCATCAATTAACAGTTCTGTTTGATGGGCTCCATTGAAAGCACGCTCACTCTGCTACCCCCACCCACCCCCCTTGCAGTAGAATACACTCACCAGGCTGTGCCTGCACAATCTACTCAATTGGGGCTGCAGCCAGCTCGTTGGTTGCATCCACACGATATGTTAAGCTTGGCAATTTTCTTTCTGGTTTCTCATTCTGCGTGCATCCTGGGCAGCATGAATCTTGGCCATCGAGTTAATGGTTTAAGGTTTTAATGGATTTGTATGCCGCCCAATCCCAAAGGACTCCGGGCGGCTTACATAAAAACAATTTGAAAATATTAAAAAGAATTTAAAATACAAGATAAAACGAATTAAAAGAACGCAACATGCACTCAATCTTGGTGGGGCTGAAGTTCAATCAAAGGTCAGCAGCCCCAGGCCTGCCAGAACAGCCAGGTCTTAATAGACTTTCGGAAGGCCGGGAGAGTGGCGAGGGTCCGGTTCTCAGGGGGTAGATCGTTCCATAGGGCCGGAGCAGCTACAGAGAAGGCTCTCCCCCGAGAAGCCGCCAGACGACATTGTGTAGTCGACGGCACCCGGAGAAGGCCCACCTTGTGAGATCTTATTGGGCGCTGGGAGGTATGTTGCAGGAGGCGGTCACGGGACAACCACTTGTCTGAAATGGTATAGGGTTTCCTGCTTGAGTAGGGGGTTGGACTAGAAGACCCCCCAAGGTCCCTTCCACCTCTGTTGTACTCTTCTGTTCTTAATTACGCGTGCTTTATTTATTTATAACTCATAACTCACGTCAGAGTTCTCTTTTAGTTATTTGGAATTTGTGCTTTGAAAACGTGGTTTCAGTTTTCTTATTTTTTCTTATTTCAGTATCTTATTGTTAAGATAACATGTTATGAAACAAATTACCGGCCTTAATGCTTTACGATGCAGCAACAGCCCACAACAGCATTAACAGTGGTGGTTCACAGTCATCCCAAGAGTCAAAACTAGGGGATCCACTCACATACAATGTGGCAAGCTCAATTCGAATTCATTTTGGTCCGATCCCCCTGGCTTAGAGCATTGTGTGAACCCAACCTCTTTTGTTACTTTGTAGTATGGTGGGGTTTTTTTCATAAATAAAAAATAAATGGGTTAATTCAATTATGCTGCAAGGTGCAGTGCTATGTTTAATTCTAAATCTGGCGGATCTTTGAAAGCCTCTCATGTACAGTAAGGGGACGCGGTGACTCAATGGCTAAGACGCTGAGCTTGTTGATCAGAAAGGTCGGCAGTTCGGCGGTTCGAATCCCTAACGCTGCATAACGGAGTGAGCTCCCATTACTTGTCCCAGCTTCTGCCAACCTAGCAGTTTGAAAGCATGTAAAAATGCAAGTAGAAAAATAGGAACTACCGTTGGCGGGAAGGTAACAGCGGTCCGTGTACCTTCGGTGTTTAGTCATGCCGGCCACATGACCACGGAGACGTCTTCGGACAATGCTGGCTCTTCGGCTTTGAAACGGAGATGGGCATCGCCCCCTAGAGTTGGGAACGGCTAGCACATATGTGCAAGGGGAACCTTTACCTTTACCACGTACAGTATTGGTTAGGGTTCTGGATGCCTGTCCTAAATGGCCCATTCAGGGAAAGGAATGTAAATTGTATTTTCTGGGTGCAAGTTTTGTTCTTAACAAACAGAAACAGGTACTCAAGGTGGACCATGCCACCAGCCCTGCCCTCAACCCCAAGGGCAGATCCAGGGGATGGTTGAGTAACTGGCCAATATTTTACCATATTTTCTATTTCATGTTTTTTAAATCATGTTTTGGGAAATAGAGATGGCTTCTTCTCTGCCTCTATCCAGCCAATGTTTCAGGGATCAGATAAAAGAGAGGCTGCAATATTATCTTGTTTTTTTTTTAAAAAAAACAATAATTTGCTTTTAAGATCTTTTCCCCCCTAAAACAATAGTGCCCAACTAGTGAAGAGAAGGACCAGGGGAGACACGAGAGCAGTGTTCCAATATTTGAGGGGCTGCCACAGAGAGGAGGGAGTCGAGCTATTTTCCAAAGCACCTGAAGGCCAGACAAGGAATGATGGATGGAAGCTGATCAAGGAGAGATTCAACCTGGAAATAAGGAGAACGTTTCTGACAGTGAGAACAATCAACCAATGGAACAGAAGTTGCCTTCGGAAGTTGTGGGAGCTTCATCACTGGAGGCTTTCAAGAAGAGATTGCCATTTGTTAGAAATGGTGTAGGGTTTCCTGCTTGAGTAGGGGGGGGGGGGGTTGGACTAGTTGACCTACAAGGTCCCTTCCAACTCTGTTAAAAAGCAACTTGTTGCCTTGGTCATTGCTACTTTCAGCTTGTTGGAAAGCTCCCCCCCCCCCCAACACTTGCTGTTGGCTAAAAAAACCTTCAGCTTTCCAACTTAGGCAGAGCAAAGGGACAGTTTCATTTCACTCTATGTTCTCCTCCTCCTCCTCCTCCTCCTCTTTTTCTACTACTTTTCTGAGCTCCGCTGCACCTGGTTTGTGCTTGGTGGTAAGGCGTGGGGGCCCTGTGGTTTCCGGTTGCTGTTGTGCACTCCTTGTCTCAACGCCGGGGCTGATTGCACAATCTCACATCATATTTTCGGAGGCTGGCATACCCACCCACCCACTCACCTCTCTGCTGAGATTCCCTGGAAGGGACACAGAAAGGAGCGCCCTCAAAATCAATAGGAGCCGTGCATGAGCCTACATGTAAGAGTTCTTCCGAAGGATCATTGGGGCAGTTGGAATGCTGGGCGAGGGGCCTGTTCATGGGATGAGGATGGAGAGCACATAGGGCTTTGGGGGTACAGAAGCTGGACTGCAGGTTTCATGAAGGACAGAGACCCCATGGCTATAAGTAGCCTTCAACTCCTCCTTCAGTTGCCACTGTATTGCAAATTTCAATTTGACAGATGCTTTCTTTAAATTCTTGGGTTGGAATTACGGTGAAATCAGATTTGTTTGGGGACTGAATGTCACCCACAACTTCATCCTATCTACCCTGGGGGATCAAGCCTCCACGGGGCATCCCATCCAGGCCAAAGTTAGGCATCCTTGTCCTTGAATAAGGCTTGCCCAGATGTGTTGAACGACAGTGGTCTATCATCCTTGGCCAGGTAGTGATGTGGGGGGGGGGAATTGCAGTCCAGCTGATTGAGTGAGGACCAGGTTGGGAGAGGTGAATTGAGACTCAGATGTGGGGCTAGCTTCTGGCTCAATTAGGGGGCAACAAGCTTGTTGGGTGGAGAGTCCTTTTGTGTGTTCCTTGCCCAATCTCAAGCCATTACTCAATTTTGTGGGTTTGTGGTTTAGTGCTGTTTAAGTACAAGGGGACTAGCTTCTCTATGGGTTGGGAAATTCTGCCACTCATTGCTTGTCATAGAGAAAAGTGCGCAGGAGAGATAGTGTGTGGTCAACATGGCCGAAATCAAGCGATTTGGTTTTAATTGCACAGCACAACATCACAATGCAACTAGACTCTGTTTTTTTTTTTTAATGCTTGTCCTTCCGCCCACTCCACTCCTGTTTCTCAATACAAGCATCCCTTGTGTTAGGAAGGTGCTTATTAGCACCTAAGTGGGGTGAGAATATCTAATATGCTATTAGAATAGAAGAGAATTCTTTATTGGCCAAGTGTGATTGGAGACACAAGGAATTTGTCTTTGGTGCAGATGCTCTCAGTGTACATAAGGAGAATAAAAATACATTCATCAAGAATAAAAAAAGTTACAACACTTAGTGACAGTCAATTTGACAGATGCTTTCTTTAAATACTTGGGTTGGAATTGCAACGAAATTGCAATTGATAGACAAGGTTACTAAAACAAGCTATCAAATCGTACTAAGAAATGATAAAAACAATATAAATTGAAAGATACAACCAATGTTTTTTTACAAGAAGAGTACTCAACTCCTCTGCTCGTAATAAAATTCTGTATACCAGCAGGCTTGAAATTTTAGACTTGGATAACCATGAACTACGCCGTCTACATTTCGACCTGAGCTTAGTGCCCAAGATAGTCTGCCATAAAGTCCTACTTGTCAATGATTACGTTTACTTCAACTGCAATGGCAAAAGGGCTATCAATAGATACAAACTTAATCTAATCGGTTCTAATCTTGATTGCAGGAAAAACGATTTCAGCAATAGAGTTGTAAATGTATGGCACACCCTACCTGATCCTGTGGTTAGTTCCTCTAACCCCCCATACCTTTTACCTTACGCTCTCTACCGTGGACCTTACGCATTTCTTAAGAGGTCCCTAAGGGTGTGTGCATAAGCGCACCAGCGTGCTTACCGTCCTTGTCCTACTGTCCCATTTATATGTACTCTTTTTATGCGTTTATGGCTATGTTTTCCTTATTTATATCCATTTATTTGTGTCACTTTTTTCATGTGTTTTCATACTTGTTTCCTTGTACTTGTTGACAAAGTAAATAAAAAAAACAAAAAAAACACGGTTATAATCATAAGTGGGGAGAGATAGATGCTAGGAAGGAAGAGATATTCTTGGTAAATTATTGACAGTGTTGTAGGAATTAGTTGTTAAGCAGAGTGATGCCGTTTGGGGGAAAACTGTCTCCAGATTAAAAAAAAAATCTCCAGATATTTTGCAGGTAAATATTTGGAGATTTCTCTTAAGTAGCAGTTGGATTTCTCCTATTGGAAGCACCAGAATTCAGTTGGGTATAGGATAACCACAGCTGGCTCACATCCCCCCCCCATGTTATGATTGTGACCCAATCACCCTTCTCCTTGCTGGTATTTGTTAAGCTCAGCTCTCCTCTCCTTTGGCCCAGCCTATAAGTACAACGGTAGGGTTGGCCAACTTAGTTCCTTCTAGGGTTGTGTTGACTTCTAGCTCTCCCTCCCTTCAACGTGCACGCCTTGTTGAGAATTGAGCACGCTTTCTACGTGTATAACTCTTTGAATCGCCTTCTTTCTGCCTCCTAGATAAACAGTGTTGGGTCTCAGGGAAAATCAACCTGGGTTAGGAGGCGTTTGACTCAGTGAGAAAAAAATTAGGCTTTTTCTGGCTCAGGGCAGGCCTTGGAGGAAGTCACGGTGTCTCCTTTTAAGATTGATTGGAGTTGGGAGGACCAGCATTGCTTAGAAGATTTGGCGAACTGTGTTGTGTTTTTGAGAGATAAACATCCCAGCCTCGCTTCCTCTCACGACCTTCCTTCTGTCTCTGAAATTTGGCCACCTGGTTGCCCCTCGGGGATTGCAAAGTCGTGATATACACTTTCTCTCCCTCCCCACCCTCTCCCTGTCCCTTTCACACACACACAGACACACACGCTGGCTGTGCTGACATGGAAAATCCGTCTGCCTCCCTCCCCCTCCCCTCAAAAACACAGAAAAAGTCACGAAACTCACTCCTTTATTCAACCAATGGGAGCAAAAGAAGTCCAAGGATATGAATACAGAGAGAAAAGGTGGGTGGGTGGGTGGGAATGGTAAAGACCCCTGGCAAGGGATAAGTGCCGGCCAATGCTTTTATGAGGAAAGCAGAAGAAACCAATTGGCCAGAGATACTCCTAGGTGTAACTATTCTTCTCCCAACTTCATAATCCAAGGAGCAGAAGATATTTTGTGCCGCTAAACTTTGGGATTTCGTTACCTGCAAGAAATTTCTCCAAGCCGGCCATCCCTTAAGAGACCCCTGCAAAGCGGTGAGTACAATCAGAGGTTGAAGCAAGGATTGTGTTGCAATGATGTGTCTGTGTGTGTGTGTATGAAATTTCATGCAAAAATACGTTTGTTGCCCACAACCAATGTCAGACTTGATTTCTAGTATCTGCAGTCCGATACACGCAAAAAGCTATTTCATTTAGTCCTGCCAAAGAAATATTGAGACGCAAACATCTGGAGCATCTGGCTATCATAGGAATTCTGGAAGTTGCCAAAAGTTTTGGATGATGCTGAATTAGGGAAACCCGATTCAGTCCATTCTCGTCACTAGAGGTTAGGTGGATCACCCCCAAATTCTCCAGAATGGCACCCATGATTTGAATCTATCTTGGTTTTAATTATTGAATTGAGTTACTGAATAAATCCATTTTCTGGAAAGGTATAATTAGAGACATAACATTTAATTTATATTTGTTTGTGTGTTATGAATTTCCACTTTATATACATAAGAATATTAAGTACTTCACAAAATAGCTTTACGTAAGTGACTATTATATTTATGTACATGTAAATCTGAATCTATACATAGATAAAATATTTTATGAATGAAGGCAAACATACATGTCCCAGATCCTGCAAAATATTTTACATCTAGCCGATAAGAATTTTCAATATTTCTCAGTTTTATATAACTGAGTATCATACACACATGTGCATTAGATAAGAATTTTCAATGTTTCATTAGTTAGTTTTATGTAAGTGAATAATTTACATCATTTAAAAAAAAAACCCAGGTCATTGTTAAAGTCTAGTTAGCATATAAATAACAATGGCAACAATCAGCACAGTGTAAGATAAGATAAAGAACTACAGCAATTTCTATCCAGTGAACAACTCATTATTTAAGAGATCATTGCAAGGTGGACTAGCAAGAGTTTATGTTAAGTGAAACACACATTATGAATGCAGCCCAACATTCTTATACAATGATAAATAATTGAAACATTATTTAGAATGTTTTGAAGGGGGGGCAAGTGCATTTATTTATTTATTTTCCCAGAAATGAAACTTGGTGGCAGATGGGGGCTTTAGTCTTGGGTTGGACAGGTTTTATCCTGTCTCTCTCCTGATCAATGGTGAAAATTGTAAGGTTCTACATTTAGGCAAGAGAAACAAAATGCACAGGTACAGTATAGGTGGTACCTTGCTCAATAGTAGTAACATTGAGGGGGATCTTGGAGTCCTAGTGGACAACCATTTAAATATGAGTCAGCCGTGTGTAGCAGCTGCAAAAAAAGCCAACACAGTTCTAGGCTGCATAAACAGAGGGATAGAATCAAGATCACGTGAAGTATTAATACCACTTTATAAGGCCTTGGTAAGGCCACACTTGGAATACTGCATTCAGCTTTGGTCACCACGATGTAGAAAAGATGTGGAGACTCTAGAAAGAGTGCAGAGAAGAGCAACAAAGATGATTAGGGGACTGGAGGCTCAAACATATGAAGAATGGTTGCAGGAACTGGATATGTCTAGTCTGATGAAAAGAAGGACTAGGGGAGACATGATAGCAGTCTTCCAATTTCTCAGGGGCTGCCACAAAGAAGAGGGAATCAAACTATTCTCCAAAGCACCTGAAAGCAGAACAAGAAGCAATGGGTGGAAACTAATCAAGGAGAGAAGCAACTTAGAACTGAGGAGAAATTTCCTGACAGTTAGAACAATTAACCAGTGGAACAACTTGCCTCCAGAAGTTTTGAATGCTCCAACACTGGAAGTCTTTAAGAAGATGTTGGATAGCCATTTGTCTGAAACGGTATAGGGTTTCCTGCCTAGGCAGGGGGTTGGACTAGAAGACCTCCAAGGTCCCTTCCAACTCTATTATTGTATTGTATTGTATTGTATTGTATTGTATTGTATTGTATTGTATTGTATTGTATTGTATTGTATTGTATTGTATTGTATTGCATTGCATTGCATTGCATTGCATTGCATTGCATTCCAACTTGAGGGATGAAAATGACCATCCACCTGCTCAAGCAGGCAGGGCAAGTACAGCTGAGCAGGGCAAGAGATGGTTTTGCAGGAAGTGAGGTGGGGATGATATTATTTGTCTCTATCCAGATATGGAGTCTTGGCAAGAAAACTGGAGGGATAACCCAGTGCAAACGGTCCCTGTTGGAGCAGAGATCGAAGCAACAGGTGAGTGATGTTTTGGAAAACAAAACCATAATTTTGTCTCGTTTGTGACAGGCCACTAAGTTGGCCTCGGCAAGTCCTTGCACCTCTGACCCAAACAGAGGAACCACGCGGAGCATGTCTTCTTCTGAAACCCTTGCCAAATCCTTCCCCAGCTGTGGCCACATGGTTTATAAGTAGGTGTGCAATTGGAAAGCAAGGGGTGTCTGCCTATGCTCCACTCTGGGACATGTGACCAGGCGGGATGAAGGAAGGAAGAAAGCTGAGAATGGAAGAGTAATATCAACTTTTGGAGTGGCTGCCCAACTAGCTCTTCTATAGACAAATTCCTTGTGTGTGCAGTCACACTTGGCCAACACAGAATTCTATTCTATTGGATTGCAACTGGAGTTGGGTGGGAGTTTCCCTAAAGCCCACAGCTGTTTTTGGTGCAATGCGCTCTACATGGGGCAGCCCTTGAAGAGCATTCGGAGACTTCAGCTCATCCAGAATGCAGCCGCACGAGCGATTGTGGGTGCACCTCGGTACACCCACGTTACACCTATCCTCCGCGAGCTGCACTGGTTACCGATTGGTCTCCGGATACGCTTCAAGGTGCTAGTCGTCACGTATAAAGCCCTTCATGGTATTGGACCTGGGTACTTGAGAGACCGCCTGCTGCCAATTACCTCCCAAAGGCCCATTAGATCACACAGATTAGGCCTCCTCCGGGTTCCGTCTACCAGCCAATGTCATCTGGCTACTACCCGGGGGAGGGCCTTCTCTGTGGCAGCTCCGGCCCTCTGGAACGAACTCCCCGCAGGGATTCGGACCCTCACCTCTCTCCAGGCCTTCCGGAAAGCCGTTAAAACCTGGCTTTGTCGGCAGGCCTGGGGTCGATGAGTTCCCTTCCCCTCTCGAATCATGTGGCTGTTGGTTGTTTTTTAAATGCCCTGTACTTTTGTAGTTTTTGTGTTTTTCCCTTCCCCTCCTTCGGGTTTTTGCGCCGCCCTGAGTCCCGTAGGGAATAGGGTGGCATATAAATAAAATGAAACTCAAACTCAATTTAAAAACTTCGTTTGTCCTTGATTGGCTTCTTCCCCCCCCCCCCCCCGCCCTAAATTTGGACCACTTCTGCTCACCTTTTGGAGAGTTACCATGCAGATAAAAGATATTCAGATAGATAGATCATCAAAATGCCTGTCCCAACATTTCTGGCTAGAAAGAGTAAGAAAAGGTAGAAAGTTTGTTAGAGCTGAGCTCAGCCCCTATTCGTTACATCCATAGGATTCTTCTGGCAGCAAGATGGGGAAAAAGTTGGCCCTGCCTTATTTGGTGGTGGTTTGTTTACCGACCGTCCTAGACTTACAATAATTCATTTAATGATCATTCAAAGTTATAATTGCATTGGAAAAAAAAGTGACTTATGACTGTTCAGACCACATACTAAATTCAGATGCTTGGCAACGGATTCATATTTACGACGGTTTACAGGGGGTCCTGGGATTCCCCTTTGCGACTTTCTGACAATGGGGAAGCCAGATTGACATGGCAACCCTCTTACTCACTTAACAACTACAGCGATGGACTTAACAAGCAGGGCAAGAAAAGCCGTAAAATAGGGCAAAACTCACTTAACACATGTCTCACTTAGCACAGAAATTTTGGGCTCAGGGATCGTAAGTCTAAGACTACCTTCATGAGGTCGTTTATTTATTTGAAACTTGACATTTTCTGGTGGTTTCCCATCCCAACAATAATCAGGACTAATCAGGATGTTTGAAAAATCTACCAAGGTTGTCAGGTGCCAAGATTTGTTGTGGCATCAGCTTCAAAGAAATAAACATTATTTCATGTTTGTGTCCTGCATGAATATTCAGGCCACAAATGCAGAGAGAGCAACTATCATTCAACTATCGTGAATAATAATAATAATAATAATAATAATAATAATAATATAATCATCATCATCATCGCAGCAACAGAATTGTATTGCAGCGGCCAGTTGTTTTGCCGGATTTGGCATTGATTACTAGTCGGGCCCCACCCGATTATTATTATTATTATTGTTGTTGTTGTTGTTATTATTATTATTGTTGTTGTTGTTGTTGTTGTTGTTGTACAATTGTATCACAGCGGCCAGTTGTTTCGCCGGATTTGGCATTGGTTACTAGTCGGGCCCCACCCAGGGGCCTAGGACGTCGTAACGTATTTTCGTAATATGCGTGCAGATCCAAGCAGTGCGGCTTTTTGCATTTGACTGATGGTGATTTTGTCAATTTTTAACTGTTTTAAATGTAATTCCAGTGCTTTTGGAATAGCACCCAGTGTGCCAATTACCACTGGAATTACCACTGCTGGTTTGTGCCATAGTCGTTGAATTTCGATTTTTAAGTCCTGGTATCTTGCGATTTTTTCATGTTCCTTCTCGGCGACCCTGCTATCACCTGGTATTGCGATGTCTATGATTATTATTATTATTATTATTATTATTATTATTATTATTATTATTATTTAATCTTTGGTGAGATTCACAGCCTTTGGGGCTGGTTGGTAGGTCAACAGCTTGAGTCCTAACCAAGGACCTAGGAACTGTTAATGTAACGTCGGAGGATATAAGGTTTTAGAGAATGAGAAAGTCAAGATCTTGTGGGACTTCAGAATCCAGACTGACAGGCACTTGGCGTACAACACACCTGACATAACAATAGTTGAAAAGAAAAAACTATGATTCATTGACATTGCAATACCTGAAGATGCACGAATTGAAGATAAACAGCATGAAAAAATCACAAAGTATCCAGACTTGCAAATTGAAGTTGAGCGACTGTGGGGAAAAAAATTGTGTGTTGTCCTGATTGTAATTGGAGCTCTTGGAGCAATACCTAAAGGGCTACCTTGCTATTTGGAAATTTTAAATTTATCAGACTTGAACATTCTGATTCTACAAAAAACACCCTACTTGGAACAGCTTATATCCTCCGACGTTACCTTAACAGTTCCTAGGTCCTTGGTTAGGACTCGAGCTGTTGAGCTACCAACCAGCCCAAAAGGCTGTGAATCTCACCAAAGATTAACCACATAATAATAATAATCTAATGATTATTGCTAATCAGGCTATTGCTCATTCCAGCAATGAGTCTGGGTACATATAGTAAAAGAATAGGAACACCTCCTACATTCTTTTCTCTCTCTCTTTACATTCCACAAGACTTTTCGGAAGAGTACAGGAAGATTTTCCAAGATGATTTTGGTGACATGGGGTCCTGGTTTCTACAAGAAAATGAGATGGAGCAGCAGCTGCCAAGCTGGACTGGTGGAAGTTACCTTGCTGAACTGGAAGGTTTTGAGAAGACAGTGCCAATCCATGAATCCCTCGGCTTAAAAGGTAACTAGCATCCTGGCCAGTTGGGATGAGGTCCCAGCATAAGCGTCCCGAGTTATTTATCCAACTGGTGCTTTATAAGAATTCCGCATGGGAAGAAGAGGGGAAGGGTAAAGGGGAGGAAGGGGAAGGAGAGAAGGGAAAGGAGAGGAGGAAGGAAGGAAGGAGAGAAGAAAGAGAAGAAAGGGGGGTAGGAAGGAGGGAGGGAAGGAGGGAGGGAGGGAAGCAAGGAGGGAAGGAAGGAGGGAAGGAAGGAGAGAAGAAAGGAGGGAAGGAAGGAGGGAAGGAAGGAGAGAAGAAAGGGAAGGAAGGAGGGAATGCAGGAGAGAAGGAAGGGGGGAAGGAAGGAGGAAAGGAAGGGGGAAAGAAAGGAGAGAAGGAGAAAAGAAAGGAGGGAAGGAAGGAAGGAAGGAGGGAAGGAAGGAGAGAAGGAGGGAAGGGGAAGGAGGGAGGGAAGGAAGGAGGGAAGGAAGGGGAGTAGGAGAGAAGAAACGAGGGAAGGAAAGAGGGAGGGAGGAAAGAAGTAGGACCGTTGTAAGATAAGATGGATCTATGGGATGTTAAGAAAGCAATCTTCAAGTATATTGTCAACTCTAGGGAAAAATTGTTAAAAATACATATTATTAATAAGAGTTATGAGATCATATAATTGTGAATGTATATATGAAATTGATAAAATAAAATAAAGAATTCCACCTTCATTTTAAGAGGGTGCATTTTTCCTCTTCCCTTTCCATCTCTCTCTTCTCTTGAATCCATTACACAGTTATGAAAATTCAAGCAGGAATGATTTTATTTCCTTTCTCTTTTTTTAAGGCTTTATTTTAGACATTAAACAAATCTGAGAGGGAAAGATTAAACGAAATTAAGAATAGTGTGGAGGCAGGTTCATAGAGATTTGAATTTAAATGTTGCTAACTATTCCCTTTAACCATAAAGCAGTATTTTAGTTTTAATAGACGTATGACTGATGGATATTTTTTAAAAAAATAAATGAATGAGATGAAAAGTTTGCAACTGTATCGAAGTTGGAAGTTGCCCTTTTTATTCATGGCAGTTTCTCTCTCCTTATTTTTAGTAATCATGAATAGTTGTCATCATCAAATCCCCCAAAATTAAAAAAAACAAAAAACATTTCTTTTCATTTCAAGCAAAGCGCTCAAAAGTGGTCTCCAAAGTGTTCTTCTCTTTAATCAAAGTTTTTAGTCTCACCATTTCAGCCAGCTCCATTAATTTCACCCTCCATTCTTCCATTGTGGGAATCTGCAGCTGCTTCTATCTCTGTGCTTGCAAAAGATCTTGCTGCTTTTATCATATATAGAACCAAAATCCCATGTTTTTTTTTCTCAAACTGCTTATCCATCAATTTTCAAGAAATCATTGTGTCACTTTAGCAATAGAGTTATAAGCAGCAGAAAATGCACCATCCCTCACACCACACACCGTCACTGTAAGAATAAACATTAATAGAATGGTCTCTTTTTCTTGGCAGGTTTTCCTGAGTACACCAAGACTATTGTGGAATTGAAACAGGTTTCTTCTGATCCAGACTACAGGGAACCGTACCATGGTGGTGAGTTTTGGTTGATTTTACGACTTCAGTAAATTTCAAATTCAAATTTAATGAATTTATATGCCGCCCAATCCTGAAGGACTCCGGGCGGCTTATAGAAATACAACTCTAAAATGGATAAAAATTAAAAATAGAGAAGAAAAGCAGATTAAAAAAAAACACATCATGCACTCAATCTAGGTTTAGGTTTAGGTTTAATTTATTTGTATGCCGCCCTTTTCCCAGAAGGGACTCAGGGCGGCTCACAACTCAAAAAGGGGAAATACAAACAGAGTTACAAAAACATAAAAACCATACATAGTTAAAAGCACAACAATCATACCATTCGAAGTGGGGCAGCGAGTCTTTAGCCCCAGGCCTGTCGGAACAGCCAGGTTTTAAGGGCTATGCGGAAGGCCTGGAGGGTGGTGGGGGTACGAATCTCCACGGGGAGTTCGTTCCAGAGGGTCGGAGCAGCCACAGAGAAGGCTCTCCTCCGGGTAGTCGCCAGTCGACACTGGCCAGCTGATGGAATTCGGAGGAGGCCTAGTCTGTGGGATCTAATTGGTCTAGTGGAGGTAATTGGCAGTAGGCGGTCTCTCAAGTAATCTAGGCGGGGCTGGACCTCATTCATAAGGTCAACAGTCCCAGGCCTGCCGGAATAGCCAGGTTTTAGTAGCCTTTTGGAAGGCCGAGAGAGTGGGGAGGGTCCGGATCTCTGGGGATAGGTCGTTCCATAGGGTTGGAGCAGCTACAGAGAAGGCCCTCCCCCGAGGAGTCGCCAGGCGACATTGTCTGGCCGACGGCACCCGGAGAAGGCCCATCCATTAACATACGACTTCAGCAACAGAGTGGTCAATGCCTGGAATGCACTACCTGACACTGTGGTTTCTTCCCCAAACCCCCAAAACTTTAACCTTAGACTCTCTACTGTCGAAACTCACCCCTTTCCTAAGAGGTCTGTAAGGGGCGTGCATAAGCGCACCAGCGTGCCTACTGTCCCTGTCCTAATATTCCCTTGTATTTATATTAATTTCATGTGTTCATAATCATGGAGAGTGTAGAAAGAGTGCAGAGAAGAGCAACAAGGATGATTAGGGGACTGGAGGCTAAAACATATGAAGAACGGTTGCAGGAACTGGGGATGTCTAGTTTAATGAAAAGAAGGACTAGGGGAGACATGATAGCAGTGTTCCAATATCTCAGGGGTTGCCAGAAGGAACAGGGAGTCAAACTATTCTCCAAGGCACCTGAGGGTAGAGCAAGAAGCAATGGGTGGAAACTAATCAAGGAGATAAGCAACTTAGAACTGAGGAGAAATTTCCTGACAGTTAGTGGAACAGAAGTTGCCTCCAGAAGTTGTGAATGCCCCAACACTGGAAGTCTTTAAGAAGATGTTGGATAGCCATTTGTCTGAAACAGTATAAGGTTTCCTGCCTAGGCAGGGGGTTGGACTAGAAGACCTCCAAGGTCCCTTCCAACTCTGCTATTGTATTTGTATTGTATTGTATTTATTTGTACAGATGTCTATACTTATATCTGTTATTTAATTCATGCTTGATGAAATAAATACATAAATAAAAATAAGTAAAAAATATTTGGAAGGAGAGAAGGGGGAGTAGAGAAAGCTTGTGACGCAAAGGGGAAATACTTGTGTTTTCCGACGTGTGGGGTTTAAACTCTCACAACTACCAAATTCTCATTTGATGAGAAATGAAGATTAACAGGTTCATTTATTTATTAAACACATTTAACGTGGCTGCCAAACTCAAACTCAAAACTCACTGCCAATTGATTCAAACTTCAATGTTTGGAATATTTAAAGCAGAACAGATGCTCACTTTTGACTCAATTTTTTGTAGCTTCTAATTTCAGGTGGCAATTTGTTACTGTGTTGGCCATGATTCTTGATATTTATCCTTGCTTAAAGCTGAACAGTGATTTTTTTTAGTAATCTAGGCACTATATTCAGCCATCCATTAATAATGCAGGTTGAAGTTATAACCTCCTTGAGATTTTTAGGCCCTCCTTTTTGTGCTTTATTCTTTTATCTTCTCGACGTGTTTTTTTTAAAATTTTGCATTTATGTTTATGTGTTTTCTTTAAAAACCTTAAAAAAAATGAAAACAAAACAAAAAGTTTTTAACTTTTTGTTTAATTATTATATTGCCAAAGCCTAAAGAGTACCAAAGGGTGAAAAATAAAAACATCAAAGGCGAAATAAATAAAAAAAATAGAACAAAGTAAAATGTTGCAATAAAGAATTGGTTGCACAATCTCCTCTTCATTCTTTCCCCCCCCAACCAGTAGCCTTCGGTTAAATATTAAGTCCAGATGCCTTTCAACAATGCCTTTGAGACACATAAATATTTATGCTATACTTTTGATATGTAATAATAAACATTGGGCATGCTTGCTTGTATCTGTTCAAATAATTTCATTTGTGTTTTTTTTTAGTTAGTTGCTTTACCTATTTTTCTTGGAAGCCAGATTGCAAATATCTAAATTTGCCTCGCTAGTAGTGTGACTTATACAGCCCAGGGTGGGTTTCTGAGGGTTTGCAGGGGTTCAGGGGAACATCCAGCTAAGATTCTGCGTAGTTCAGAGAAACCCCAAATTCCACTCCTGGCTGGCCCTGCCCACCCCTGCCCACCCCTCTCCTCCCAAGAGTCCCCATGTGGGCCATTTTCGATGCAGGTAAGTCCAGGGCATGCGTGGAGGCTCAGGGAGGGCAAAAAGTGGGCCTAAGGGCCATTCGGCCATTTTCACCCTTCCGGAGACTCAAGGAAAGCCTCTGGAGCCTGGGGAGGGCAAAAACGCCCCCTCCCCCTTGTAGTGCAGGAGGCAGACTAGGCCACACCCACTCAGCAACCGGGAAGAGAAGCCCTTGCTAAGATTTTTGAAGCCCACCTGTGTATAGAGGGGAATCATTCCTGCTTAAATTTGCTCCTGTTATAACTATACGCTGTAGCTTAGCCGTCGTTGCACATTCAGTGAAGGAGAAAGATTTCTTCAGGCTTCTTCTATGAATCATTTTGAAAATGGTGAAGTTAAGAAAGAATACCTTACATGTACCTGTTGAAAGGGAAGTGAGATGGGCGATGTCACAAGTCCTCATGGGCATTTCTCAGTGCATGAATGCAATGACTTGGCAAGAGGGCGGATTAAACAAAGCAGCTCTCCCCCTTCTCCCCTTTTAATAACATCCCATGCAATTAGTTAAATTGGCCATGGCTTTGGAGTAAGGTAGAGCAGGAAGCAACATAACAGCCCAATACAAAATTATTGCCCCTCTGTGTCAAACTGACACAACTGGGAGTTAAAGCAACAAGAGGAAGTGAAGGTTTGAAAACTTTGCCGAAATGTTGTAAGGCTGCCAGTCATCAGCCTTCCCCAAAAACGTTCCCCTTTAGAAAGGTTAGACTATCCATCCCATGGTTCCCTGCCAGCATAACTCTCTGGGAATTATGGGAATTGGCACAGGCATCTGAAATGTGGATGAGGAGTAGGCGGAATAATAATAATAGTAGTAGTAATAATAAACAACTACTGTGCTACTACAACAGGAATATTGCAGCATTTGCCCCAATGTAGGTACAGCATAAAAGGCAATTTTCATTATATGTGGATATGAGAATTCTTCTGACGTTTCCCAGACAAGGCACTTATCAGAAGTCAGTGGTCTCATTTATCAGAGAAGTGGAAAGTTGTAGAGTTGGAATGGGTTAGAAGATCATCTAGTCCAACCCTTCTGCAATGTGTAGGGGAATCAGTTAAACCATCAGAATCAGAATAGAGAGCTGGAAGGGACCTTGGAGGTCTCCCTTTTCAAGCAGGAGATCATATTCTATTTCAGACCAGTGACTGTCCAGTCTCTTCCTAAAAACCTCCAGTGATGAAGCACCACAATGTCTGAAGGCAACTTCTGTTCCACTGGTTAATTGAAGATTAATTAATGAGAGATGATTATCCAGTCTTTTCTTCAAAACTTCTGGATGCGGACAATGGATGGACCATTCCTTAGATCTTGCCATCACAATACTTTTCCTTCTGCTTCCTACTTCCTTCTGTAGAAAAATAGGGACCACCTTTGGTGGGAAGGTAACAGCATTCCGTGGGCCTTCGGCAGTGGTGGGATTCAGCCAGTTCGCACCTATTCGGGAGAACGGGTTGGTAACTTTCTAACCAGTCCGGAGAACCGGTTTTTAGAAGAAATCATTTGTTTTTCCCCACTTTACAGGGCTAATCCTGTAAGGAAGGCAGGAAGGAAACATTCTGGTGTTGTTTCTAGCCTGATCTTTATTGCCCTGCTTACGGAAACTGCCTCTCCAGTTAACCCTTATTACCATTGTAACTACTAAGGTGAAGTTCTCCATCTACCTGAGTGACTTTGAGTTGGCCACACCCACATGATCACATGACCACCGAGCCCCGCCTACCCAGCTAGTCATTAGGGCAGAGAACTGGTTGGTAAATTATTTGAATCCCACCACTGGCCTTCGGCGTTTAGTCATGCCGGCCACATGACCACGGAGATGTCTTCGGACAGTGCTGGCTCTTCGGCTTTGAAACGGAGATGAGCACAGCCCCCTAGTGTCAGGAACAACTAGCACATATGTGCGAGGGGAACCTGTACCTGTTATAGAAACCTATGCTTATAGAAAGACACAAGATGAGTAAAGTGATAGATAGGACTACCATTCTCCCATGATTCTGATGACACCTGTATTTTGAATCTCCTGCAGCTTCAAGAATGGTGCTTCAACAAGACAGTGTCCCCCACAGCCTTGAGGGTTCCAGTGGCCTCTCGGCTGCTCCTCACCCTTGGTATGTTCTGTATCCCGATTCTCCTGGAGAACAGGTGTCTTCTGCTCAACTTCCTCCTGGAGATCAGCAAGAACATCAGAAGGAAGGTAAAATCTCAGATCTGCAAGAGTTTGTATAATTCCTGTCCTCCAAACTACCCTTCAAGTTCCTGAATCTTTTTTAAAAAAAACTCATTTTCAACATGCTTTAGAAATTTTCTGGTGATATTTCTCAACTTGCATTATCACTCTGTGTGTGCAGGCATGTTTGTCTTTATTTTCACATATTTTCTCATGGACCTAAAAATGGTCCATGAGAAATTTGTGAAATTTAATGGCAGCACAAGAAGCCCTGTCAGTTGGAGTGGTGGTGCGGTGGTCTAGAGGTGGCGCTCACAATCAGGAGGCTGTGAGTTTGATCCTAGGTAGATATTTCTCCCTCTGGGCATGCTGAGAATATATGTATCTGCTGAACAAAACTCCACGTTGGCAACAGGAAGGGCATCTGGCCATTAAAACACTCTGCTAGCTCCATTCAACTGCCCAAACTCCACCCCCCCAAGGGATTATGGGGTCATTAAATTAAGATGATAAGAAGCCCTGTCCATTGTTCATTGCAAGATCTTACTCTAGTGCAGTGTTTCTCAACCTCAGCAATTTTAAGATATATGGACTTCAACTCCCGGAATTCCTCAACCAGCAGCAGATTTAAACACCCCGCAGGCCAGATCTGGCTTGCAGGCCTTGAGTTTGACACCCCTGGTCTAGAGGTTAAAGAACCAGGCCAGGAACTAGCAAACTGTCAGTTCTAGACCCATCTTATGCATGAAAGCTGGCTGGGAGACTCTGGGCCAACCGGATAGAGTTCTGTGAGTTCTAGAATAACCTGAACCATAAACCAACCAGCCAATCATGTGCTTCATTAAAACATGCTTTGCACCATAGGCTATTGGGACTTTAAGGCAGTGCCCCCCCCCAACCTGGCCCCCAGGGACCGGTTCCGTGGAGAGAGGTTCTTCCGTGGGCCAGAGGGGGTGTGGTTTCATGTGCAGCCTGCATCCCGCAGATTGGGCTTCGCTTGTTTGCACAGCCCGGTTTCCACCATTTTGCGGACCGGTGCCGATCCATGGACTGGGGGTTAAGGACCCCTGCTTGAAGGAACTGGTTAAAAGGGTTGTGTGAATGCAAGCTCTCTCTCTCTCTCTCTCTCTCTCTCTCTCTCTCTCTCTCTCTCTCTCTCTCTCTCTCTCTCTCTCATCTATCTATCATCTATCTATCTATCTATCTATCTATCTATCATCTATCTATCTATCTATCTATCTATCTATCTATCTATCTATCTATCATCTATCTATCTATCTATCTATCTATCTATCTATCATCTATCTATCTATCTATCTATCTATCTATCTATCTATCTATCTATCTATCTATCTATCTATCATGTATCTCTATCTATCTATCTATCTATCTATCTATCTATCTATCTATCTATCTATCTATCTATCTATCTATCTATCATCTATCTATCTATCTATCATGTATCTCTATCTATCTATCTATCTATCTATCTATCTATCTATCATCTATCTATCTATCTATCATGTATCTCTATCTATCTATCTATCTATCTATCTATCTATCTATCTATCTATCTATCTATCTATCTATCTATCTATCTCTATCATCTTTATATCTATCTATCATCTTTATATCTATCTATCATCTTTATATCTATCTATCATCTATCTATCTATCTATCTATCTATCTATCTATCTATCTATCTATCTATCTATCTATCTATATCTATCATCTTTATATCTATCATCTTTATATCTATCTATCATCTATCTATCTATCTATCTATCTATCTATCATCTATCTATCTATCATCTATCTATCTATCATCTATCTATCTATCTCTATCATCTATCTATCTATCTATCTATCTATCTATCTATCTATCTATCTATCTATCTATCTATCTATCTATCTATCTATCTATCTATCTATCATCTTTACATCTACTTACCATCTTTATATCTATCTATCTATCTATCTATCTATCTATCTATCTATCTATCATCTATCTATCTATCTATCTATCTATCTATCTATCTATCTATCTATCATCTATCTATCTATCATCTTTACATCTACTTACCATCTTTATATCTATCTATCTATCTATCTATCTATCTATCTATCTATCTATCTATCTATCTATCTATCTATCTATCTATCTATCTATCTATCTATCTTGCAGGGCTTACTAGCTTTCATGCTTACGTCCCTGTTCATCCATTGTCGTTGCCTTTAGAATATTGGATTGAATCCCTTGGTCCCGATTCAGGCAGCCAATCCAGTGCCTTGGACAGCGATTCTTGCCAATGCGATTCGCCAGTCAGGAGCCAGAAAAAACGGGAACGCAGAGATCCGGCTGATAGCAAGAACACCAACGCTTTACCTAAAGATCGGGCAGGTAATGTTGACTGGGGAGCATAGGTTGGGAGACTACAGAAACCCATAACGCCCTGACACGAAACTTCAGGTCTTAAAGGGTCTGGAATGACAATGACTTTTTTAATTGCTTGCCCAAACATTAAGGTCAGGTATGAGGTTGACTTCTCAGTGGTGACTCCAAAATTAAGAAATGTCCTATATTTGGGGTACCTGCCATTCCGTTCCTCTGGCTTTGAGTTACAGTACAGGAGTCCTCCGACTTACAACTATAATTGAGCCTAAATTTCAGTTGTTCAGTGAAACATTTGTTAAGTGAGTTTTGCCCCATTTTACGACTTAAATGGAGCCGAGGTGGTGCAGTGGTTAGGGTGCAGTACTGCAGGCCACTTTAGCTGACTGTGATCTGCAGCTCAGCGGTTCAAATCTCACCGGCTCAAGGTCGACTCAGCCTTCCTTCCTTCCGAGGTGGGTGAAATGAGGACCTGGACTGTGGGGGCAAGTTGCTGACTCAATTTGCTAAAAATTTGTAAACCACTTAGAGAGGGCTGAAAGCCCTATGAAGCGGTATATAAGTCTAATATATAAATAAATAAATAAATAAATAAATGACTTAAAAGTCATTTAAGCAGCCCATTTTTTTCAAGGTTTTTTTTCTTTTTTCTTTCCTTTTTCATTTTTTTCTCTCCCTTCCTTCCTTCCTTCCTTCCTCCTCCCTCCCTCCTTCTCCCTCCCCTCCCCGTTTCCTTTCTTTTAAGGCTGCCTCTATTTTTAAGTGGCGTCTCCTAAAGGCAGTTTTTTTTCCTCTTCTGGTTGCAATGAACAGCTGTGCTCATTTGAGTCCCCAGCACCGTTTCCAAGTCACCCCTCTTCACCCCTTGTTTTTATGGCAGGGGCCGGACCCATTCAATTATGGCGCTTTCTGCTGGAGCTCCTGCAGGATGGCTCTTGCCAAGCCCTCATCCGCTGGACAGGGAACGACTGGGAATTCAAGCTCTGCGACCCCCACGAGGTGAGTCCCCCCTCACCCTCCCCTCATTTATGTACAACCCATGGTGCTCTTCCCTTGTGGCAAAGAGTCTCTCCGGAATACAGAAAGCAGGATTTGGATGGGGACATTCTCCTCAGGATGACATAGTTTTTGTTAAATCAAGGGCTTAGTCCTTATGAAGGTAGAAAGCTGAGCAGGTGTATGCATTTCAGTAAGTTTCAGATATGGGCATGGCTGGCTTGGCTTAATGCGTTGCCTGTAACCAATTGTGGCTTATTCAACAAATCATGGCCTAACATTAGGACATACAAACAACCCAGGCCTGAACTTGGTCCCCCTATCAAAGACCAGAAATTTCAGATGATACCATTTCCCCGAAAATAAGACCTCCCTGGATAATAATAAGGCCAATCGGGCTTTTGAGCGCATGCGCTAAAATAAGCCCTCCCCGAAAATATTGCAACACAGCAGCAGCCATGAGGTGACCATGCTTGTTGCCTCCTGCACCTCAAAAATAACAAGACCTCCCCGAAAATATGGCCTAGTGCTTATTCGGGGGTCAAAAGAAAATAAGACGTCTTAATTTGGGGAAAACATGGTATGATTAAAAGTTATAATAAGAGATAGAAATAAGAGAAAAGGGGGATATTAGTGTCTACACTTTTATATAATCGGAGCAAAAATAAGAGAAAACATGGGGTAATCGAATAGTGACAGATTGTAACTTTATATAAATATGTATTACTATTATAAATATATGAGTTGGTTGAAAGTAATAGCTATGACTAATGCTATTAGCTTTATTCGTATTAGAATGTATGATACCCAGGTTCCACTATTCACGCAATGTTTGTTAAAAAAAAAAACCTTATTAAAAAAAAAAGGCCAGAGGTTTCCCGCCATCCTGAAGCCAACGGTACAGTGAGTTTAATGGACTCCATCGCTTGTAAAGCTCCATCCTTCTCCTAAACAATACAATACGATGGCAGAGTTGGAAGGGACCTTGGAGGTCTTCTAGTCCAACCCCCTGCCTAGGCAGGAAACCCTAAACCGTTTCAGACAAATGGCTATCCAACATCATCTTAAAGATTTTGAGTGTTGGGGCATTCGCAACTTCTGGAGGCAAGCTGTTCCACTGATTAATTGTTCTGTCAGGTAATTCCTCCTCAGTTCTAAGTTGCTTCTCTCCTTGATTAGTTTCCACCCATTGCTTCTTGTCCCGCCCTCAGGTGCTTTGGAGAATAGTTAAGACTCTCCTTTGTGGCAGCCCCTGAGATATTGGAAGACTGCTATCATGTCTCCCCTAGTCCTTCTTTTCATTAAACTAGACATACCCAGCTCCTGAACCTAGAGAAGAAACTTCATGGCCCCATCCACTGCGGCCCTCCCTCTCCCTCAATTGCTAAAATGGTCTCTGTGGTTAGCTTGAGTAGCCACAACGGGCAAAGGCAAGGCAGCATGTGGCATTATCTGGGTACAAAGCCACAAGTAAGCAACGCTCGAGTAAGGAGTCGGGCTAAAATGGGCTTCTGGTTATCAGTGCCAATGGATTGCTTACTCATTCCTCCCCTCCCCGTCCCCCCCCTTCCTCTCGTTTCCTGCTAGGTGGCCAGGCGCTGGGGCAAGCGTAAGAACAAGCCGCGCATGACGTACGAGAAACTGAGTCGGGGGCTGCGCTACTATTACCACAAGAACATCATCCACAAGACCAGTGGCCAGCGTTACGTCTACCGCTTCGTTTGCGACATCCGGGGCCTGCTGGCCGAATTGGATAAGAAATTGCAGATTTAGCACGCAGCCGGCCTTAAAGAGAGAAACCTTTTCTTCATTCCTTACGCACCAAAAAAAAAAAAAAAAACCTCGGAAGAGAAAGCAGGACCGGCTCCCTCGGAGAAGACTCTGGTCTCCTTTTAAGCTACGTTCTAAAACACAAGAAGGGGTGTGAGAAATGCTGGTGCTGGACTGCAGAGTAGGGGGCAGAACCTCTCTGGATGGGGCAGAGCAAAATGGGGGGGAAAAAACCCCCACAACAGTAGGGTTCTTTTTTTTCTGGGGGCAGGGATATTGCTTGCGTGGGGTGGGATAGGTAAAAATAATCCTCCCCTCACCCCCCCAAAAAGATATAGAATCGGGGGTCTTGATCCTAGCTTTAGAGAAGGGAGGCAGCCAATACACATGGTGTAAAAGTATAGAATATTTGGCAAATGAAAGCCTAGCCGTTAACTTCTCTTGATTCAAGGAGTAAAAACTGGTAGGATTTGACCACCATTAAATATCTCGATTTTCAGAGTTTGGAAAGAGGAGATGTACCATTCTTGAGGGTATCTGCTCCCCTCTCCTAACACAAACACACACACACACACACACACAGATCCCCTTCCTTCTCCTTCAGCCATTATTAAACCATTCAAAACAGGGCTCCGCCTCTCATGATGGAAAAGAGATTCTCTATGATGAGCTCGTCTTTTGAACGCCTTCTGGTGGGCCCATTGCTTTTAAGCAGACCTTAAGTCAGTGTTTCTCAACCTTGGCAACTTGAAGATGTCCGGACTCCAACTTCCAGAATTCCCCAGCCAGCGAATGCTGGCTGGGGAATTCTGGGAGTTGAAGTCCGGACATCTTCAAGTTGCCAAGCTTGAGAAACACTGCCTTAAGTATCTGCTTCCATCTGTGCCTTTGTAAGGAAGACGGCAAGCGGGCTTTTTAAACAGCCGTTGCCTGTTTTTTTATTAAGAGGTCAAAATTATATCGGCCTCAAGTCAGAAATCTTTGTACATAGGGGTTAGAAAAATGCAGATTTTCTTTTTGTTATATTGATTGTAAACTATGTCAGTTCTGAAAGCTGGCAATGAAACCTGAAATAAAGTTTAAAAAAAAAACATTTTTTTTAAAAAATGAAAAAAAAAACACCAACCAATTAATTGATGGACTGAGCAAAGGTAGAATTGTAAGCTTTGACGGATTTGGAACCAGCCTGTTCTGACGCAGCTCCTCAAACATAACAAACCCTCTGTGGCTGAAGCAATGATTCCTTTATTAGGAGCGCCAGGACCCCCAGCAAAAAGTTTCTCTCTCAATGCAGGCTAACAACTCTGTTCGGCCGGGAGATGAATCGTTGTCTGCCACATCATCTCCGTCCCCTGCCTTTTATCCCCAGAGCTAGAGTGGGGCTTCGCTAGCAGCAGTGGCTCTTCCGTCCCAAGGATCTGCCCATAGATTTCCACTGCTCTCCTCTCCTCTGCCTTCTGTACATCAGGCACTGGGCCTAGCTGTTCCTCCTCATCCTCATCAGCCACCTCCAGACCTGGGAGCTGTTGACTCTCCATCTGAGGGCTGAACACTGCCCAGACTCCACCTCTCTCTCTCTCTCAGCTCCATTCCCTCTTCCCCATCTATTGCCTTGATGCTGACCGACTCCCATGCCTCCTCCTCGGATTCTCTGTTGGAGGGGCTGTGCAGATGCGCAGAAGGCAGAGGAGAGGAGAGATGTAGAAATCCGTGGGTCAATCCTTGGGAAGGAAGAGCCACCGCTGCTAGCAAAGCTCCACCCTAGCTCTGGGGATAAAAGGCAGGGAGTAGAGATGAATAGATGTGACAGACAACGATTTATCTCCCAGCCTGATGGACTTGTTAACCTGTGGTGAGAGAGAAACTTTTTGCTAGGGCTGCTGGCACTCCTAATAAAGGAATTTTTGAGTTAACTCAAAAATTGAGAGGGTCTGTCGTGTTTTGGGAGCAGTTAGGTGTGTGTTTTTCTTAGCTGTTAAGGAAGGAAAAAGGTTAGAAAAAGGCAAAGCTGAATGAATGAAGATATACTTCATATTTATTTCAAATCCTTGGAAAATACACAGGTGCTACTTGTTGAGATGAACCTTCAACGTTACATCCTCCCCCAGCCTCCCTTGAACAACAGGGTGGAGAGGGAGGGAGGTGAGGCACAGTAAACTGCGTACCCCCTTGCGTGAAATTAAGAGCCGCCTTTCAGCAGCCGGATGGAAGCACAGACATAACTGCACTGTCTCCCGGGGCGCTGCATCTTGCGAGCCACGAACACCGTCCGGCTTCTCAGGCTGATACCCAGAAGTTCATCACAGCCACATCTGCTGTTGCTGCAGGTTCTTGGCAGCCAAGGTCCAACGCTCCAGCCACTGTTGCAAAGTGAAGCCGTAGCGGCGCTCATGAGGAAGAACAAACTGTCCTGGCTGCTCCCACCTAGACAGAGACGGAACGTAAAAGATGTACGAACGTGGCATACCTCCTTGTCAAGAGTGCGGACAAGCTTTACTACACGAGACAACCCAGGAATAGTAACAGCAAACAGAGGTTTGTAATAAGTAGTGGTTTTATCTACAAAAATAATATATACTGTACATACAAGTAGTATAGGC